>NC_136061.1:1059806786-1060266786 GCF_964261635.1 Lissotriton helveticus | reverse complement strand
ATAGCGAAAAATCGTGTAAAAAAACAAAAGAAATCGAGCAAAATCAGTAGGCCACTAATGGGATCTCTTTTTGACCTCGCTAAAATAGAAACATTAGGAACAACCTGTTGAAAATAGCAATGTGTATGTACATAAGCGGCGTTCATTTGTGTTCACAGTACCCCTTGTTGATTGTTTGAATCAAGCATTGAATTGTTCGAAGTTGGTTCTCTTAAGGATCTTCTCTGCCTGCAAACGAGGAAGAATAGGAATATTCTCTCTCCCTTTGCAGATAGTGAAGGGTAGGTAACGCAAGCATTTAACACGTCGTACCTATTTCATTCCTCATTGATTGATTGATTGTCCGAACATTGACTGTTTGGGAATTAGTTCTTTTTGGAGGTATTCCCTGTTTGCAAATAAACGTAGGAAAATCTTTGCAAGTAGTGAAAGGGTACGTAATGCAGACCTTTCTCCCCCGTTGTAATCTGTCATGCCTATCTACTCCCCACTGATTGATGCACCTGTTTCACCCGGACCATTTACTAGAGATAGGTCATCTGGCCCGACAAGAGAGCACCCCTAGTGAAAAGGACATATGCAATAATAACGAAGTGATCACTGTATCCTGTTAACAGAAACTTTAGCATGAAACAACCTGGAAAGAAAAGAATAGGAAAACGAAAATCAGCAGGCCACTGATGAACTTTTTATTAAATAACAAACAAACAAACGATAACAATACGTAATGATAAAACCTATTATTGTCCTAGAAACAAGAAACGTTAGAAGTAAGCCAGTAATAAGAAACCTGAAAACATCGCCCCTCACTGCCCCAAAACGTGTCTGTCCCACCGCCTGCCACGGCCAAATAACGGAAAACTGGGAAAGATAGAAGTCAGCAGACATCCGCCCCATTCTAGAAACTTCCAAAGGGCAACAGGTTTTCGGCTACGCCCAGCCGGAAGCAACACATATAAGGCGGGTCCTGCTGCCACGCCTCGGCCAGGAGATCATCACGTAGGGTGTAGCCGGAGGAGAGGCCGAGGCCAGCGGGACCCGGCCAGGTGGATTGACAACACTGGAGAGTTTTAGGGGGGGGGAATGTCCGTGTCCTCGACCCTCCCCTCTCTCTCCCAGTCCGGCCGCGGTGGCCCTTGAGAGTTGCAGGTTGTCCCTCCACACTCTCTCCCGGTCCGGCCACCAACGGCCGGGGGCTGGGGCCGACGGGATCCGGCTGCAGCCGATGAGCCAAGGAACCCGTTCATGGGGCCAGAGCAAAGGGCGTCCGGCCGCCATCCACCGGAGGTCCGGCCCAAAGACGGACGGGACATTTCTTCTTTCTTGAATAATTGCTGCAACAACCCTGGGGAGGGGATGTCTTGCACATGCCTCTGACCCCCCCCCCCCTCTCGTCCTCATCGCCTGGTCCGGCCATAACAAATCTCAAGCGAGACGCCGTGGGGTGCACTGGGAGGGAGAGACGGTGCGAACAGGCCTCTCCCGCCTCCCCAGGTGGAGGCTTCCCACCTGCACCCTCAGCGCTCCAGGCGCCCGGAAAAGGGTTCTTCCACTGTGGCGATGCTGCAACGTCTCGCCCGGCAGGGTGGAGCCCGTCCGCTCATTTGACCCCGCGATCGCCAGTAGCTACCGAACTCTCAAAATGGCGGTCGACCTGGCAAGAGCGGGCCCAGCATAAAGAAATGGCCCGGTCACTGGTTGACTCCACCACCGTAGTCTTCCACGACCTTGAAGATTCTAGAGGAGCCGCGGGAGTCCCCGACCCCCGCAGACACCCCCGATGGGGAATGACTGCCATGATCGCCCGTGGAGTGACGAAACTGTAGCCGCGGGACGTCGGCGCTCCCATGCTGGCGCCAGCCTCAGTTTGAATGACTAGAATCCTGCAGACCTCAGTTCCGGTGAAAGCACAGTGTGACCCGGTAGGAAAAATTGTTGCACCCCCTCCCCTTTTTGACTGATGGTTCAAACCACCGATCCTTTCCTTTGCCCTTTTAACGGAACTTTGGACTGCCTCCCCCCCCCCGCGGTGCCCCACGCCGTTATTTGCTGGGCGGCAACTTACTAGACATCACCTTCGTGCCATCTAGATTTCAGCGCGTTCTGCTGCCTTGGAACTATTCGCACAACAGACTGCTACTGACGACCCACCCCCAGGCAACATCTTCTGAATTTTCATAATTTGAAAGAACTAGTAACATGTCCTCATCAGGAATTTCCTCTTCAATCATCTCATCAGGAATCTCCTCATGAAAAGTCTGCAATGATGATTCTTGTAACTCTATGGTCTCCAAACATTCGATAAATTCGCCATCAAGAGATTGATCAAAAAAATCATTCAAGTCATCTCCTCCTTGTGAGAATATTTCATTATTGGTGCTGTCAATTTCATTAAATGTAGTGGATAATTCAAAAGAAATTGCCACGGTCTCTTCATTGTTTAAATGTTTTTACTGTTTTTGTTTTGTTATAAATATATACAAGGTATTAAAGTTTTATATTCCTACTAATTTGTTGGAGTGCTATATATTTTTAATGTGACACATAATTGTAAAAACTTTGATGTACGAAGAGTCATCCCTGGAATCTTCCGCTTCAGGCTCGGTCCCCTCCCCAATCACAATACAGGATGGTTTTCAGATAGTATGAACACGTGTGGTGTGACGGATCTCATCGGGTGTGGGCCTTGATCTACTATAACTCCTTTGAAGAGGGGTGATTCTTTACAGCTGGGGCCATAAACTACATCTGCAGGGCTAGCTGATAGCCTAGGACCGGCCTGGACAATCGGACACAGAAGAAGAGGAGTGTCAGAGGGTGCGGTAGTGAATAGGGCGAAAGGGAGGTGTCGGGCGGGCACAGAGTGTGATTCTCAGGGAAGAGCAGCGCAGATGGGGGAAGGTTTATTGCCCATGCATAAGACAGAGAGCGGGGGTGAGCAGTGCCTGGGGAAGATGCTTGCGAGGGTGGGGAGCCATGCTACGAATCGACAGCGTGCAGAGAGTGGGTCTGGTCAAGGCATCTAAAATGGCTGCCGTGCACAACAAAAGTGTGGCATTTCAAAAAAGGCAAGATGGCGCAGACAATGTTTTTCAACACTTCCTCATTTCCTTCGAATCGAACGTTAACAGACGTTGGTACATATTGCCAAATTTAAGCGATATTTATCGCTAACGATGCTTAGCAACGATTTTTTTTACCGCTAAGCATCGTCAGAAATTATCGAAGATAAACCTTGCTATTATCAAGGTTTATGGCAAATGCGATAAAAAACTGCCGCAATGCATGAATATCGCTAAAAAGTCAGCGATATTCATGCATTACCGAGCTAATACTCTTAGCCATGTTATCCACCTCCCATTGGATAACATCGCTAAGAACTGCTCAGGGCAGGTGTTAGTTTTTGGAGATATTCGCGCTTAGCGCGAATATCTCCAAAAGTTGGTAATAGGAGATAGATATCTTGCATGTTGTAATGCAAGTTATTGTGGTATATGGAACTCATACCATAATCTCTCAGGAAAGCAGAAACTGATCCTTTTCGGACCGCCTGAGAAGGCCTAGGGGGTGAGGGGTACTCTACTTTGCCCCCTTTTCACGTTCCGAACTATTTTATTTTACTCTCTTCTGTAATTACACAAAATGGCAGCGATAAGATGCATCAGAGACAGACAGTGAGAGAAAGGAGGCCGGAGATGAAGAAGAGATGTCAAATACACATTGGAGATAATATAGTGGAAGAAGGAAAGTAAATATGAGTAAACTTACCATGTAACATAAAATTTTCCACTCTATACTATAAGTCTCATTTTATACTACAATCACTTCGCTACAACCTCATAAATTAAAAATAAAAATGAATAATGTCTCAAACAATTTTTGTATTTCTAAATATAAATTTATTCTTCTGAATTTTCAAAATTTGAAAGAACTAGTAACATGTCCTCATCAGGAATTTCCTCTTCAATCATCTCATCTGGAATCTCCTCATGAAAAGTCTGCAATGATGATTCTTGTAACTCTATGGTCTCCAAACATTCGATAAATTCGCCATCAAGAGATTGATCCAAAAAATCATTCAAGTCATCTCCTCCTTGTGAGAATACTTCATTATTGGTGCTGTCAATTTCAATAAATGTAGTGGATAATTTAAAAGAAATTGCCACGGTCTCTTCATTGTGAGCCATTTTATTTTGAAATTGCTTGCTGTAAATTGCAGAAAAAAATAATCACTTTCATTTATCGTTTTTAGTAATACATAATATAAAACTAACTTTATCAAGTATTTAGTATAACAGAAGGACTGTAAATAAATAACAGAAAACATTTTTCAAATTATCTTAAAGTGTACAACATAGTTCCCCTTACAAATTAACAACTCACCTTTTTAAAAGTAGGAGAAGTGTTAGTACTGTGTAAACCAAACACCAGAAATTGAGCACCAAAAATTCCTCACAAATGTACCTCAGACAGTAGTATCACAAAATGGCTGTGGTTTCCTCTCATTTTAGATATATTCATAACCAATTAACTTTCATCACACACAAATACAAAACCAAAGTAACATTTTAATTGGTTCTAAATTTCAACACTTTCAAATGTGTTTTCCCCATGCAATTTTCCATAGGACATTTAGATACGTCTACAGCCTGAATGGCTGAACGGAATTACACCAAACTTGGCAAAATGGTACATCAAACCTAAGAGGTCAGGGAGGATCTACTATGCCCCCTTATGGTCATTTGCCCCTTCGCTTTGGCCTCCTCTTGTCTCTCGATCCTACTGAGAGACAAGATGGCGGCTGCTACGGACTGTTTGCAATGTTTACAGACGCCGGAGAACCAATCAGCTTCGCAAAGCTCCGTTACGCGAAAAGTACGCGAAGCGGAGCGCTGTTACAGATATATATCTTTTTTTGAACGTTAATTTCTCAAAATCCACTGGAGCACATATATGGAGACCTAGCAAAGGCACATCGGGCTACCAGTCCCTACAATTTTGCCAAGTTTCGTGCAAATCCATTCAGCCGTTCGATTATTATTATTTATTTTTTTTGCCCCGCGGGGCCCTTTTAAAACCTCCACATCAAACCTAGAGGGTCAGGGAGGATCTACTATGCCCCCTTATGGTCATTTGCCCCTTCGCTTTGGCCTCCTCTTGTCTCTCGATCCTACCGAGAGACAAGATGGCGGCTGCTATGGACTGTTTGGAATGTTTACAGACGCCGGTGAACCAATCAGCTTCGCTTCACAAAGCTCCGTAACGCGTAAAGTCCGCGAACCGGAGCGCTGCCTGGTCCGCTGTTACAGATATATATCTTTTTTTGAACGTTAATTTCTCAAAATCCACTGGAGCACATATATTGAGACCTAGCAAAGGCACATCGGGCTACCAGTCCCTACAATTTTGCCAAGTTTCGTGCAAATCCATTCAGCCGTTCGGGCTAAAAGTGAGGCCAACCGCCCTATGGAAAACTCAATGTTAAAAACACGTTTTGGGACCCCCCTTTTTTCTCGGCCCCCCCTTGACAAACCCCCCCCCAAATTTTCAGGGGCTGCTCAGAAACAAAATGTTCCATTTTCCTGAAAATTTCAGCCAATTCCGTCCACAAACGCCAAAGTTATTAGACATAGAATTTTCAAAAATCCCATAGAGAAAAAATCCTAACTATATATACCTACTGGCGACCGCCAGTAGGTAATATATATATATATATATATATATATATATATATATATATATATATATATATATATATATATATATATATATATATATATACATATATACATATATACACATATATATATATACATACACACATATATATATATATATATATGACAAATGTTAGAAATACCTATATTGTACTTCATCAAATATCCGTAAACTGCTAGTCTATTCCCTAAACAAGTATACCCTCATGTTGTTAGCTATCTAACGTATATGGCTGTATTGGTTTAATAAACCTAAGTTACTCCATGCCATGTTTAGTTTCCCCACAAACATTATGCTGTCATGAGGTCAGTTGTCAAAATTCGGCCCTTCATCATCTCCCCTAAGCAACAGTATGCCCACCCCTGCACCCATAACTTATATGCCTTTATAACTAATGGCATCCCTTGACGCAAGATGGGCTTATTTATGTTTTCTTCCCACTTTGCTACAGAAATCTGCAATGAGTGCCTCTTTGCAGAAGCAAACAGAACTATGAAGGCTATTGTTACTTCACTCTTCTACCTTCCAAGACAGAGCTCTAAAATATCATCCTCACTTTCATCCAGAGCTAAGTGTGCAGCAGAAATCTGAGTGAAAGGAGCAAAGTCCACTCATTGCTGCAAAGTACCGCAAGCCTTTTGTGACTGCTTGAGCCATGACCTGACTTGGATGCGACATCCACATGAAACTTGTGCAAGAATTTACCTCTACTAATATAGATTTGTCTGTATTTATTGGCCTGAATGGAGTATGATCCAGGTAATCTAGCTGGAAGGGTTGCATTGATATCTCCAAAGGAGTTTATGGGGGCATCACTATAGTAGAATGTTACATTTTTTTTGCAAAGATTACACTGTAAAATATATTACTTAATATGTTCATGCATTAATGACCACCAGTAAAGCGCCTGTCAAAATGTAGATTTGCTGTAATTCCTACATGCACTGAGACAATCGCTTCATGAGCTTCTTAAATTAGATTCTGTTAGTTTGATTCAAGAGGTATTTCTCAATCACCATTCTTGTGAATATTGACTTTATGGAGCCCATTTTGTCTTTGGAAGTAGTTATACGTCTCCAGGAAGCCTAGAGGTATGGCTTCTTTCTAGAGTGCTAATAGTGCAGTGACTGAGAGTTACTCTGGGTCAATGTTAGCTTGCGGCCAAGGTACAGTTGCTCCTTCACACATGCGAGTGTACAGACGATAGTGCAATTTGATCAGCGTCAGAATTGCCATTATTGTGGATTCCTTCACTGTGGTGGGCCAGCATGCACTGAGTGTCCACCAACGGAAACTGTATTTTGAAGCCAATAATTCACAGCCAAATCTGTTTAGAATTTACTATCTTCTCTTGTGAGTGTTTATCACCATTGAGTTTTCAATTATCTGAATGCACATTGTAACTATAGCGCAAAATGAACATCGGAGTACTACTAATGTGGAAACTGAAGCATCTGCTTTAGGCCAGGGTAGGAGGAGAGAATTTAAATCTGCTATTTCAACAGAAGAGTCACCTAAGGTATGTGCATGTATATGCTTTATATTAAATTCGGAGTCATTAAAACGTCTTGCACAGTTGCAAAATTCATGGAACAGCACTGTTTAATGCCTACTACAGGCTGCGATCTAACAACTTTGCAGAATATATCATAATATTCACATAATGGTTTCACTAACAATCGCTCTTGAATTGTTTGTTGATATTGGAGAAATCTCCATGTTTTCAGAGGTGTACATCCGAACTGACCTAATTAAAGGCACATTACACCCAGCGCACATGTCAAAGATAAGCATTTGGTATGGTTGGTCTAGTAGTAGCGTCCAGAGATAGTAAAGGGGTTACCACAATGTTTTTTTACCACAATATTTTTTTACCCAAAGGTTTGTATGTATTATACAATTATTTATCTTGCAGCATTTGTCTACTAACAATCTATCACATTACCAAAGGTTCAGGACCAAGGGAAAAATGTCCAATGAAGAAAAGTTAGAAACTGTCAAAGAAAAAATGAGGCATAAATTAATGGCCAGTGATTACTCATTTAGCATGGTAAGTGAAGCAATTGCACGAACGAATGCTAAGGAAAGAAATCAGCATAAAGTGAAGATGGGGTTTGTTTCTAAATATTCAACGAACAGTAAAGGGCAGAGAATAAAGAGATTTTCCCCTGGGGAGGGCTACACCCCTGTGGATCAGTGTAACATCTTACAATTTAATGGGGTGCACACCCACACAAATGCCCATATTTAAGGGGACGTGCACAAACCGCTATTGGACCTCTGACACAGCGGGAGGAACAGCAGATTCTGCTCTGACCTGCTGGGAACTGCACAGGCAGGTGTAGCTCAAGGAGAATGCCGACTCCTGTCGAGGGCAAGAATATGGCTGGGGCTGCGGAGGCCTTGGACGTCCCCCGACTGCCTCAAACAAATTCACAGTGCTAGTGGTTGCTCTGGGTGTGACCAGGGCACCCAAAAATGAAAGAATGACCAGCCGGAGTCCACAATCAAAAGCAGCAAAACATTTACTATTGGTTTTGAAGGTGGTACAATATTGACAAAGTATAACATGTGGTTATTGTTAATAATGCGATCAAATGCTAACAAAGCCAGTAGGGCTGCTTTATATATACTCACACTTCTTATATTGTGATGTTGTATATGGTAAAGGCGGGGGGTATTGTGATTATAGGGTTTAGGACCTACTAGGGATGTAATGTGATATGAGGGTGACACCAAAGGTGTTTACATCCACCTGACGTATATATTTGTATTTTAGTGTGTAATATTTAGTAGTGGGTGTGTAATAAAAGTACTTTCATTTTTAAGAGAAAAAGCACTGAGTGGACAATAATTTATTGAGTGTTGCTGTGGCACACCGGCAAATTGGTATTATTAGTCCACACCATTTCCCCTTGGTAGGCCCTGGACTACTCTGCTTGCTACCCTACAATGGGCTAATTGGTGCCCAGTAAACAGACAAATGTGGACTCATTACTTGTGAAGAACTCACATCCTTTGCAACTAATAACCCAATTTCTTACATTATTTCACTGTTATTAAATGTAGCCATATTTACAAACAATCAGGCCTGTGCTGCATGTAGCATGCATTAGTACCACACCGAAACTTTGCCACATTCATGATGATGTTGTACAAGGGATGATTCTCCTACTACAGTGGTGTCAACCAAATGCAATGTGAAACTGATGCACTCTATTTACACCTAATATTACATCTTACAACTACATTTTCTATCTGTTATTTTGCAATTAAATGTCAAGTCAAGTCAAGTCAAGTCAAAGTAAGTTTATTTCGGTCAACATGACCTAAAAAGTACAGAATTTACAGCGTTCATTTACGAAAATACATCAGGAGAGTTAGAATACAAACTCGTAACATTTATGAGAATAAAAAACCCCCCACTATAAATATAATTATATAAATACCTAAAATCAAGAATTTTTTGTTTTAAAAAGCAGAGTGGCTAGTATACAATGAAGACACGTCACATATCCATAGAACATTTCATTTAGAGTGCATAGTGCTTTACAAATAGATTAATCAAGCTAAAAACATTAATGAAAACAAAAAGGAGCAAAAACCCTTCAGTTAAATGATATGTAAAATTATAAGGGGAGATTTTATCAATTGATAAGAATAGACCTGATAACTACTAATTCTAATCTGGTGGCTCGTTTAGTGGTTTAAGAAAGACCCTTCTTGCACACCACATAGAAAACAAAAAACCCGCAACTGAATAAACGATTGGGATAATGAGATCATATTTCAATATCCAAACACTTCAGCGCAGCGTCTACTGCCCAAATTTCTGCAGATCTGCACCAACCATCTTTTTCTTGCTTTGCTGTAAATGTGATCCTGCACCCTGCTGACTTTGCACTAAGGGTGATTTTGCATCTGTCTGTTTAAATCTATATGTGCCCCTTGCTCTTAAATGTGTTTTTGTACCTAAAGGTGTTCCCCACACCAGTTTATATTCCACCAAATGTGACTTTGCACCTAAATATGACTTGGTATTCAAATTTGTTTTTGTTCCTAAATGTGTTTCCATAATTCTGCTGATGATACACCAGAAAGGATTTTGCAACAAAATGTGGATTTGCACCTACAAATCATATTGCTTTCAACAGTGCTTTTGTACATAAATATGATTGTGGTTCATAAAAGTATTTCCACACTCATACCGATGTTAAAACAAGTGTGAATGTTGCCCCTAAATGTGCTGTAAAACAAATGTGATCTCATCCTGGTTGCATACTTTTTAAACATAATATGAACTTTTACTGCCTTCTGGGTCTGTGCACTGAGTGATACCCGAAATCTGCACATTTGTACTGTTCTTTATTGAATTTGTTTCTCAAGATCATTAGCCTGCATGTTATTTGAATTATCTTATTATGGCCAACGTAAAACAAAAAGAGGTCCATATCAATCAGACTCCTAGGGATAGCTGTCCTAACTCTCACTATTCTGGAAAAGGATTCCCTTAAATGCAAACTGATGAACAAAATAAACTCCTCCTTGTCCCAGTGCCTCACACTTTATTGTAGCCGCAACCTGCCTGTTGGTTTCCTGGTTTATATCACTGGTCAACTCACATCTTCTTGTGGTGAGATTTTCATGGGAAATCTCATGCTCCACTGGGGAAAAGTCGAAGAACAATGACACATATGCATATCACCTCAATTCCATCTTATTGGACAATAACCTACAACAACATTGCACAGGCTTGCACCAACAACAAGAGCTCTAACTTGGACTTCATTTTTCAACAACAACAAAAAATCTACATTAACAATACGCTGTGGCAAAGCCAATGGGTCTAGGCCTAATGTACGAAGACATGCAAACTCAGCCATGCACAAATGAACTGAATACTTTGCTGTGTCTCTGTGCAACCTATCGCATTCTTTTTCTGCATGCTATGTCCCTGTGCTTATTTTTTCCATAAGGTTGTGTTTCTGCAGTGTTTTCTTCCCCAGGCTTACATAGTTGTCATCATGCAGCATGATAAGATTGAGAAATAAAACTAGGACAAAGACCTAAGAAACAAGTTGCACAAAGACAAGCCACAACAAGCATGCATGCATTTGTACATTACAGCCACAGCTGTTAGCTTTGTCAGTGCTTTTTGTGTAAAAATGTAAATGAAGAACAAACAACAAACTGCAATTTACACTCTGTGTCACAGTTTGTCAGGTCTGTCCCCACCAAGAACCCAGATCATATGTCCATAGGTTCCCCTGCCCTTAAATGCTCCTCCACTAGCCCCTGTCCACATTTTACTAAAAGCAAGGTACATTCAGCAGATGTTATCACATTTGGATCTGAGACTGTGGCATTTAAGGTGGTCACTTGGGAACACAATCTGACATGGGAGTTTTTTGTCTTCTTAGTAAGAGCAGACGATTCGCTCATGGACTCTAGCTGAAGCCTGTGCTTCGACTCGCGGGAACCCACTCTAACTCTCAGCAAGTTGTCATGAGGGTTGGTGGCCATTTTGAGTGCCTCAACTCTCCTTGTTTCGCTTCATTGGCTGCCGGTGCGGAAGCGTATTCATTTTAAAACTCTGACCATGGCCTTCAAATCATTGCACAGCATTGGTGCTGTTTACTTAAGGAAAAGAGTTCAATTCTATCTTCCTTCTAGATCTCTTCGCTCGGCCTCACAAGCTTTGGCCATTATCCCAACCATCAAAAGTGCTCATATTGGCGGACGTTCCTACAGATTGCTGGCCCCTCAACTTTGGAATAAACTTCCCTTGTCTCTTAGGAAGCTAGACAATCTGTTGTCCTTTCGAAAAGAACTTAAGACTCGGCTCTTTGGCTTATAGTCGTCTATGTTCCTGGCCTCTCCTCTACAGATCTGTTTAGCGCCGGGACAATCTGCCTGAGTAGCCGTGCGCTCTACAAAACACCCATTTAACATAACATAACATAACATAACATAACATAACATAACATAACATAACATAACATAACATAACATAACATATGTCTGCCAACCAGAAATTCACTTTTAAACAGTTACCATTTAAACATCTGAACTATACTGTGAAACAATATTCTTGTAATGGCTATGATGAAACTGCTTATTGAATAGTATCCTTGTGATTAAACAGCAAAGTAGCTTTATTATCCCATGGAAGCAGAGTGTCAGCCTCAGTAGGGGCGTTGCCATCAAGGAAAAGTTTTGGCATTCACTCTCTACAGTAGCCTAACATTCCCAAAAACATTCTGATTTATTTCTGTGCTCGTGGTGGGTTCATCTGCAGGATGGCTTCCACCCTCTCTGGTGACAGCTTTTTGACTCCCTTTACGATAATGTGTCCCAGATATTGAACTTCTTTTTGATAGTACTGCAGTTTACTTGGAGAAACTTTGTGTTCATTCTCTGCCAGGTTATTCAAGAGTTCAATGGTGTCATACTTTCAAGCATCGTGTGTATCTGATGCTACAAAAGGATCAGCTATGTTTTCGAGAAGGGTAGATTCACAGAACATTTGCAATGACTCAACGCCACATGACTGTCTTCTGCTGGAAAACAAATGAAAACAGATATTGGCTATCCTCGTGCAAAGGCAATGAGAAGAATGCCTGAAATAAATCCATGACAGTGAACCATTCTGCAGTACAGGGATTTTGGAAAAGTACAGTGGCAGGGTTCAGAACCACGGGACAAGGCACTACTATTTCATTAACTCGTCTCAAATCTTGGACAATCCTATACTTGCCAATCAGCTTTGGTAAACCCATAATAGGTGAATTATATGCGCTCCAAATCAACTCTCCCAGTATGCCTTTCTGAAGCATGTCGTCAGTCACTGGTTTTATTCCTGCAATGGTTTCTGGAGACAAACGATATAGTGGTATTCTGGAGTGAACATCATATGGCTTTAATGTGATTTGAACTGTTTCTACACCTTTCATAAGTCCAATGTCTTTTCCAACAAAATACCAAACTTCAGCCTTAACAGTCTCTCTTAGATCTTCAGGTAAATCAGAAATTGTCAATAAAGGAAACATTCCCACCACAGCATTTTGCCTGATCATTTGAAAATCCACATGTTCATCTTGTGTTTGGAAAGCCACACTGTCCGATGTGCAGTATATTGCCAAATTTAACATATACAACAAATCTCTCCCTAACAGATTTACTGGACTTGTATCACAGACCACAAATTGGTTTTTGCATTTGTTTATTTGTAACCTCAACTACTTGGATCATTTTCCCTGAGAGAGGCAAGTCTAGTACTTCCACTGTTCTAACAGTAGAACTGGTAGCTAATGTGTCGATCAAAAATGACACTTCAAGACAGTAAACATTTGCATCTACACATGGACCACTCTGGACTACCTCTAAGACTGTGACAGGTTTGTAATCTTCTTCCTCTCCCAGGCACCATCATTGGAAAGTATCAGAAACAAACTCATCAGCTTTGAGTAAAGGGTATTGTCCTAGGCCATTCTTATTCTGATTCTGGAATTGTGGCATCTGAGTTAAACTACACTTGGGATTCCCCTTTTGTGCATTAGCAGGGGACATCAATTGGGCTTGATTTTGCATGGAGTTTTACAACTTCATCGTAGGCATTCTCAGAACTGGTGTACCTTGTGGATTCTGCATTAATTCTGCTCCATTATCAGGATTAAATCATCATTCTTATTTCCAATGATGCTCCTTATGACAGACGTGACAAGTATTAACCTTTTTCATTTTGGCTATATCCATTCCAGATCCAGCACCTCTACCTCTGCCATGGGGCACATTTATTGCACCTTGATTACAAAATCCAGCCTGTAGAGCAATCTCTCCCTGCACCATTCCTTGATTTTCCACTAAAGAGAGATTTGGAAAACCTTTCTGAGCCAACCTAGTCAGAGCCAACATGAATTTCTCCTTTATTTTACTCTGCTTCATGTCCAATTCATCACTGAAGTATTTTGCATAACGCAAAATTTCGTCTAACGACTTGTTCTGCCAGCAGATCACACCTTGCGTAATATGGCACTTAATGCAGGGTTCAATCCTAACGTGAACTGTGACACAAAAGTTTCCATATCCGTTTCTTCAGGATATTCACATCCACTATGCTGTGTGAACACATGCAGTAACCTTTCATTGTACACATTAAGAGACTCCTTTGGCTCTAGTGTAGTTCTTTTAGTCTTTAACCAATCACTATCCTTCAAAGGTATTTTCCCTTTCAAAAATGTCATAACCGCTTTATTTTTCATCCACCACCAACGTTGATTAAGTGCACCGGTCTCTTTCTCTCTAGGTGGTTCTCGTTTTGGCCGTTGGACAGCTACTTTATATTCTACCTATAAGTCAGCTGGTACCACAATATCAAGAAGCATATCCAAATCCCTTCACAATACCTTCAAAATCTTTACAAACCTTTTCACTTGTGCATACCACTGTACCGGCTTGTCTCTCCATTTTGGAAAATTGTTTGTAAATGCTGTCAAATCTCCTCTATTCCATGGCATATGTACATGAGTTCCTCTAGCTATTTCCCTCAATGGATATGCTACTGCCTCATCCTCATTCAGATCATCCTGTTTTGCCTCTGCTTGTCTCTTTTCCTTCTTGTGTTTCCAAATTTTCCACATCCTTCAATCTGCATATGTATTTGATCAGTTCAATAATGGTGAAATGAACCTGTAGTCCTCATGTTTTCTATTGCCTGATCATGCAATTCGACAATGCTGATTCACATCATTAGAAAGATCCACGTCATACCTCTTTGCTATCCCTGCCAATGTGTCATGTTCCATAGCAGCCCTTCGAGTAATTTCCCTACACAGTTAGATTAACTCATTACTCAGATATTGATCATAAAGGTCAAACTCCAATCTGTGATTTTCTCTTCCAATTTCATCTTCCACCTTGGAATGTTCAATGATCTGTCCTTTTTGGTCTCTATTTCATTTGGTGGAGCAGTGACTTCTGCCCTTCTCTCTCTAGTAATCTCTTCAAGCCATGCTGGTAACTCTCCCTCTTTGCCGACACTTAAATCATTAGAAGCTCAGGGAGTCATGAAGACTAAAGTTCTTCCTCCATCTACTATAGCCTGCAAATTTTGTGGGGGGGGGGGGTCTCCACAGAACTGTATATTTTGAGTTGTTGATGCTGTCAAAACTTTTGCCCTTCTCTCAATTTGGGGGTGGTGGATTTGCAGCCACTCGAGGTGCAACAGGAATATTCTAAGTGGGGACCACAGCTATTGGTCGTCTCACAACTGGTAGAGCAATTTGAAAAACTTGCATAGGTCGCTCAATTGGAAATCGATCTTGATACACTGGAGCTGTAGCTATGGTCTGACTGGCACTAGCAGTTAACTCTCCAGGGTCAGAGATACTAACAGGTGGTGGTCAGTAAGACAGTATCTGTTCTAATATCTTGTCTCACGAATCGGTATCTTACTGATCCCCTTCTTGTCTAGCAGTATCCTTGCTCCTTTTCTCACCCTCTGATGTAAGAACCACACATAATCTGGTTCCTTCTTATAATGCCCTTCCTCCATCTGTGCCGTTCTTCATCCCATTGAGCATTTGCATGATTTCGTATTGCTCTTCCTGATATTTCTCCTCCTCTTTTCCCCTCTAACTTTCTCCAAAGCATGAAAAACATTGTGCTGCATAGGTCAAGGTGGTAGCTTCATCTTGTCCAATTTTCCCTTCGAACAATCTAGGATTCTGGTAAGGAATGCTCTTCCTCCATCTACTATAGCCTGCACATTTTGTGGGGGGGTCTCCACAGAACTGTATGTTTTGAGCTGTTGGTGCTGTCAAAACTTCTGCCTGTCTCTCAATTTGGGGGTGGTGGATTTGCAGCCACTCGAGGTGCAAAAGGAATATTCTAAGTGGGGACCACAGCTGTTGGTTGTCTCACAACTGGTAGAGCAATTTGAAAAACTTGTATAGGTCGCTAAATTGGAAGTCGATCTTGATACACTGGAGCTGTAGCTATGGTCTGAGTGGCACTAGCAGTTAATATCTTGTCTCACGAATCGGTATCTTACTGATCCCCTTCTTGTCTAGCAGTCTCCTTGCTCCTTTTCTCACCCTCTGATGTAAGAACCACACATAATCTGGTTCCTTCTTATAATGCCCTTCCTCCATCTGTGCTGTTCTTCATCCCATTGAGCATTTGTAAGATTTCAAATTACTCTTCCTGATATTTCTCCTCCTCTTTTCCCCTCTAACTTTCTCCAAAGCATGAAAAACATCTTGCTGCATAGGTCAAGGTGGTGGCTTCATCTTGTCCAATTTTCCCTTCAAACAATCTAGGATTCTGGTAATGAATGTCCCATACCTTGGAAAACTCAAAGCACCCTAATTTTTCATGAGCCTTTTCCGTTGTCGAAGCCACAATCAAGAATTTAAAGCATGTTCAGTAGTCATAATGTACGCTGGTGTACTAAGAGGAGTCGCCTCCTTGCCTTTATGTACAGGAATAGTGACATTTTATCTTACCAATTTCTTAAAATCATTAAAACATTTGATGATAATATGTTTTGAAAAAGATTCACGTAAGCCAAATGTTTTGATTCTGTTCCATAGACGTCAAATTTCAATTCACCAATCAAAAGACATCTTTTAATTTCACACAATTCTTTTCCAAATCAAAAGAAGGCACACAAATTGACAATGTCCAATCACAGTGCGACACTGAAAATTCACCAATCAATAGCAGTCTGAAAGTGCACCAACAGTCCAATCCCAGTGCAAAATCATGTGATGTACCGTCTCACTCCTCGCATCAGTCACCCTCCTTTACAATTTTCTTCACATTCTCACAACTTTCTAAACAACTTCTGCAGTCAACTTCTTGTTTGCCCTACTAAAGAAATATAAGTATCACAAGCAGACAAGTGTAATCTACACTTGCAAGCGAATTCACATAGATCAGTGTAGCTTCACCCATTTGCTCAATAAGGTTACAATAACATTAACCAAAATTAATCAAACACAACAGCTTTTCCCTACTATTACCAATAGAAGTGATGGTACCTCCCACTCCACAGCTAACTTAATGCAAACAAGTTTAAAACATCAGTTATTATCCTGGGATCTTTCAACTTCAAAGAACCTGAAACTCAACTCCTCCTTTTCAACAACTGTCTCTATCACCCACTCATACACCTGAAAAGAAAAGATATTCACAACCCCAATATTCTCTACCACACCATTTTCACCCTATTAATACTCACACCACAAAACCGCAACTGCCAAAACCACAATGCCTTTTATTTCCACCTTGCCACGCCATCGGGATCTGGACACTGTAAACTAGATACAGGGATTATTTAATATAACTTGGGTACTCATTTTAATGCTCCATTTTGCGTGTGTCCCATTCTCTGCTACCAGAAACGGTTAGCGCCTAGTAGGATTGGCAAAGTGGTATTTAAGACTAAACACCCCAAACTTACAGATTTCAAACTTTGGAAATCCTGATTGCGCGACAGATCAATGGACACTGTGTTTCGAATGGAGCTTGGACTAAAACACATATCACACAAATATCATCAACTGTCAGATCTTTAATGTTCAGTTAATGATGAGAGGTTGGATACATGTTCAAAACCTTTATTTATCCTAAAGAATTAGTATGGTTTTGACATCTTTATTCAGGTTAATCAAGTTTACAGAAATTTCGAATAAAAGGTTTACTATTGAGAGCATAAATGATCACAGAGTGTTCCATAAAGGAGATCGTCACTAAACCAGCGAAAAGTCTAATCTACCCTATGCAGAGAAACCTGTGAAGAGTTCCTTTTTTCAGAAAAGTGCAAGACTTCAGAGCATAGAAAGAACTACCCATAAGGAGTTGTGCTGGAAACTCAACTGAGTTTCTGCAGCTGCAGTAGCAACGAGCAGAATATCAGTGAATGAGGATCGATCTAATATCAGTGAATGAGGATCGATCGTTGCAGTAGCATTTATCAGGGACAAAAGATATAGGATTAAAGTCACCTTTTAGCAATAGCTGTCGGCAATGAAGGATAAGGAGAAAAGGTCTTCTCCAAATGAGTCTCAGAGCAAGAATGATGGGTCATCTCTCCTAACTAGCTAAGAACACTCATTTATTTAAATCACACAATAATGTAACAAAACTTTAGTAAGTGTTTAGCATTCTCCTCCAATGGAAACTGCACATCAGGTGGTGTCATCAATATCTGTTGCTTCTTCTTCTAATTCCCACAGTAAACATTCTTGCCAGTACATAGTTAAACACTGTAGACATTTGCTGGAAGCATGGAGGAAAGTTAACATGAGAACATTCTTACCTAAGCTAAAGCTGCTCTCTGTGTCTAATGCAAATACAGTTTGAGAAAATATCAATGATGTTTTAGCTAAGCACATATAAAATATATCTATATTATTGTTCATTCTATTAGTATATTTATTATGAATTCACAGCAGGCTTATTGTTCTGTAAAATGGTCTAATACTGTGTGATGAAACTAAGGAGACACAATATTGAACTCAGCACATTCTCTAGCAGAATGCTGGTACTGGGAAAAATGTCTTAATAAATGTCTACTTAGCCTATGAGCAAGAGTCCAAAGCAATAGGCTTGGGCCCAAGCAAAGGGAGACATTTAAGAATGATAGTTAGGTACAAAAATAATTTCTTCACGTTATTCTCATATGCAAGCACATTTCCCTATGTGTGTTTTTCTAAGTTATTCTCGTAGTAAATTGAATGCATTCTAATGAATCCCTACAAATTATAAGGCAAGTACATTTTAATACGTGCCATGAAATGCATTCCAAAGTGATTATTTAGTACGTTTAAAGCAAACAAATTTTTTATACTTGTCAATTTCTATGTGAAAACAATTCTACAGTATTTTAAACGCATTCTAAAGTGCAATTTTAATACGATATTCAAGTTAAAAAAATGTAAAACTCATTTCCTTCACTCCTAACAAATATAGCTAGCAATCTGCCTTTGAATTTCTCCCGTTTACGAGAGAGTATCCTAAGGAACCATCCTTTCCCCCGAGTACCATACGGAATAATCCTTTCCCAATCACTCTTCAGTATATACATGAAACCCCTTTCCTCCCTTCTTATCATTAAAATATCTCTTTCCAATACTAGACAGATGACAAGGAGCTCCACGTAAGAATCTCCTCACAGGAAGAATTTGTAGAAGAGTCAAACCTCCTAACTGCTTCAGCCTTTGATGTTTCACCACCACCTCAAGTGGAATGCTTTGAAAATCGAGTTCCTCCTCATCTCCACCCAGGATACCCCATTTCAGTTCAGGCATGGTTATATGTATTACTGGACTACTGTGAGTCAATAAATGCAGAGACTGCAAGTCAATGTATGCAGAGACTTCTAAATATTTAGGGTTTACCCTCAACAAAAACCTCAACTTGCAGGCTCACATCAACACCCTAGTTAAAAGTGCCCATCATCAAATCAGAATTTTATAAAGTATGAAATCCATCAATGCAAACGATAAACTTAAATCTGTGCTTTTTAGAACTGAATATGGAATTTCCTTCTTGTCTGGAAACCAACAATTCCCCTTGTTACTTTAATAAGAATACTCAGCGCTGTGCTTACTTGGTATATGGTGCTACCAGATAGGATGTTGTGACGTCAATTTTGATCCCACTAAAATGGCGGCCCATACAGGGGAAATATCTATACAAATTAGCCTGCATTGAACATAGTTTGTACACAAGATTTTTGTTAGAAATCGAGCCAGTTCAGTGGTGGTTATGGCAGATTATGAACACTCTAGAGCCCTGACTCCTAGAACTTCAAGCGTTCAAGAAAAAAAAGTCCAGTGATTGGTGCTAAAGTGTGGAAATCCATGCCTCTCTCCATTAGGATTTTTATTATGTTCTAAACCTTCAAGGGTGAACTCATGCTACTATTTCAACAACATTTCTAAACCGAAATATCCACAGAATTATTGTCTCTCAGCGGGAATTTGGATACATGTTTAGAGTATGCTGGGCTAGTAACATTTTTACAAAACATTGTAATTCTGTACTCGTAAACACAGACCTGAACCTTGAAACCAGTAGGAAACTACATTCTAAATGATAATATTCGTTTATAATGGTTCTCAATGGTATAATTCAATCATCCTCCAATAGTAAGTGAAATGACTGTATGCATTAAATGCTTTCTAACACAATACAATATAGGACTAACATTATTTTCATAGTATATGGATCAGCTTTATCCATATTTATCCACAGTCATTATATATTAATTCATTCAACTATCTCAAGTCCATTGCTAAAATTGGTGATATAGTTTGATTGCTATCCGATGCTGTTGATAAAGTTTTGACTCACTTCAAGATAGAAGGGTATCATCATGACATTAGTGATTGAGAAACATTGGCAGTGATTCAATTATAATAAATTATTTAATTAGAATGAAGCTGAATGTGGGATATTTGTTCAATGTGTGGTGGCCAGCGTCCTGCATAAAACGATAAGCTGCTCCTAATTTCTCGCATGGCGACTCCCCCAGAAGGTGCTCACCAATGCGCGACAATGAGAGCAATGTACTCACTCAGGTGTATTCAGTGAAAAAATCTGTAGCGAGACGAGGTACAAAATGGTAGGAAGAGGTGCTAGTGTTTTATTCAATCAGCACAACCACTGTTGGCAGCACACTTTAGATATATTTGTAGATTAACAGCATCTCAACTTGATTCCTGTTGTATTTTTGAAATGTTTAAATGTATGCTCTCTCAAACGTTTCATACCAACAAGGTCTAGGTGTGCCATTTAAATGATAACAATAAAAACAATGTTCTATTTCTCATTGATGAGATGTTTGGATAGCTGCAAATAATGGATCAGAAGTTCTTTTGAAACCATAGGATGAAGTCAATATCATGAGTGAGAGAACATATCACTGAAAACCTAGAACACATCAAAGCAGCAAGTAATATATGTTTTCCTTTAATATTGTCCATTGGTGAAGGGATCATTCTTCCATCAACTATTCCAGCTGAAATGATCTCTGTTACTGCATGGGATAATTTTATTCCAGGCTTTTTTGGTTTGCAGTCGTTGGTGATGAAGACTGTGTTGGTTCGAGACACTCGCTAGGTAAACTTATAACACGTTATCTGAGGAATTTATGGGTCAAAACAGCCTCATCCATTTCCATTAATGAATTACTTACACACACACGGATCCCAGTAGAATAATAGGCATCCCCATGAGTACATGGCTGAAATCAGGAGTGTTATTTGGTCAAAGAGAGTCTCTTATGTATCTCTGTACTGTTTGGAAATCAGCTAGTATGCAGAGATTTGAACCCTGTTAACATAGGCACCGAAATTCTAGTCACACACTTAAATCGGCACATGCTCAACCCCCGGTAGCTTGTCACAGACCAGTCAGGTTTAACATAAGAGGCAATGCGTAAAGCAGTTGTGCGTACGTTGAACCAGTAACACCACAAAAAAGACTTCACACTGGGGTTTGAAATTAGTGTAGTTTTTACTCTTCAAAATGAGATAAAAACGATAAGAATCCAATTAAAGCATCTCAATTTACAAATGTTTCAAGAATGTACAATGCTGAAAAAGCCCTTGCGCTTTCTGTAAGTTCTTTATGGTTACACTTGGGAAATGATAGCAATTAACGCCGTGGATCGTGAACAGATTTTCTCGCCGTGTCAGCGCAAAGCAATGCTTCCAAATGTATTACAGTTCAAATGCAATGTCAAGTTTGTGGGAGACTGAAATACGCGCTACATTTGGGGCCATCCACTAGAGTGCTGGTGGGCAGCAGGGTCCTCGTACGTCATGGAGTGCACAGTGCCTTTCTCAGGCGATTGCAGCTGTGCCGTCAGCCTCAGGATCGGGACCTACATTACTGGAGTCTACCCTACCTGGATACACTGCAATGATTGAGTCACCGAGGGGAGACAAACATCTTTCCTTGATTTGTGTAGAGGGCACCAGGTTTTGCTAGACTGCCTTTGTACGCTGCAGCTTCGGCAAAGTCGACAAACACAATGGTCTGAGCTCGAGCAGGCAGATATGGCAGTTCTTGATTGGTGCACAGCGCTTAAGCGTGTGGATGCCCAAAAGTGGCTGCGAAGGCCCAGGACTAGTTGTGGATAATTCAGGCAGAGTCAGGCTCCAGATTAACAGAGCCTAGCAGCGGTCATTTGTGAAAATAAAATCTCTGATGGCCCTAGGATTTGATGAATAGGTGGCAAGCCAAGAAGCCCTTGGATTTACTTAGTTTGCAAAACGTTGCAGAGAACAGACCCAGTCCTTCTCACCGCCCAGGTCAGAGGCAGTAGGCCAACACAACAGAGCAGTTAGCAAATTTGTAGTCCCGCCTGTAGCTGAGCAATCTGCAGGCAGCAGACCAGCACAGAAAAGTGTCAGTCCCTCCTGTAGCACAGTTCTTCTTCTTGGCAGAGTTTCCGTAGGACCCCAAAGTGAACTAGTGAGAGGGGGCATAGACCCTCTACTTATACACAAATGTGTCCTTTAAGTAGAGGTGACTACAAACCAAAGCCTTTGTGGTGCACAAGTCTCATTTTAACCCAGCTCTGTCTTCTAGCCTATCTGTGAGGGGTACATCAGTGTTTTGTGTGAGGCCAGGCCACTACTTATTCAGGTGTACATGTCATCTCCTCCCCAATCTCTTGCCCAGGAAGACCCATCACTATGCAGATGAAAGCAGATGCAGCCCAGTTTCCTACTTGTGGCTGTCTAGAGGAAATGCACAAAGTATACCTGTCACCCCACCCCAGACGTGTATTGGAGACAGGCTGTAAGGCACACAAGAGAACTAAGAGAAGAGAAATGACCAATTTCTAAAAGTGGCATTCCTATACCAGTAAATTCACATCCAACTTTATCACTAAAGAGGATTTGTCCTTATCAAGACGCTATAAACCATAAAGCAACTACTCCTCTGCAATAAGGAATGACACTTAAAAAGGGTAATTAAGGAATTCTCAATGTACACCTATGAGAGGAGCAGACCTCATGGCAGTAAAACAAGTTTGGGTGGTTGTCACTACCAGAACATGTAGAACAAAAAGTTACATGTCCTACCTTTTACTTAAACAGCGCCTTGTCCTTAGCGCTACCTATGACTTGTCAGGTTTGAAAGGCTACTTCTGTGGGTGGCACGATCAGTGCTGCAGGCTCACAAGGTTGAAGAGGAGAAAACACGATTTTCAGTAGGCATGAAGGCCATCTCAAAATGGAGGACGGAAAACTGACTCCAATTAAACCCCGGAAAAACTGAGCTGATGCTTCTGGGTAAAGCATCAGCCATTTGGGTGGATGATTGGTGGCCTGACCATCTGGGATTGGCTCCCACGCCAACCCCCTTGGTAAAAAACTTGGGATTAAAACTGGACCAATCTCTTACTATGAAGGACCACATTGCAGCTACTGTGAGTTCCTGTTATTACATCCTTCGCCTTCTGCGCAGGATAATACCTTTTCTGCCAGAGAACCATCGTAGAACCGTGGTCCAGGCATTGGTTATTAGCTGTCTGGACTACAGAAACGCCTTACTGGCGGAAGTGGGTGAGACATTATTAGCCAAGCTACAAGTGATTCAAAACACTGCAGCAAGGATGACATTAAATCATCCCCCTGGATCCTCCTCACTTCCGCTACTAAGGGAACTCCACTGGTTGCCATTGAAAAAGCAATCCTTGTTTAAGATTTGTTGTCTTACATTTAAGGCCTTGCAGGGCAAGGGTCCCCTGTACCTTCAAAAGAAGCTCGTTAAACAGTTTTTGGGTTGTAATCTTTGGTCTAACTCATTCGCTCTGCTGAATATTCTCCGTATACGTCTCGTATGCACTGGTGGTAGAGCCTTTTCATACGTCGCCCCAAAGTACTGGAACCAGCTCCCATTGGCCCTACGCAAATGCACTTCCTATTAGGACTTCAGGAAACATCTGAAAACTTTCCTGTTTTAACCGATATCTATTAATCCTCTTTCTCTCCTTCCGACCTTACTATTTTGCTTAGATAATGCGCCCGAGATGCCCCCTGGTGAGTCGAGCGCTATAGAAGAGCCTCCTAACAACAACAATAAACAGTAGCATTTGGTTTACAGCACTTGGGTACATGTATACCACTCTACTGGGGACTTATAAGTGAACTAGATATACCAATCATGGATAAACCAATTATCATCACATTTCAGATGAGAGCACATGGACTTTAGCGATGGAGTACGGACATAACGATAGTACTTGTAAATGCCCTTTGTGAATTCCCAAAGCCATAAACTTAGAAGTTTGGTCTAAGTTTAAACCAAACGTCTAAGTTTACCTTTGTGATTTGTGCCCTATTTCCTAGAATTGCCATGTTTCTCCCTAGCTGTATGAAACCTGGATCTGCTTTCTTGATGGATTTCCAAAACAGTCAGAGTTTCGATAGCTGAAAATTGGTTTCAATTCCCTCCGGAAATTCAGTGAGCTCTTCCAGTGGAATCAGCAATTTGCATTCTGGGATACTTTCATCTTGTTGTATCTATAAGCTGTTTTAACATTCCATATTAATTTATATTATAAGAATGAAATAAAAACAAACGCTGTTCTTTTAATATGTCTTTATCATATGAAGGACGGTTATATAACCCACTGGTAGTTAGAGTGATATAATCTGAACAATACAATACCAAATATAAAGTAAAATAAAGATAATTTAAGATAATCTGAAATTTCTAAATATACATTTTCACAAAAGTATGCAGTTTAGTCTTAGTAAACTCAGAATGATAGGGTTTTTAAACTTTGATAGAGCACATTTCCTGCTTAAATAAAAAGCTATTTTTGTATCAAAATCATATTCCATGTAGGCTAGAATTAATGCATTTGGGCTTCATGACACATTTTTCTTTACTCGTTTTGCTATTGGAAAATTCAGTAAAAGATAGTTTTTTAGACAAAACTTGTCATTGTCAGGCTAATGCTTTTATTAAATGTGACTTTGTAAAAATATTTGTCTGACAAAATGTATGGCCTGTTTTCCATGTTCCATGTCCTTTAAGAATATTTTGTATTATTTTGAAGTAATTCCCTAACTACCTTCATCAAGTGTTCAGGGGGATGGATCAGTTTATTTTGAATTCCTTTTCTTCTGCTATTTTGATAATTTTCACTTAGTTTATGGATGCTTTTCTATTGATCACAAAATGTATCCTCCTTTTATCGAAAAAGAATGATATATCACTGCGGACACATTTTATGCCCCTGAGCACTTTTTCATCTGCCTGGTGAGGTTGCCCCCTATAATTATGTATGTTTATGCTTTACACCTGCCTTGAACATAATGGTGTCCTTAGCTAGATGCCTTACATCAACTTCCTTTTATCACATCTAACTTTTGTTCCTGTTTAGTCTCATAATGTGGTTCATTTTTCAATTCTGCATCTTGACTATTAGCTGACAACACTGAACCAAAGGAAGTACAAACAACATGAGAAATGTGTAGTATCTACACTATCTGTAGTATACGAGGATCGTTGAGAGTGTGATATATATTTGGGATATCCATAATATACCATGGGGTGTCTCATACCTGTTGTTACCCTACACCATTTACAGGCTGTGCAATTGCTTTTATTTTGATGGAGAGGACTCAGTTTACTCTAATGACAAAAATGATTCCCCAGTGTCCCATCACCCACAGTGCTGTTGCTCAGTAAACAACTGAAGGCCCACCCTATTGAGAGTCAACTTTCCAATGTTGACTTTTCCTAACCAAAACAGCGAATTAAGAAATTGCAGTTTTGGGCAGGAGAAAGGGAAGAATTAACCCCTTATGCTAGGATTAAAATACCAGCAATGTCAGTGTTATTTCTGTTTTGTGGTACAGATGCAAATTGCACTAGTGAATTTATCAGAATAGGGATGCTTATCATTTTATTGCTGAATGCATTTAAGTAATCGCAAAGAATAAATGTATATCATAAAGTGTTAAGATTTCCATGTTTGCATCAGATGATTAGCTTTACGGTTAATCAGCTGTGGGGTTCAGAACCTTCTCAAAAATCCACTTTGTTTAGTGATTATCCTTTCACCGACACTAGCAGATTATCAGAAAAACTTTGCCTTTGGTATTTCTTTAAATAAATTGAATTCTGAGAGGCTGCCATAGAGTTCAGCCTACTCGGCATTGCATCGACTGTTTGGCTGGGCATTTTGAGCATTGATCATAAGCACTAATGCCTCCAATAGATGGAGAGAAATTTGAAGCGAATCAGACTCTGGTTCTATTACAATCCGAATGGATCATTATCTACATCTCAATTCTTGATTAGAACTTTAGCCTATACCAGCCCTAGCCGTACAGGTAAGAGCAGTGGGGCCGGGTTGGGGGGGATTCAATAGATGACCAAGAGGGAAAATTAAATAGATAATTAATTTTACCTCGTCTTTTGTCAAAATGCCGCCCCACTCCTCTTTCCTGCAAGGGCCGCGGCTGTCCCACACCAATCCAACAGGAAGTACAATATTAAACAGGTTTTTGAAACCTTAGGTGGGAAGTGAGGAGCGGGGGCATGGTGAGCCACCCATGGAACGCAAGACTTAATAGCTAAGAAGAGGGACAGAAAGATATGGCAAGTAACCAGAACCTGCTTTAGGGTGGTGTGACTGGGCGCTGACCTGGA
Organism: Lissotriton helveticus; assembly: GCF_964261635.1. NCBI lineage: Eukaryota > Metazoa > Chordata > Amphibia > Caudata > Salamandridae > Lissotriton > Lissotriton helveticus. The sequence goes on along the minus strand of NC_136061.1, from coordinate 1,060,240,377 downwards.
GGGGGGGCACTGACCTCGGGTGGGGGGGGATTTAAAAGCACATGCTGCACAATTCATGTGTGTAAAGCTTTCAGGCAGCAATAAACATGTCATGACTTGTGATTAATGTTCCTGCTACAGAGAGATTTTTGAGTTTTGTCTAGGGGCAGTTTTGACTCGCCATAAAGAAGCACAGATGGTAAATATGCCTGCTGCAAAGAAAAGATCTGTAATTTATGTGGATAGCTTAGTGGATTAGTAAAGGCAGCCTTTACCAGTCCTCTGAAATAGATAAAATGTATTTGAGAGAGGGGCTATGGAGAGATGAGGGGCACTATTTCTGGGTGTTAGTGAGGGAATCCGAGGAGGAGGTCAGATGAGGGATGGCCCAAAATATTGTCACATTGGATGCCACCTGCTCAAAAACTGACCACGCATGTAACTCACAGCTAACTTTCCCTACAAAAAGTACAAAGAGTTCAGTTAGTCTCCCAGCATACCAGTGTCTAGAAACACCAAAGAGACTATTACCAATGTAGTATATGTAGCTCAACCTGACAGATACCTCCCATATGTCAGGTCTGAATCAAAGAGTGTTTACTCTAGGAATGTGCGAAGAATCAGGAACCACGAAACAGGAGTTACTTTGTTTAAAATGGGTGATCCCACAACGCTGGTCATGGGAGCTCTAGGTACATTGAAAAGACAAGTAAGCAAAGCTAGGGAGGAGAAAGGGTGGAAACAACATGAAATGGGACTTGTTATGACAGGAAGGGGGTGGGTCAGAAGAGGAAAAAGCTGGAAGGAGAAAGTGTCTTGGAAAGAGAAAGAGGAGGAAACTCGAGAACAGGAGTTGGCCGAGGTGGACAGATGTGGAAAGCAGTAGCAGGAGCAAAGGAACAGAGAGGAGACTGCAGAGAGCTTGAGTCCGGCTTCAAAGACGAAAGACGGAGTGGTGGTGTAACACATAGGGACCGTGAGGCTGGAATCGGCAAGGACAGAGAGGATGAGGAGAGAGAGATGTTTATTTTAATTTTTTTATTTTTACCATTTGTAGAGCGCACTGTAACCCTGCGTGCATCCTGGCGCTGAGACCGCAAAAAGAGAAACCGGAAAGCTCTGCAGCTGATTTAGATGGAAGCAGCTGAAGCAGATGTGACTGAAGAATGGTGAACACCAATGATGGATGGATGCCTCATAGCCCACCACACCCCTAGAGTGTTGTGGCTACAAGGGTGAGTCCGGTTACCCACAGTAACCTCCTAACTGCAGAAATTAAGCATGCAATAAACTTGCACTTCATCATCAATCAATCGTTTATTCGGTCTGAACCATAAAAGCACAACATTAATGATTAAAAAAGGAAAACAACAAAGAACATTTTGGTAATGACATACTCAAGACAAGAGGAGTTAAAATGCTCAAGTGCAATTTAGAGAACATGTATGACACAAAGGGCCTCATTACGATGGCGGTCGGAAAGCATTCTGACCGACTCCTTGTCGGAATCGGTTCCAACCGACTATGGTTCGTAGAGTCCGACCGACCGATTACGATGTTTCTGAACACCATTCGGAAAGTCTCCCATTTACTTCAATGGGAGCCTGTGTTCCGACTGACAAGACAAGTTCATATTGAAAAATGGGGTGGTTGTAGAAAACCTTGCACCCTTTGATGGGCACCCCTTGGTGCCTGCTACACTGTGCTTGGTTGTAAAGAGGGGTCCCATGGGTACCCCCATAGGTCCCAACCGGAGGCCTCTGGGTGAAGGAGGGCATGCTGCAGGCCCCTAAAGTCTGTTGCCAACAGCCTTTTTGTGTCGGGCAGACCGATGCGGAAAAGCTGTCCGATCTTGACAACGTAATACGCCGGTCAGAAACGCTGTGCATATACCTGTACGATTTGTCTCCTATTGACTTGGAGCCTCCAAATGCCGGTCGAAACCGAGTTGGAAAGACCGAACAGTTACTTTCCCTTCGTAATCGGTCAGTCGGAAATGTTTCCGAGTCGATCGGAAACATGGGTTCCGACTTTGTAATGATGCCCAAAGTATTAAAATTGTGCATTAATTCCTTAACACTAAAAAGCAAACATCAGCATAGAAAGTGTTTTAATGAAGGTGAAGGAAGTGACCCGATTAGGGTCAGCCGGGCCACTTTCGGCCTCCTCTAGCCTTCCAAGAATGAAGAGTCGATGACGCAGTAGAGAAATAAGCAAACTAGTTTATTCCAAGATTACACTTCAGTGGAGTCCAATCAGACCAGCCTCCTATGATTGCAGATGAGGGACTGCCTTTTACAAGCATGAAGTTACATTATGTACGTTGCAAGGTCTAGAAAGACCCGCCCATCATTGAAAAACACTGGTAGATGTCGTAATACAATGTTTATACAGAACATAAGATTTGAATGTGCAGCCTGGTACAAACTATCTACATTTCAAGGCTGTCTGGCCTATCCTCCGCTCTAGATTGGTGGGAGAAGACCTTGCTCTAAGGGGAAAGGCATACGCTAACGTGCTAACAATGGCAATAAAGGAACAAAACTTACCATGGACCATTTCTCATAAATGAGCAAAATACAGTTTCGAGTAGGCTAGCAACAGTTTTGATTGCATCGGAACATGGCATCCTTCTAACTAAAATGGTGGCACAGATGTCAACCTAATTGACATGACATCTGTATCAACTGATTAAGTCTTATACTTGCTACGAAAATATAATATATTAGCCATATGAATGCTAACATGGAGAGCAAAACACACATGGAATAAACACCACATCTCAATTCTATCAGACCCTCCTTTTAGCATTTATATGCTGAATCATCTTTATTTATGCTATCAGGTAAGGGTCTTTACAATTCTAGTAACTAGGAAAACTTTATTGGATAAACAATAATCTGTCAAATAGGATTACATACAATAATAGAGCATACTGAAAAGGATTTGCGGCATTAATCATTAACAACATGTGTAGTATCAAAAACAGAATTAGTAAGGTAGGTACTTGATCCAAAAAAACCCTCATTCAACTGCATGAGGGTGTCCAGCTCTTGTTGAAGCATTACTTTAGCATTTTTATCATGAATCAAACTGCTTTTGGGTGTACGATAGGTGGTACATGATGAACAACATAAGGGAAAGCACTGTACCTAGGCACAGCAGCTAATTAGAATAATCAAAATATATATCACTTTCTCTAAGATCCAGCCCGAACCTCCAAACAAGGACCAACTCCAATTGCCGCTCTCCATGCCCTTAATATTCTCCAAAATGTCTAAAATATGTTGGGTAATATTTTGTTCCATATTTGTGATGCCGACCACACACTGATCTCCTATGACAGGGCATGCTCCACCATTCTTAGCCAGTATAAAATCTACAGCATACCTTGTTTGTTCAGAATATATGCAAATTCTTTCTAATTGAATGGTGATATCCCGTAAAGCTGCCACCGTAGGATTGGATAAAATCTGTGATTTATGCCCAAAATACTCTCTAGCACATTCACCTCTGGCCTTAGCAGTACCACTAAATGTGATAATGGAAGAAAGGATGTACCCAAAAGTAATACCATTGCTATAATTATTAACCTCTAAATCTGTAACTCCTTCACAGAATTACGTGGTCAATGTTCTTTTTACCCACTTTATAGTAGGTTTGCCATGCCTGCAAGGTACCCCGAGAGGTAACACCATTCCCAAAGCTGTGTCTTTTGTACCATTGTACATATTAAAATATGTACCATTGGATAGAAAATAGAAACCAGGGTGTAAATAGAGTGGACCTTGATAATCCAATGGATCATATCTAGTGCTCATTCCTTTCATACTAGGTCATCCCCTTTCCCTAAACGTAGAACATTTTAGTATACTATTTCTCCAGAGCAGTTAAGATACAAATAAGTATCCATACTATTAAATTCAGGACAACATGCAGGATATATTCCTGCTTCTTGAGTAACAGTCAGATCTTGATAATGCCATCCTGTTAGTGTAGTATTCCTTTTATTGAAATATAGATCAGCACAGTATATTTCGGCATAGTGCGCTTCTGACAATCAGAGTGGGAACTGCTTGATACAAGACACATGGCAATGTAATCACAGAACACTCCATTACCCAAAGCAGCCACCCTGCCCCCAACAGGAAGAGTAACATAACTACAACCTAAAAAATCTTTTTCCTGAGCAACCATGCAAAACCAACCCGCCCTGGGCGTAAAGCAACATGGCCTTCTTCCTCTGCTGCAAGAGGGCAACCAAAAAGATACATTTTTCTACAATTATATTCATAGATCAAAGTGTCAAAGAAAAAAATGACTTAAAATGGAGCCAATGATGGAGAAAAGGCACAAAAACACTGAAAAATAAAGAACAATTGAAAAATAAACACCACAAGGGTCAAGAATCAGGGTCCATTCTACGCCTCCCTGGCAGGCTTCTATCGTCCAATCCTCGGTGGTGCTATTGAGCATGCAGCGGTGGAGCCACACCCTTGCAGCTCATCGACTATTGTTCACAGTTCTCAGGATAGGGCACTCTCCCTCCTTGGAAGATAACCTCGACTTATACTGTCCTGCATTACAGGCAGTGCACCAATATTCTGATCCCTAATCTAAAAGGAAGATGCAAAAACAAGGGACCTTTTACTTGTCTTATGCAATGAAGTCCATCCCTAACTACACTCACTTTTCTTTTGGCGCACCACCTTTCCATCGAGGATGCAATTTATACCTGTCCTTTCCAGGCACTGTCTCATCTCGAAGTAGAATCCGAAAATCAGGAGTCATTGAGGACTGGAGCTCAGAATTCAGGGGGTCATAATAAGTGGAACCCTGAGCAGCCCTTATTTCCGGGGGAACTGCTTCATTCAACACAACATCATGTTCTGCCTCTGTTTGTGTCCAAACCAATTGAGCATCCGAGAACTGTAGGTATCGTGGGACTCTTTCAGTTTCGTGGTCTCCAATGACCTCTCTCAGCCAGGCGTCAATGGGCAGGGGCACTCTCTTACAGTGAGAGGCATGCACCCAGTTCTGCCGACCATCCACTCTCACAGCTGTTCTTGTGGCAATGAGGACCAAGTAGGGGCCTTTCCATCTTGGCTCCAAGCCGTCCTTTCTTTGAAAGCTTCGAATCAGTGTATAGTCACCAGGCTGAATCTTGTGCCCAGGCCCCTCAGGTGCTGGAGGTAGCGCCTCGTGTATCTGTTGGTGGATAGAACGTAAGCTTTTAGTAAGTTCATACAAATAGTCGACCAACAAAGGGTACTCAATGTCCAAAAATCTCTTTGGTCTAGGGATACCCCACACATTCGCTGGATGACCGAAAAGTACCTCATAAGGAGATAATCCGCTCCTCGAATGGGCAGTCATTCTAGTGGACAGCAGAGCAAGAGGTAATGCATCTGGCCATTACAACCCAGTAATCTCCTTCACCTTTGCCAATTTTAACTTGAGAGTACCATTGTACTTCTCAACTAAACGTGCTGACTGAGGGTGATTAGCTGCATGAAGCCTTTGCTGAATATGCAAAGCACCGCATATCAGCTGGATCAGTTTGGCGTTGAAGTGACTTCCATTGTCACTCCAGGTCAAGCAGGACAAACCGTAATGGGGGAAAAACTCCTTAATAAGGTCCTTTGCTGTTGCCATGGCAGTGTTTTCTTTTGTGGGGTAAGCCTCAATCCACTGGCTGAAAGCACAAACTACCACATATTTCAAATTGTTAACTTGTGGCTATTTTATATAGTCTATTTGGAGTACCTCAAAAGGGAAGGAGGGAGATGCAAAATTAATAGAAGGTGTAGGGGTACCCTATCCAGGATAGTGTCTAAGACAGATCATACAGTATTTCACCAAGTGAGTGGCAACCTTTGAAATACTGTCATTGTTCCACACAGGATCTAACAGTTTACAAATACCCTTAGCGTTAATATGATCTGGACCATGTGCCGTCATAAACACGGGAATGACATATGCCTTTGGTAACATCCATATCTGTTTCTCAGACAGATCAGTCCAACATCCCTCGTCATCTAAACACCCGGTTTTCTCCTGCGACACTGCCACCTCCTCCACTGTTGCTTCACTCTGAATCTTCTTGACATTGGCTAATGTGTCCTCAAACATCTCATTGTTGGGCACCCACCTAGAAAGATCTGCTAGAAACATCTTTTTCATCTTTGATCTGGCTTTCTCCTTAGCTGTCTGATCTGCAAATGCATTTCTTTCCCAACATCATCAGTAATTGTTTTATGGGCACTGCATTTTACTATTGCCAATCTTTTGGGAAGAGTCAAAGCTGTCAGAAGCCTCTTTATCAACGGACCGCGTTGAATTTTGGTCCCGTGCGATGTCAAGAATCCTTTCTCTGTCCAGAGGTGTCATAAATTATGGGCCACCTCGAAGGTATACTGACTGTCAGTATAAATATTGACAGTCAGTCCTTCACTTAACTCACATGCCCGCAGGTGGGGCACCAGCTCCGCAGCTTGTGCTGATCGATAAGGAACGTGTGATGTCTCAACTACAGTGTGCAGCGTGGTAATATCATACGCCGCTGTAGTAGTGCCATCTGACAATTTAAAACAAGAGCCATCGACATATAGTTCCCCTTGTGGGTCAGATAAGGGAACATTAGTCATGAACGTCTGTGTCCTTTTCTTCATAAGGAGGGATGGTAATGTGGCTGGATTAAGTGTGGCACATCTTTTGATATTAATATGAGGTGCAAACAATGGCAGTTCATATCCAGTCAGACGAGCGCTGGTAAGGTGCTGTGTCTTCGTTTTATTCAAGTTTACATCCACAGCATGCAGTACCATTACTGTGAGATCATGATTGAGAACAAGCCCTGCCGAATGTCGAGTAGAGACCCCCGCAGCCGCGATGTTTCCTAAACAGCTCGGGAGGGCTCTGGAAACAGGGTCAAGTGTAGCCAAAAAATAAGCACAAAGCCTCCAAAGGCTTGTGTTAACACAGAGAGTGCACATCCAGCCACTTTGTGTACGTACAGAGCAAAGGGCTTCTTGTAATCCGGTGTGCCAAGCACAGGTGCAGAGCAAAGCGCAACTTTTAATTGTTCAAAAGCATGCTGACATACATGCATCCAGGGCAAGGGTTCATGCACATCTTTAGTGGTTAGGTAAAGCAAAGGCTGTATTAGTAAAGAGTAAGCAGGTATCCAGTGCCAACAATATGAGGTGATGCCTATGAACGCACGCACATCCCTTTGAGTCTCAGGGACGGGCATCTTCAAAATGGCATCAAATCGTTCAGCTGTTAGTCTCCGACCCTCCTTCGACAGCAGGTGACCTAAATAGGTGACCTGCGGTTGACAATATTGAAAAGTAGAAAGGGACACTTTATGTCCATTTTTTGCCAAATGCAGTAACAATTGTACCGTTGCATCCCAACAACCCTCTTTGGTGTCAGAGGCTATCAAAATGTCATCCACATATGGCAATAATACATTACCTGCCGGGAGAGAGAGAGTGTCCAATTGACCTTTTAAAGCCTAACTATAAATACTAGGACTTTCCGTATATCCCGGAGGAACTCTACAGAATTGGAAGCTTTTTCCAGCTAAAGAAAAAACAAATAAATAGCGGCTATCAGAGTGAACAGGAATGCTAAAGAAAGCATTCTTTAAATCGATCACATTTTGCCGAAGAAGGGATCATTGTGAGAAGGACCGTTATATCAGGGACCACCGGAAACTTGGGAATAACAATTTTATTAACTTCCCGTAAATCGATTACGAATCGATAAACATCAGAGTGTGTGCAGGGGAACCACAGGGGCCTTTTTAAGAATAGGAAGAATGGGGCTGTTACACAAGTTTGCTACTGTCTCCTCCACCACCCTCAACTTAATACAATCCTGTCTAATCCTCAACAGAGCCTGTTCCCCAGCTTGAGATATTTTGTATTGAGGAATACTAGGAAGCACAGCATTATCCTTGATCTTGATAAAACGGGAGGTATCTGTAACAACCCAACATCAGTGTCCACTGTTGCCTACAAAGAAGACGGGACATCCTGAAACTCAACAGGAAGTGGAGTGTCCTTTGCAAAACACTGTCTCACACCAAACACATTAGGTCCAAAAGTCAGATAAACACCACTAGGAGAGCAATAAATAGTAGCACATAACTTCTTTAACAAATCCAGTCGTAATAGATTCTCACCACAATTTGATGTCAACAAAAACGGAGAATCTATCGTAAAAGGACCGACAGTCAAAGCTAAAGGTTTGGAGATGGAGTTCACAATCGGTACACCTGAAAAACCTACCGAAACATTATTGCGGCCAGACAGGGCAGCCCCAGGGACCAGTGAGAAACAGAGCTATTCATTGCACCTGTATCCACAAAATATTTCTGCGTCAAACCATGTAGGTCAACTGTGATATAAGGACCACACTGATCTACAGGAATCTGGACTGGTCCCTTACCCTTTCCCTTGCTGTCCTAGCTATAGGACATCCCTTCATCAATCATAACTTTATCAATATCATAATCATCATGGTAATACTGTCTGCCTTGGGGATTGTCAAAATTATTCTGATCAGTCTGACCCCCTCAGGATACATCCCCTTGAGCCTCATCTCGGTTACCTGCTCCATGACCCCTTCCATTCCAACCCCTTCCTCTCTGTGCTGCAACCTTCTGTAACAATTCTGGGGACTCACTTTGCCAATGCCCCTCCTTTTTACAATACACACACTGATTCAGCCCCATGGGCACACCACCTCTACCAGCACCTCAAGACCTCTGAGGAGGACCAGGACCCCTACCCCTTCCTGATCCCCTTGCCATTTGCTGCAACAACACCTTTGTCTTTAAATCCTTACTCTTTTTCTCCACTCTATCCATCTCCTCATTTTCTCGAGGTTCATAATATTTGGCCATGCTCAATATCACTGAAAGGGAAGAAGTGGTCCATGTACTTCCAAATGTTTGCAGCTGAACTGCAATCTCAGGAAGTAAATTTGTAACAAACATATTAACAAACAAACAAACTCCTCCTTCCACTGACAGATCCTGTCCATTAAAAACCTAAAACACCCCTTCAAACCGAGTAAAAAAATCAGACACACTCTCTTCTTTCTTCTGGCGACATGCCGTCAACTTATCCCAGGCTACTCGCCTGGGTGGAATACGAGAATGCATATAAGTAATAATGCGATTCGGTATAGCCAATATCTCCACCCTAGGTTTGTTGCCAGGCTTCCGTTCCTTATACCATGCCTTGCTCTCGTCCCATGTACCACCCAATTCCACTCTGTGATCCTGTGTATGCACTTGCCTCTATATATCCACTGGTACTTACGACCCGAAAAATATCTCACTGTCTGCTAAAGTCATAACCGACGAGGACGCAGCCTCCGTTAATTCTTTATAGTATGCAGTAGGATATTTCCTAGGATCTGGCAAATGACTCTTAAGGGAGAGCACCTCACTTTTCTTCCACAGAGTATAAATCAACTGCTCCTGAAAATGAGCCTCTACTTGCTGCTGAGTAACATTTGCTGCGTTATGCTGCTCTGGAATCTCAGGGTGGTAAATGGGATGCACTTCCCTCCTTGGAAACTGGGATACTGGAATCAGAGTTCTATGATATAATTTTGCCCGATGACTAAGTAATGTCCCAACGTTACTATGAACTTCTGTAGGAGCCATATGGCAGAATATACAAGATCTCGAATATCATAAACAATTTGCAGAGCCTTACCTCCAATACACTGTTTCCATAGACCAATCAATGTATTTAGACGTGCTGCAGGGCATGTTGTTGCACAAAAGGATCAAAAACCTTCATCACACTCCATATAGCTTCCAAACCATAAATTGCATTTTGGACCCACTGTGTTGCCTGAATTGCAACCTTCCTTTTCTCTTCTTCACCCACATCAGATTGAATCATTGTCCGCCCTAATCGCTCCCCTTGCCTCTGCCCAATTTCCTCCATCCAACCCTCGCACTGGCGTCCCAACACTACTCAATACAGTGGGTGACATGGTCAGGGTGAACGCGACAGATACCGACACAGGTGGCAGTGTCAACAGTGGCTGTGTGGTAGGTGTAAGAGAAGGCGGAGAAACGGAAACAGAAGCAGCAGACACTATGGGGGTGCCCGCAGTCACTGTACTTTAAATTTGCGATATTGAGGGAAAAAGGGATACGGCCAGAGCCGAAGCTGTTGAGGCTGTGGAGGGAGCAGGGGAAGACGGAGGAACAGCTGCAGACTGAGACGGCGGAACAGCAGGGTATATTCTTTGTGTGGCATAGGGAGGTGGGGGGCGAGTTTCCAACAAGTCCTCCATGAAGGCATCCTTTTCCTCTCAAACAACATAGGACCTATCACACTGTAATTGAAACTTGAAACACTCAATACCCTTCTTCGTTCTTTCCTTATCATAAGCTACCCTTTTCTGCACCACTGTTTGCATTGTCTTCTTCCTAGACTCCTTCTCAGCCCATATACGCCTCTGTTTAGCTTCCTTCTGCCATACCTGTAAAGTATCAAACATTGACTGTCGACTTCTTATAGCAAATAGTGTATCCTGTAAATAATTCAATTTTTGTTCATCAAAGGTACCATCCTGTGGCCACTGAAGCTCGGCATTGTCCCTCGTATACTTGCGCCACAATGTACAAAACATAATAGGGCCAATACCATGCTTCACGTACATATCAAAAACTTGGAGTGCCTCCCTGGGTCGCAGGCTGCCGCTCCTCTAAGCGACGTCCCACAGAGCAGCATCAGTACCCCAAACACCACACTTTACTCCAACAAGGCATCTTGGCATCAGGCACATCCACTTATTCACATAATCTACACAGAACGAATCACACATAAACAAAGAGCTCTCATAAACAGTCTGTAGACTGTGCTAAGACAAATCAGACAACCAAGACATGAAGATAGGCTTTAGCCCCATACCTTTTCAAAAGTAAACCAAATTCCCAGGTGGCCTGGCAGAATGTTCACAACGCTCTGTATCACAAGGGTTTGCAGACCTACCAAATTAACCAAGATGGGGCAGCACTTACCAAGAATTCAAGATGAACTCACTCATATCTCACTTCTTGGTAAGGTTACGCTCATTTACTTAGTCAAGCCCACCTGTATGTGGTAATCATTACTAGAATCAACCACGCATAACAGGTCACCAGCCCATCAACCGATGGTCTCAAACATGGGCACTTTAACATTTATAATGCAAAATTTAAAGAAAAATTGTGAGATGACCTGCACTTGCATTTACTCACCTTTTTTTCATCAAAATAGTTTTTCATTTAGGGTATATTCTGTTTCTGTCAAGAAAATTGCTGATGATAACAGAGTGAGCAAACTGGTGAGTACCAACCAGTACCTCCATGGATGGTGCTTACGTGAGGCACTTTCTGACTCACCTCACAATTTCTTTATATTTTTTCATTATAAATGTTAATGGGCCCATTTTTCATACCATCGGCTGATGGTCTGGTGACCTGATATGCGTGGTTGATTCTAGCAATGATTAACACATACCGGTGGGCTTGACTAAGTAAATGAGCGTAGCCTTACCAAGGAGTGAGATATGATACCCATATATTAGAAATTAGAGATATGTGGTATGTGTTTTAATAACCAGGCTTTTTCGTTGTGTAGCGGGAGACCATGCCAAAAATAAGAAACCAGATAAATAATAAGAGATCCGAATGTGAAGAAGGGGAAAACCCAAGGGTCCATAATATAGGTTACAAGAAAAGGAGGAACTTTGTAAGAGTTTAGCATAGGACCTTTATGTATTTCCTTTCCTTCGTTTAATTTCTTTACTTTCTTGTCACTATAGCACAGGTGTGCGACCTTTGGGTATTTGAGTGAAGCCCACATACAGAGACCTGACTAAGTTGCACAGGGTAACTCTTTCTCAAGAAAGTTCTGCCCTACTTCATGGTTGAGAGAAAAGAACAGAGCAGTCAGCAATGTAGAGGGATAAAGAAGTAAAATAGTATCTAGAGCATAGTTACTTACCTAGGTTATCTTTCTTTCCCAGGGAAGTGTTGGTGTTACCACTACAAAGACCTTAAAAGTAAGAGAAAGGAAGAAAGTGTTACTGGACGTAGGTGCTGATAGGAGGAAGCACTGATAACAACTGTTGATAACCTGCAAAAATAATGCCATAATTCTTAGAACCTCACAAGACAAGCCTCCTAAGCATTATTTTCACCCATCCCTCCACAGTAAGGTCCCCAAACATTATTGAGCTGTAGAATTGGATCATCCTAGCCATACATTATTCTTTCTTAGGAGGCCAAGACATGCATGTTCACAGACCACATTTAGTGGAGTGGGACTACATTTGACTTCCATAGCCCGAGGATCTTCACAATGGCCATTGCCAAGGCAGGTACAAACCATCTGGTTGTGTGGTGAGGCAAAGGTGTTAGGGGAGACGTGTCATGTAAAATATCTATCCTACCTGGCAGTGGGATGGAGACCCCAGTGTTGCTACAATTGAGCCACACACTTGCCTCCAATGCTGTGAAACTCTGCATTCCCATAAAATGTGAACTATGTCAAAGTTGACAGTGGAGAGTGACATACTAAAAGCAGCAATTTGTTACATTTCACCATTGCAACACCTTTGAAATCAACTGACACACTACCAGCAGGGAATACTTGTTATAACCCACCATTGAAGTCAATGATGGTAGCACCAACATTCAATACCATTTATTTTATTGTAAAACCTTGCATTGTCATCCATCAACCCTGTCATTATGTTTCATGACTTGTCACAGATGCTTTTATTTACTTTTGCCAAGCATCATCCGCAGCTTTATGCTTAATCAACAAGGGTCCCCATATTCCATAGCTCAAGAGCAAACGTTTCAACTCCAGTAGTGCTTTAAAAATAGGCAAAACCTCCCCAAGAGCCATAAATTCAATCCCCTGGGAGAAGTAAAGTAGCTTGTTCATTAAACATTCTAGGGGGTGCTGTGATTCCTGCAGCCCACCCAAAAAGGTATTAAAACATGTTGATGATATCCTCTGCTCTTGGTGGGTCACCACATATAACCAATATGCAGATTTTAGGCCCCTCACGGGGGCTTATGAGATGCTTCAATGCAAAGTGGTTAACACTTAATAAGCATCTTCTCCCCTCTTTGCCTGGTGCCTGCAACTTCATGCTGCGTTCTTTTTCTTTTAACTTTGTTTTAGATACAGGGTGCTCATACCTTGCAGGGCATCCTGATACTGCCAATATTTACCGTTTCCTATGCCCCCTACCCACAAGCGCTAGAAACGTTGTGCTTGTGTCGATGCAACCCCCAGACACAGTCTTTGGGGTCTATAACACTACCGTAGATTGGGGGTCAGTAGGGATAGTTTATAGACCACTAGGTATACATTCCCTAATACAAGTTAAATAACAAAAGGTACACCTATAGTCTAGGAAAAGTGTAAGTAAGCATTAGTAATGTCTCTCTCAAAAAATGACTACAAGTGAAACAAAGTTAGGGGGAGACATCCCTAAAGGATAAGAACCCTCACTCACCCGAAGGTGACATGCTTCATCATATGGGTCCTCCTTACCAGTGTAGAAAACCTGGTCAACACTGGGAGCTACTACTTCGAGGTTTTAAAGAAGGAGCTCAGAGATGTTTTGAAAGGTAAGGAATAGGATGATAATCCCATATGAAAGCTGTTGGGTGTAGTGAGGTGTGCAGCGCTGTGTGAAGAGTAAGCATGGGCGTAAAATCCGCTCCGCTCGCGGATTTTTCGGATTTTCGGCAAATCCGCAATCCGCGAACGCTCGCGAATTTGTCGAAAATCCGTGAATCCGCTCGCGGCGGATTTTTTGCTTGGTTGCGGCGCGCGGCGTGGTGCACGGCGTTCACTTTCCGTCATTTTAGCGTTTGCCGAGTTGTTTTTCTTTGCGAGTGACGCGCCATTTTAGATCTTGCTGCGTGTTCCCGCGGGAGTTTGTCGCCCGCGAATACGTACTCGCGGCTTGCCACCTTGCACAGCACACCTCGCGAGAGTTCGCAATTGCGAACATGTAGTTGCGGCGGAAAGGAACAATCTCGCACTTGCGAAATAGAGATTTTGCAATTTCGCACAAGAAAATCACCAGCAAACAGGATAAACCTTCAGAAAATTATGATTTTTATCAGAATCACTCCTCAGGTTGACATTTGCATGGCCTTTTTTTTTGCAAGGAGTCCATTTTGGGGGGGGGGGGAGGAAGGAAGTGCCCCACAGTCTCCAACTTCCTGTTCCTGTCCAGCAGGCTCCTCCCAGTGCTTTGTCCATCTCCTGGTCACTTTCATTTGGATCTGGAGCTGGAAGGATTACTTTTTGTGGGTGCTGCTGGATATTTGGATTTGAGGCCTTTTTGACTGTCTTTGGATCACTTTTGGATTAGAAATCAACTTTCACAAGTAAGTTTGTTTGGGGCATTACAGTTGCTGCAAGTACAATTTTGGAACTTTTTCAGAAAATTAAATAAATTATATTGTGGGTAGCCACAGTATCCAGTAGGACCAGGGTTGGTTATGGGTGCATGATACAACTGTTTTGTTGAATTTAAACACCATTGAGGCCATGGATGGGCTGGGATTGTGCAGATTTTATTGTTTTTTGTCGTTTTTTTGGGCCTGCTGGTGTGGCCCTTTGCCCAGGGGTGGTGAGTGTTGCATGGGCCTAGTCTTTCTGTGGGGTGTCTTCTTGAATTTAAACATAATTGAGGCCATGGATGGGCTGGGATTGTGCTTATTTTATTGTTTTTTGTCGTTTTTGGGGGGCTGCTGGTGTGGCCTTTTGCTTGCCCAGGGGTGGTGGTGGTGCATGGACTGAGTGTGCCTGTGGTGTTGTCTCACTCTCTTTGATGTAAACATCATGGATGGCATTGGATTGTGGTGATTTCTGGCTGTTTTTCTGTTTTTTGGGGGTGTACTGTTGATGTGGTCTGGCCATGTGGGTGGTGGTGGTGGCCATCTTGAGTGCTGGCTGGTACAGGCAACATGTGCTTGGGGTGTAAGGGGGCCATTTTGAGGAGAGGCAGTGTCTGAGGCCTGCACTTATTTTGCCTACTTTTCATCCCTTATGCCCAGGGGTAGTGAGTGTTGCATGGGCCTAGTGTTTCTGTGGGGTCTCTTCTTGAATTTAAACATAATTGAGGCCATGGATGGGCTGGGATTGTGCTTATTTTATTGTTTTTTGTCGTTTTTGGGGGGCTGCTGGTGTGGCCTTTTGCTTGCCCAGGGGTGGTGGTGGTGCATGGACTGAGTGTGCCTGTGGTGTTGTCTCACTCTCTTTGATGTAAACATCATGGATGGCATTGGATTGTGGTGATTTCTGGCTGTTTTTCTGTTTTTTGGGGGTGTACTGTTGATGTGGACTGGCCATGTGGGTGGTGGTGGTGGCCATCTTGAGTGCTGGCTGGTACAGGCAACATGTGCTTGGGGTGTAAGGGGGCCATTTTGAGGAGAGGCAGTGTCTGAGGCCTGCACTTATTTTGCCTACTTTTCATCCCTTATGCCCAGGGGTAGTGAGTGTTGCATGGGCCTAGTGTTTCTGTGGGGTGTCTTCTTGAATGTAAACATAATTGAGGCCATGGATGGGCTGGGATTGTGCTTATTTTATTGTTTTTTGTCGTTTTTGGGGGGCTGCTGGTGTGGCCTTTTGCTTGCCCAGGGGTGGTGGTGGTGCATGGACTGAGTGTGCCTGTGGTGTTGTCTCACTCTCTTTGATGTAAACATCATGGATGGCATTGGATTGTGGTGATTTCTGGCTGTTTTTCTGTTTTTTGGGGGTGTACTGTTGATGTGGACTGGCCATGTGGGTGGTGGTGGTGGCCATCTTGAGTGCTGGCTGGTACAGGCAGCAACATGTGCTTGGGGTGTAAGGGGGCCATTTTGAGGAGAGGCAGTGTCTGAGGCCTGCACTTATTTTGCCTACTTTTCATCCCTTATGCCCAGGGGTAGTGAGTGTTGCATGTGCCTAGTGTTTCTGAGGGGTGTCTTCTTGAATTTAAACACCATTGAGGCCATGGATGGGCTGGGATTGTGCAGATTTTATTGTTTTTTGTCGTTTTTTTGGGCCTGCTGGTGTGGCCCTTTGCCCAGGGGTGGTGAGTGTTGCATGGGCCTAGTCTTTCTGTGGGGTGTCTTCTTGAATTTAAACACCATTGAGGCCATGGATGGGCTGGGATTGTGCAGATTTTATTGTTTTTTGTCGTTTTTTTGGGCCTGCTGGTGTGGCCCTTTGCCCAGGGGTGGTGAGTGTTGCATGGGCCTAGTCTTTCTGTGGGGTGTCTTCTTGAATTTAAACATAATTGAGGCCATGGATGGGCTGGGATTGTGCTTATTTTATTGTTTTTTGTCGTTTTTGGGGGGCTGCTGGTGTGGCCTTTTGCTTGCCCAGGGGTGGTGGTGGTGCATGGACTGAGTGTGCCTGTGGTGTTGTCTCACTCTTTTTGATGTAAACATCATGGATGGCATTGGATTGTGGTGATTTCTGGCTGTTTTTCTGTTTTTTGGGGGTGTACTGTTGATGTGGACTGGCCATGTGGGTGGTGGTGGTGGCCATCTTGAGTGCTGGCTGGTACAGGCAGCAACATGTGCTTGGGGTGTAAGGGGGCCATTTTGAGGAGAGGCAGTGTCTGAGGCCTGCACTTATTTTGCCTACTTTTCATCCCTTATGCCCAGGGGTAGTGAGTGTTGCATGGGCCTAGTGTTTCTGAGGGGTGTCTTCTTGAATTTAAACACCATTGAGGCCATGGATGGGCTGGGATTGTGCAGATTTTATTGTTTTTTGTCGTTTTTTTGGGCCTGCTGGTGTGGCCCTTTGCCCAGGGGTGGTGAGTGTTGCATGGGCCTAGTCTTTCTGTGGGGTGTCTTCTTGAATTTAAACATAATTGAGGCCATGGATGGGCTGGGATTGTGCTTATTTTATTGTTTTTTGTCGTTTTTGGGGGGCTGCTGGTGTGGCCTTTTGCTTGCCCAGGGGTGGTGGTGGTGCATGGACTGAGTGTGCCTGTGGTGTTGTCTCACTCTTTTTGATGTAAACATCATGGATGGCATTGGATTGTGGTGATTTCTGGCTGTTTTTCTGTTTTTTGGGGGTGTACTGTTGATGTGGACTGGCCATGTGGGTGGTGGTGGTGGCCATCTTGAGTGCTGGCTGGTACAGGCAGCAACATGTGCTTGGGGTGTAAGGGGGCCATTTTGAGGAGAGGCAGTGTCTGAGGCCTGCACTTATTTTGCCTACTTTTCATCCCTTATGCCCAGGGGTAGTGAGTGTTGCATACTTGCATGTCCCTAGTCTTTCTGTGGGGTGTCTTCAATGTAAACATCATGGATGGCATGGGATTGTGCTCATTTTTCTGTGTTTTGTCGATTTTTTGGGGTGTATAACTGAACTGATGTTCCTCTGTCTTCCATTGCTTTTAGGTGCACAAGAAGACTCAATAGAACCACCAGTGCCAGGAAGAAGTCCTGCAGCGGTGTGTGCAGCATAACGTCACGCGACGTCACGTCTGGACACAGAACCCTCTGCAACTCGTGCAACTGCTGCCTGCTGACCTGCTCTGAAGAAGATGGCCCCAAAAAAAGTAACCCGTAGCTCCTCTAGCAAGAAAGGTGCCAGTAAGGAGCAGAAGAAGCAAGTTACCAAGGACACTGGTGTGCCGCCCGCCCCTTTTTTTGTGAGTAAAAAAAAAAGTATGCCTGCAGCAGCTGCAGCGGGATCTGCTGGGGACCAAGCTGGCAGCAGCACCCCCGCTCCATTGGGCTCAGTGCCACCACCACCACCACGCCAACTTAAGTCCAAGCCCTTGAGTGCTGCAGAGGCAGCCAGTATACTTCTTCAATCACCATCGACCAGTGATGTTGGCTCATCGCAAGAAAGCAGCAGCAATGTCCCTCAATCAACACAGGTTGTTGTAGCTCATCTGACGAGTGTTGAACAACCACAGCGGCAACAACAATCACATGTGCAAGTACAAGCCCAAGTACATGTGGAAGGAGAGGCAGCGCAAGGAGATGCGCATGCAGAGGTGCATGGAGGGTCACAACAAGTGCCCACAATAGTTGTTCCTCCCGAAGTAGGGGCACATCAGGAAATCGACAATCAAGGCGAGGTATCATTTGAGGAAGCCACTCCTCCTGATGATCCTTCATTGTCTTCCACAACCCTAGCAAGGAAGAGATCAAGGGTGGTGTCTACATCCTCTTCAAGCACACCTCCTTCTGATGATACGGATCAAACTTGGGAACCAGCACCACAGCCGTCTGAGAGTGAGGCACACCATGATCCAACAAAGGTACTTAAGCGTAAAAGGAAGCTCGTCCAAAGTCTCAGACTTATGGAGTGTGATGAGGCTCAACAAGAAGTGGCGGATACTGCTGCTGATGAAGACTCTGCCAACGACGACCCAGTCATCATAAAGGTCACTGCAGCCCCAGCGGGCATGCAGCAAACAGACATTTTGACCCTAGCCCGAAGAGCTGCTGAGCGTGATGATGATGATGATGTTGTCGATGAGGAGGCAGTGGAAACACCACAATCATTGGAGTTAAGTAGTACACCAACTCGTCCCGCTTCCATATTTCTTTCTGGCAAGAAGAGACCTCCGTCAACCTCGACCTTAATTAGTGGCGGTGAAAGTGCAAAACGTACAAAAGTTGGGCAATCCAGATCCTCCACTTCATCTGGCATTAGCTTCATGACCACCACCACCAGTATCGCCGCCTCCTCCATGTCCCACAGACACTTCAAGTCCCCCGTTTGGGACTTCTTTACTGTTTGTCCAAAAAATCCAAAGTTTGCCATTTGTACCATTTGTAAGCAAGCAGTTAGTCGTGGTAAGCCAGGTACCAACTATGGTACCGGAGGCCAGAGAGGTCATCTTAGGAGACAGCACACTGTCAAATGGTTTGCGCACCTAGATGCGATCAAGAAAGGCCAAATTCAAGGAAACGTTGATGTTTCATCTGATGATGACGAGCAGGAAGAAGACGTGTCAAACACTTCCCTTACACCCAGTACCCCTGTCAGCAGCACACCCAATGTGAGGCACACTAAGAGTGTTGGAGCGAGTGAGACACCAACGCACAAAAGTTCACCAGCGAGCAAAATTGGGTCAACGAAGTCATTATCAGCCCGTAAATGCTTGGTCCAGGGCAACATTAGAACAATGCTTACTTCAGACGTGCCATATGAACGCAACCACCCACTGACGCGTCTGTATAACACTAAGCTGGCTAAAATGCTAGCTGTGGACCTTCTACCTTTTTCTTTTGTAGAAGCGGTAGGTTTTCTTGAATTAGTTGCAACGCTCTGCCCTAAATGGAAGGTTCCGAGCCGGTTCTATTTTGCCAGAGTTGCGGTTCCAGCACTACATGAAGATGTGCTGCAGGCGATTGGGGCAGCTTTGCAGAAGAGTGCTGTTCACACAATACATCTGACAACAGACATGTGGACCAGTGGGCCAGGCGATGATTACATGTGCATCACTGCACACTGGGTCTCTTTTTCAGGTGTTATAGCAAAGCTAAACGCAGGTGTTGACCCGGACCAAGTTTTCAAAGCTGCTCGGAAACATGCAACACTAGCCATGTTTGCCTTGGAGAAAAGTCACACAGCAGAAAACCTTTTGGAAGAGTTTGACAAAAAGGTGTTGTCAATGCTATCCCCCATAAAACGCAAGATTGGTTATGTTTCCACGGATAATGGCGCCAATGTAGTTAAGGCCATGTCACAGGGTCACCATGTTAGAGTGCCGTGTTTGGCGCACTGTATCAACCTGGTAGTTCAAAAATTCTTGAGTGATAAAGAGAGTCCAGCGTTCGAGGTAATGGCCACCTGCCGCAAAATGTGCAACCATTTCAGCCATTCTTTTAAGGCCCGGAAGCATCTGCGGAGACTGCTACTTCAACGTGGAATGCCAGTGAAAGCACTCATCCAGGAGGTGGCAACACGTTGGAACTCAACCTTCTACATGCTTGAGCGTCTGCATGAGCAGTATACGGTACTCGATCACTATTTCTTGACAGAGGCTACATCTCAGAAGGAGGACCTGCGGATGAGTAAGGCGCAATGGGCCATAGTTAAAAGCCTGACAGACATGCTTCGTCCTTTTGAGTTCTTCACGCGTGCAGTCAGCCAGGAGGACTGTAATTTGGGAAAAGCTATCCCATTGTTGTGCATACTGGAGCACCAACTGATGGCGGTTTCTTCTGAGTTTGAAAAAGATGAAAAAAAAAAAAACCATTTCATTTTGTCTGAGAAATTATTACATCGCCTACGTGGTGATGAACGTCTTAAAAACATCAACTCAGATCAGCATTACATTTGTGCTACTATTCTGGATCCACGCTACAAAAAGGCGCTGGCAGACAACGCATTCTTTCCTTTCGCTGATGCAGATGTTCAAAAGTACAAACATTGGTTAGCCTGGTCAGCCAAGAGGTTTGAAAAAGAACGGCAGGTTATTGAAGGAGAAGCCAGTACATCAGCATCAGCATCAGCAGGCCATCCGCAGTCACAAGAATCCACTTCTGCACCTGTGGCTGGGGCACAAGTGACCTCTCAGCCGTTAAAGACACCGGCAACTGGATCATCTGCACCACACACAATGACAACACTAACAGTGGCTGGGGAGGAGGATTGGCTAAGTTTGATGGGGTATGGTTCTCTAAAAAATGTCACAGGCACAGCAAAAAGTAAGCAAAGTGGAGGAACAGTTGATGACCTTGAGTCGATGGTGCAGGACTATCTGAATGACTCAACAGTGGTCTTTCTTAATGAGGAGCCATTGCAGTATTGGCATGGCAAAAAACAATTGTGGCCACAGCTCTACAACCTGGCTATAAACTATTTGTCTTGCCCACTCGCAAGTGTGTCTTCTGAACGTGTTTTCAGTGCTGCTGGTGGCATTGTAACTGCCAAACGGAGCCGCCTATCGCCCAAAAATGTGGAGCGGCTGACAATGATCAAGATGAATCAGCACCTCATACCACCAGATTACAAAGTGCGAGAAAGCACGCCACATGAAGACGATGAGGACAGCAACGTAGATGAGGGGATTTTTTCTCTGTTCGGTGCCACTGACCTCATCCAGCCTGAATTCGCAGAGTATGATGACGAAATCTTGTTCTTATTCCCTGACACCGAGCCCTGAAAATGAGACAATCAATCAAGAACTTTCTTTTTCGTCCTTATTCACTTTTATTCCTGTGTGCTTTGTGTCTCTCTTTCTTTGTTTTGCACAGTTAATTTAATTCAAACTTTAATCACCTAATCCCAAAAAGAAGACCATCATCAGTACTGTCTTCACTTGTTTGCTTATTGATTTGAAGGTGCCGCAGTCTACATTCCTCAGGTTCACAAGTTCTGAAGAACATGCTCCTCTATCCTCCTCCTCCAGACTGCGATTTCCCTCCAAGCAGAGTGCTGGATTACGCACAATGAAGAAAGACTCAGCACTTGTGGGGGTGTTGTACTTCTTTGCGGGTGAGTTGACGGTTTTGGGCCCATTGCTGTGAAGCTCTAATAATGGACAAAAGTGTTTTGGACCAAATATGAGGTGAAAATTTCTTGCCGTTTTTGCTGACTTGCTTGCCTTTGAGGTGCTCTTTGGCGGGGTTCCGGGGGTTTGTGTGTAATTTTTGGTGTCTGTCGAAGCACTGCTGCGACAGTCTAATCTTGATTGCATTTGCTTTTCAGGAAATCCGTGGTGGAAAACAGGAGTTATGATGATTGATGATGACCTAGCTGCACAGCGCGTTACTTTGGACCGAAGGCCGAGAGATATTGTAAGTATGAGATTTAGCTTTTTCGCTGTTTGGGGGTGTTGTCGGGTGTTTTTTTGCGGGTGGGTTGGCGCCGGCGGGTCTTGCCTGGGGCATTCCTGGGAAGGTCTAATACCGGATACAAGTGTTTTGGACAAAATCCATAAGGAACAGCCTTTTTTTTGCCATTTCTTCAGACATCTTGCTCAATGTAGCATTTTGGGGGGCTTCCTGCTGTTCGTGGGTGGGTTGCGGCCGGGGTCTCTGTCGAAGCACTGCTGCGACAGTCTAATCTTGATTGCATTTGCTTTTCAGGAAATCCGTGGTGGAAAACAGGAGTTATGATGATTGATGATGATGACGACCTAGCTGCACAGCGCCGCGTTTGGACCGAAGGCCGAGAGACATTGTAAGTATGAGATTTAGCTTTTTCGCTGTTTGGTGGTGTTGTGTCGCGTGTTTTTTTGCGGGTGGGTTGGCGCCGGCGGGTCTTGCCTGGGGCTTTCCTGGGAAGGTCTAATACCGGATACAAGTGTTTTGGACAAAATCCATAAGGAACAGCCTTTTTTTTGCCATTTCTTCAGACATCTTGCTCAATGTAGCATTTTGGGGGGCTTCCTGCTGTTCGTGGGTGGGTTGCGGCCGGGGTCTCTGTCGAAGCACTGCTGCGACAGTCTAATCTTGATTGCATTTCCTTTTCAGGAAATCCGTGGTGGAAAACAGGAGTTATGATGATTGATGATGATGACGACCTAGCTGCACAGCGCCGCGTTTGGACCGAAGGCCGAGAGACATTGTAAGTATGAGATTAAGCTTTTTCGCTGTTTGGTGGTGTTGTGTCGGGTGTTTTTTTGCGGGTGGGTTGGCGGGTCTTGCCTGGGGCATTCCTGGGAAGGTCTAATACCGGCTAGAAGTTAGTTGGACAAAATCCATAAGGAAACACCAGTTTTGGCACTTTGTAAGTTAGGGTTCGTTAGGGTTAGCCCTAGCAGCAGGATTGCATGTGTTTAGGGGGGTTCTATTGCAACGCGGTTCTGTTGTTGTAGAGCACTGTTGGAGCGATGCTGGCTATGGATACTTTTGCTTGCAGGCAAGTGGTTTGAATACAATCCACGGTCTGTATTTGGGTCTACTGTTACTTTCAAAGTACGTTTTGTAACCATTTTTCTGCTAGGCATCATCAAAGTGTGACTTTTTGAACCACACAGCGTACATACCTTTTATTTATTTATCAGTGGTATTGTAATAGCACTTCCTGTTTTCCGTTCAATAATTACAGGCCGGGTTTCAGTCAACATCCGCCAGGCAGGCAGTGGACAGGGTGTCTCTTCTGTCAGTGGTCACCACCACATTGATGGACGAAGCGTCAGCTGGAATGGAGGAGTGCCGCCAATAAGAGGAATTGTTTGCTGCATGCAACTTACTTACCAATTTCAACAGGACAACTCCAACAACATACGCAATACAGATACAGTATCCATTGTTGTCTTTTATTCTATGAGTGTGACTGCATGTGCTTACCTTTACTTTGTAACCAAAGATTGTCTGTAAACTCTGTATCTTCAATTATTGTTTGTCCATGCTCTGCTTTTTTTTTCTTCTCTCAACAAAACCTACCCAAAAAGAAACCCCCATTCCCATCCATTTTACAAACCCTAACCCTCTTCCCCCGGGCTGTGTTGTTTTGCTTGATGTCTGACTAAAATGACATCAATAATTCCACACACTTGCTGGGGAGGATAAGGTGATAGCAGCAACAGGCTGGTGAAGGAATACGAGGATATCTTCTAGACTTACTCAGCTTCAGTACTATATCTTCTAGTAGTAGTAGCCAATGTCAAATAAATTCAACGCAAGTACTAGTTATACTTGCAATACTTTACCATTTGTTAGGCTACATTATGGCACTGTTCTAGTGTACTGTCACCTGCTATTTTCTCGATCGTACCGTAACCGTTGTAATGCTACAGTAAGGAGTACAAACAAGGTTTCGTTTTCTTTTTTTCCATAGGCATGCAACTGCCACTGTGTCACACCACTAGTAACACCGCAATGAGGAAATGTCACCCGCCCAGGAATGACAACGTTAATCCCCATTTCACCTGGAGCCAGCCCTGGGCCTAGCCCTAATTTCTAACACAAATTACAGGTAAGATAAGCGTTTGGTGGGAGGTAGTATAATGGAGTATTATTTCGGAGTAGACAAGAGTTTGACGGTTGTACTACTAAAGTCCTACGACTGTTCAGGAAAACAAAGTTACTGTTACACCCCCGCCCCCCACCCACCAGACTGAAAAGCAGTAAAAAACAGGTATGGTCAGATAAAGTAGTTGAAAAATATATTTATTTATCCCTAACAAAATAATCTCCCTCACCCACCCTAACCCCAACGATTGTCTCTGAAACGTCCCAAAACGATCCCAACTCCCAAATCCCACCCCCCAAAAGTCTATAAAAAAAGGGCAAGGGACACTCCACTACTGGAGGGTGCTGGTGCTGGTGCATGATGCGGCATGGGCATCATACTCCTTGCGGAGGGTGGCAAGCTCGGAGCGGAGGCCCTTAACCAAGGTCTTATACCTCAGGACCTCCTGCTCCAGGTTGGACATGCGGACTCGGAGGCGGTGTTGGCGTTCCTTGCAGCTCCTGTGGGGGGCAGCTGGTGTTTCCGGTGCTTGGCGGTGGCGGTCGGCTTTCTTAGCCCGGCTCGGTCCCGCTGGTTTAGTCACGGAGGAGGATGCAGTCGAAGATGTTGCCCCGCTCGACTGCGTGTCCTCCTCCTCCTCCAGGGCCACCAGCCGCCGATACTCGGCGACTGTGGCCTCCAGCCTCCGTTGCCGGGCCAATCTAGCCTGCTCCCTCCTTGTTGTTGATTTGGAAGAAGGAGCAACTATATGAAGAAAGAAAGACATAGTCTGTAACCAATGCTCCTTATTAATAACACAAAGTGATTGAGCCGAAAGTTGGGTCACAGAGTACAAGTAGCAAATTGAAAGCACAGTACATAACTATTGAGGACAGTATCTATGTAACCCTCCCACTTCTGCATCCTTGCTCTAACAGTAGTGGTAGTTTAATGAACTAATTCTACGACCACTATGGACTTCCATTACAGTCGACTATGACAGTACACCAGTCTTATTCTTCTTCTTCTCTCTTGTTTAGGGAAATGGGTACGTTATCTTATGCAAGCCGGCAGAATGACATGGACACAGCACAGTGAAGTTGCACCCGAGAAAAAAAGTTGCACACCATGATGATGGAGACAGACTTGCGTTACTGTACCGGTCCAGTACATGCAGGTGGTGAAGCTATTACTTTTCTATTACGGGTGGCACTGAGAATACTCTGTTACAAGGGCTACTGCTTAATTAATTTACCTTTCACCCTACAGTGCAAATGAGTACTAGAAAAGGAAACTGAAGAAGCTAACTAATTTGATTATCTATCACTTCACATGGGACGTATTTAATGACAGATGAGATGACTTTAGGTGCTTTGCTTAATATTGAGTGAACACAGTGATACACCCACACATGAATGACGTACTACAAGTAAACTAAAGTTATTAAGAGAGGTACGGAGTGTCCACCGTAATAACCAGATATATGCTGTGAATGCAAACGCAATACAAAGTACTGCTACTATTCATGGAAGTATTGGACACATTTACAATTTCTTTTCCTTGCCTTCCCTGCACTGGGACGGACGTGCGGGTGCGGTGGTACATGCTCTTCAAGGTAACACTTACTTCACCTGGCGACCATCTACTCTCTCTAGATACACATTTGCTATGTAAGAGTCAGAGAATACCATGCTCCAGGCATCCATTCATTCAAAGTATACGCACACATACAGTTTCTGTTTCACCCACCCAGGCTGCTGTCCTTCCACCCATCCTTGCTTCATCATTGACCCAGCCATGCACCATACCATATTCTTTCCTTCCCAGCCACCTCTGGGTCCAAGCAAACACATATCGTTCTTCTTTGCCAGCCATCATACAAGTTCGCGTCCCACTTACTTACACCCTTCTTTCGCTTTTCGTTCATCCCATCCATCACGTTCGTCTAAGAACTTATTGGGATTCTTCTCACCAAAAACTTCACAGCTAAGTCGAAGTACATTTCGAGGAGGCTACTACCTGGTTGATTTGTAATTGTAATACACCCGTGCAGAAAGCACACTATGCAGTCTTCAATCTCAATAAGTAAGGAATATATAGCTTACCTGTTTCCGCCACCACCGTTTGATCCCCCACAGGAACGGCCACCAGCTCTTCTACCGCCGCATCCTCCCCAGAGGCCTCCGAGTCCAAGTCCAACACATCAGCCACCTCCGCGCTGGCCCCGTCACCAGATGTTACACCTACAAAGTACATTTAAGAAAGTTAGAATACACCACTCACTACTATATAATATTTGGTCTAGGAGAAATGTTAAAAAAACAGAATACAATGTAATAATTTGTGACTGTCTACTCCATAGTAAAAATGTCCCATTTTCCAGGGAAGGCTGTTGTCTTGCTGCACTTTTATGCACAACTGATGAATGCTTGCTTTTGATTTTTAACACGCACCACTTTTTCTCCTAACAGACAGAAGCTTGACTCCTGAGTCCTAAGAACACGACCAGGATCAAGTTCAAAGTAGGTGAGAGTTCGGCTCGACCACAAGAAATGTGTCCAATTAATCGTCAGCACTAACCACTTTTCCGTTTACAGTTAAATAGTTTTATGACAAAGTAGATTTCAATAAATGTGTTTACTTTTAATAAAGCTTTTACACTTAAATAGACTCTGTGGTTTTTGTTCCTCTAGACTAGAGTGGATGAGCTAAAGGTTTTGGAATTTTTGCAAGCATGAGTGCCTCTGACACTTCTTGACTGTGCTGTGACTCCGTACTACTCTCTTGTCCTGCGTACGATAATCTAGAGATCATTGGGGATCTATAATCGGTGACTTCGGGAGCTGAATGACTCTGCCACACTATCTAGTCAGTAAGGAGACAGTGCATAGAGGTATTGCTGAATATAATGGGAGTCCAATGGAATTGCCAAATGTCCAATCTTAGTTAGCTACACAGACAGACTAATAAAAATAGTCTAGTAATACCACAGGGAGTCATCATATTCGAGGCAGGATAAGAATTTATATTCAGTCTACAAGAAGATCAAAGACGATTTAGAAAAAATCGAATGAGGAACGCTAGGAAAAAATAGGTACTGTTTAGTAAAATGTAAACTTACTGGGGCCAGCAAAGGAGCCCTCGCCTGCCCGATCCTGGCCTGCATCCTCAGCACCCTCCTCCTGTGTCCTCTTGCCCTTGGGGGGAGCTGATGTACAACATGAAAGAAAGAAAAACCATAAAACATGGATGAGATTTTTCAACCAAATCAAACATTTCAAAAGAACAATAACAACATATTTTGGAAAAATAGCAAATAGATAGACAACTATTCCACGGGATCTATCTCATGTGGTATACTACGTTATTCGTATTGCCTGATTTGCGGAACGTTGACTTAGAAAGTTCCTATGTAACTCAATAAACAGACTACTAAAGAGGTTTGCCTAGGCCTGGCACTGCAGGCAGTAGTGCACAACACGTGACAGACAAAGTCCATCCTGCTTGCAGATCAGTGAATACTCAAACTATCAATCCACCCGCCACCACCGCCACTATTTCTTCTGATAGCCATGTGACTGTCTAAAGGAAGGACACTGGACTTCAGTCTGTTGGGGCTGATTTATAAGTCCCTTGCGGAAGTTGCGGCTGATTTTCCTCCATTGTTGCGTGCCTTTTCTGACGCAGCGGCAGAACAAAAGACTCGCCATGGTGTTGGTGCGGCGTATATATTAAAAAAAAAACACATATGGGCATATGGGCGATGCATCACGTTGTAAAGCCCTGCGCCATCAGGGGGCGTTCCGGCGCAAGGGAGGGCGTACCTGCGCAGGAACGAATCCTAAAAGTGGCTGAGGGAAATCTACAAGATGTCAATCAGTCATTTTTATGACAATGATGCATGACTCAAACCCTGCGCGCTTGAAGCCGACGTACGGCTTGATGCAGCATTGGGGAGATAGGGTACCCCAGAGCATTGCTGGAGCTGCGCCATCGTTGGCACGCAACTCCAGCAATGCGCTGCCTTTACGGCACAGATGCGTAAGGCTTCTGTGACGTTTTGGGCCAATGGGTGGTGGTGGCATGGCACACAATTACTGCCGCATCCCTGCTACTTTGCAGGGATGCGCCGGTAATTGAAAATATGACCCTTACTGTCTAGCATTACGCAGTTCTTTTCTTTACAGTACACTGATACATAATTTCTCAGGCCAATGAAATGCTTCTGAACACAACATACAAAACAAAGAAGCATAGTAGCAAGCAAGGCTACTGAGAAGGAGAGCAGTGCACCTGAAAATGAAATGCATAGAAGATTTTGAAATATAATTTACCTCAATGTAATCGGCAGCATTATTGCTCTTGGTAAAGAACAAAGATTTGCAAATAACAGAGCCGGATAAAACAGAGTAGTAAATGTACTACTACTACTACTCACCAAGCCCGGGGACCTCTACGCCGAGCGCGTCCAGCAAGTCCCGCTCCCGGTCCATGACATCGGTCCAGCGGTGGGTGGCCTGGTTATACGTGCGCCGGACCCCAGAGATCTTGTACATGGCCCGGCACACCTTCTCCCACCGCTGGCGGCGCTCCCGGATGCCATAGCCGGTCGCGATCTTGCCGCCTCCCAGGATCGTCTTGGGGAGGCGGCGCTGGACATGGAAGATCAGTGCCGCCACTTCCTCCGCGCTAAAGATCTCCCTCGGGACCACTTGCTCCCCCCTTAAACGCCCGCACGGGAGCCGGGCACGGGGTGCGGGACCCTTCCCCTTCTCAGGGTGCTTCCCGGCTCCCTTTACCATGGTCTGGGCAGAAATAAACTTAAATGATAAAGAAGAAATAGAATAGTGAAGAAGAAAATAAAAGAGTTTAAAAAAGTAGTTTAAAAGTAACTAAAAGCTGCAGAAAACACAAAAATATAGAGCTAGAAAAATAGAGGGTTAGATAATAAGTAAAATTAGATCAAAAAAACTTCAAACAAGCAAAGGATGGCAGAGATTGAGAGAGGATAGAGAAAGCATGCCCAGAACCATAGCAATGAATGAGAAACAAGATGGCCGCGCCCGTTCACGACCGCGTGGGTAAGTTCGCGCGAGATTTTCCTTGCGAGTACGCGCGAACTTGTACTCGCGAGCAGCACACTTTGCGAGATTACACATAGCGGGCGGAAACGGAATTACGTCACGCCAACAAGATGGCCGCGCCCGTGTACGACCGATAGGGTAACTTGGCAAACGAATAGCTAGAAGCGCCTCGCGAACACGCGCAGGATCACGCAAACATACACGTCGCAACAAAAACAATTTTGTATTCGCACGTATTCGCGGCTTCCGAAATCGATCTCGCACGGATTCGCGCCCCAAATAACGCGCGAAATTGCAAAAAAAACGATTTTAGCTAAAATGAAAGCAATGAGCAGGTGCAAAAGTTCAAACTTAACATTAGTAACATTCAAGGTAGTGCTTCCTGATGGGCCCCTCCAGAGTTTGCAACAATTCTATGACCCTGCTATGACCCAAACAGCAGGCTCATAGAATAGCACCATAAAGGTCCTGTAAAAAAAAAAAATCACTGCAACAAATAGCAAATTACAGATAAGGAAGGAAGCAGGTGCCAGCCAGACTGGAACTTTCAAAATTACTGACACATTAATGAAACACAAATTAATTGATGGCAGTTGAAGAAGGGCAGGTGTGCTAGCTTTTTTCAACCACCATAATCTACAGTAATAAATAAACCTAATAGGTGCCTGTGAGGATGTACTAGAGGGTGGCATGGGTGTCCCAGAGGGTGGCAGTGGTGAAACAGAGGGTGCTGTGAACCTGTGATGATAAACCAGACGTAGAAACAACATAGTCGCGGCCGTTGCAAGCCGAAAAGTAAGTTCGCAATTGCGAACTTGTCCCAAAATCGGCGCGAACACGCGCCAACACAAAAAACGGAAAAATCCGCAAGTCCGCTAGAGTTCGCGGATCTTCGCGGATTGCGAATCCGTAAATACGCAAGTTCGCGGATTGCCAATCCGCAAAATCCGCCCATGCTTAGTGAAGAGTGAATGGTGAAGTTAAAACTATCTAGGTAGAATCACGAGATAGAACTTTTATTAATGTGTTCTACCTGACAGGGTTAAAAGAAGAACAGCACAGTGGTATGGATTTAAAACCACTGTCACTATATGGTCAACATGTTTCAGCCTATTGATCACTACCCGTGTATCAGCGGCTTTCTTCAGGACCAGATTGACTACGTGATGATGCTGCTGCAATATTGTGTAAAAATCATAATAAAGGTTTATACAACACCGGTATTCCTGCTTGTCTTTGTCTGTCAGGTCATACCCAGGTATCTATAAATAAAACACAAGTAGTAGAAAAGAGAGAGACACAAGACTCATACTATGCTAAATTATCACATTCAATACACTTGTCATTGTGTCACGAGTGTCATACCATTTATAACTGATGATAGGGACTTACCCTCAATTGTAAGAAAGTCCTGCCTCACCGCTACCTGGCAGGCTGCTCTGGAAGGAGGCCCCGCTCTGCGGGAGAAACATATACAAGTGTCTAAAGCAGTACACTTATATGAATACAAAAGCCACTTTACTTAAATATATACAAGTGTCTAGAGCAGTACACTTATATAAGTACATATGCCACTTTACTTAGAAAACCAAGAGACCCAAAAATCCCCAGATGTGACAAAGTGCTGCACCACTGATAGGCACATAAAAGATATATATCTATATATATGGCATTGCATAGGATTACGGAAGACATACATGCTGTTGCAGTGGGAGAAACATCTATAACAAACTTCAGCAGTTTGAATAAATCAAAAGAGTTCATTGCTTGTGTCCTTACCTATCCGTCGGTACCTCGACACCCACGAGAGCTCGCCCCGGGAGGTACCGACTGGTAGGTCATCTGTTGTTTATATACTGGTTGCTTGATTAATCGCAGCCTTGCAGAACGGGGTCCTAACGATATTAGTAGGTTATTAACCGTCTGCATTCCAGCCGCGCATGTCTGCTAGAATCTAGTTCCTTACTCGCACATGCGCCTGTTCACAAGGATTCGAGACACTACTCGATGCACGTGCGCGCCACCTATTCGTTAATCATTTGTCCGTGCTAGCATGGAGTGACACCAATGTTTATTACGGAGCCCCGAGATAGAAATAACGGGACGAAAACCACCAGCTCCTCAGTGCTCACTGTTTATACCAATGTAAACATCTGATCCATCCTCGTATGTATGGATATGAGATTTATGATTGTGGTCACAATACACTGGTAGTTAAAGCGAAATATTACACTGCCAGTCAAATGCTCTAGATGATAGAGTGAGCGAACTATGTGCTGTTCTCTGACTAGTGATGTGGTGTTTAGGTCTAGGCAACTATATATGTTAATTAGAGAGAAAATGATTCTATATATTAGATGGTGTACAAGGAGGAGGACATTCTGTCAACCCTGTATCAAACCCCATAGTTGTAAGTATATGGGAGTTGTCTGAATATCGAGATATACTTTCTCCCTTCATGACAGAGTTTATTTCGGATGGAAAGATTCTGTATACTATATGTAGTAACCAGGGGGCAGACCTTCTTCTCATTCTGTCAACCCTGAATCTTATCCATCAACTTACAAGTACAGAGGGACTATGTGTTACCCAAGCTCGGTATGTGGCACCCTGTATTAAGTGTCTTAGGGAAGTTACATATCGTAGAGCGATGGGGAAGATTCTGGTGTACTGTAGGCACTTACAACTACTAGATAGATGTCCAAGGAATTTCATCATTTAAGCCCAAACTATCTGTTCTGAGTTTGTAGACCCACTGTAGTTCCTTACGAAATAAGAATCTCGTGGGGTCTGTTTGTTTTGGTGGAATCCAAGGTTTCTCTAATACCACCCAATGTAAGTCAGTATCAGCATGTCCTTTATCCAAAAAGGGATTGGTTAATTTCGTGGACTGTTTACCGCATCTAATCGTGCTCTTATGCTCCTGGATGCGTGCCTTAATTTTCCTAGTGGTCATACCTACGTACCGAAGTAGGCAGGGGCACCATATCAAATAAATTAGTCGGTCACTATTACAGTTAGTGTGTTTATTGATTTTCCATGGGCAAGATGTGCCTATATCGATCTCAAGGGTTCTCTCTGTTTGTGGACACACTGTACAGGTCGCACAGGGGAAGTGTCCCACCACTTGTGGCATGTTCCATAATGTGGGCTGCAGCCCAATGTTTTTTTGCCCATATGGTCGTGTGTGAACTAATTTGTCCCGAAGATTTGCACTACGTTTATACGCAAACAGGGGACGTTCTAAGGTGTTATTCGCAAGATTCAGAACTCCCCAGTGTTTATTAATGCTCTTTTTGACTGAATTGGAAAAACTGGAAAAGGTGTTGACAAACGTTATTCTCTGGTTTGTTTCTTTAGCCACTTCAGCGCTAATGACAAGGGTAACTCGTCATGGACTTTCCATTGATTTCAATGGAAAGTCAATGGACCCACTCCCACACCCTTAGCAGCCAAGTGGTTAGTTGTTCTTTTTTCTAGTAGAGCTTCTCTATTATTATTAGCTGCTCTTTTCTTGGATTTGCGAATGAGCTGTATGGGATAGTTCTTTTCTTTTAGATCTCGTGTCAAAATCTTTGCTTGTTCCTCATACTGTTCTAGTTCAGTGCAGTTTCTTCTAATGCGTAAAAACTGCCCGAACGGCAAGTTTTCACGAAGAGCTCGTGGGTGGTAACTTTGGAACGGCAGTAAGGAGTTACATGAAGTGGGTTTTTTGTATAGTTTAGTTACTAGTACTCCATTTTTTGGTTTGATTAGTAGAGCCAGGAACAGAAGACTCACTCTTGAGCATTCCAAGGTGAACCGTAGGAAATCATCTTGTTGATTGAGCCAGTCATGGAACATTTTCAATGTGTCTTCATCACCTCTCCAGATGACAAGAATGTCATCTATGTACCTTTTCCAGGTACATAGGTGACTAAAAAATGGGTCACACGGTGTGAGTATAGTCTCCTGTTCGACCTTGTGAACATACAAATTTGCCAAGCTTGGGGCACAAACGCTGCCAATACACGTACCTGAAGTTTGGAGGTACAGTTGGTCCTCAAACTTAAAAAAGTTCTCTTTGAGAACCTTCCTAGCACAGAACATCACAAAATCGATAGGTGTTATACTATCCCATACCTGAGTTTCAAGCATCGATTTGATGGTAGTCAAAGTTTCTTCTTGTGGAATACAAGTGTATAATGACTCCACGTCAAAGGATACCAACCAGTCTTTTTCTATGTCGAATGGTAAGTCTTGAATATCGGTAAGGAGATGCTTGGTATCTTGGATGAAGGTGGGCATCTGTGATACCAATGGTCGGAGAAATGAGTCCACAAATGTAGATAGGGGTTCCAACAAGGAACCTAACCCAGAGACAATGGGTCTTCCTGGTGGTGGTCTACGGCCTTATGGATTTTGGGCAATATGCAGAAGTAGGGTACTATAGGTGGATTTACCACTAAATAGGATGCCTCATGGTCTGTGACCCATTTCTTCTCCTTGGCTTCATTCACTTTGTGGCTGATCTCGCTTGTCAAACGTCTTGTCGGATCCATTTGTATCCTTAGGTAGGATTTATTATCATTGAGTTGTCGTAAGCACTCGTTTTTATAAGTATCTTTGTCTAGAAGTACCACAGCTCCCCCTTTATCAGCGGGTTTTATAACTAACTCAGAATTGTTAGCCAAATTTTGTAGTGAGGTTTTCTCAGTTCTTGTGAGGTTTTGGAACTGCCTCTGGTTGCAATTTGTGATCTTTTCGAAGTCAAACAGCACTGCTTCTTCAAAAGCGATAATGCGTGCAGGGATCAGATGTGTAGGTGGATTAAAAGTCGATTTAGGACGTAATCCTGTATTGACGATATTCGGTTCTCCTGCATCTTTATCTTTGAAAAAAGCATTCAAGCGGATTTTTCTGAAGAAGGATGCTAGTTCTTGACGAGTTTGGAAGGCGTCTCCTCTGTGGGTAGGCACAAAACCAAGCCCTTTCTTCAGGACTTGGGTCTCTTGTTCCGTCGGTACATAAGAGCACAAGTTCACTATCATTTGCTGGTGCCGCTCGTCGTCGCCGTTCCTGGTGTTTGAGCCGCCAAAGTTGTTACTAATGGGGACTTCCAATTCACCCTGGTTTTCGATCCTCTTCTTCTGCCTCTTTGGTTGTTGGGGCCAAACTCTAAAAAAGGCTGGGGTGGCATCATCTGATTGTAGGGAGGGTATGGGAAAAATTGTGCTCGTTGTTGATGTCCTGGTGGGAAACCAAAGGGCATAGGCTGCCACCATGGATTATATCCTTGCCCGAACTGGTTGCCCCTTCTAGGTCCTCTTCCTCTTCCTCGTCGATTAGATGGTCTACTGGTCTGACCACCATAATTAGTGTTGTCATCTGGATAGGAGTCATCCTCACTTGATGATGTTGAATAATTTGACCCATATCTACCACCTCTCTGATTAAATAGTGGTTGGACATAGTCGTCGCTGGTATATGGATAAACTTTATCCATAGCGAACTTGTCTAAGTCCTTTTTGAATTTGGTGATTTTTGTAGCTAGGATTGAATCCTTGAGGCTGTGTTGTTTTTGTTTGTGTCTTCGACTTGTTTCTTAAAAGATTCTTCAGCTTGTTTTTTATCCGATTGATTTTTGTACAGCAGACTCACAATTGTTGCCTTGATACTAGCCTCCAAAGATTGTATTTCCACCAATAAGAGGTCCGCTGCCTTCTTTGCAGTGGTGATGATTAATATTAACCAGTCTCTAGTGCATTTCCATGCAATGAGAGACCAGTCACGAAGAAAGGTTTTGTCATTAAGGAAGAGGCGTGGGGCATTAGTTACAATTAATCCTGATGGTGCACAATTGGCTCTAAAATATTCGGTCATTATTAGCCCGTGTACTACTGTTCTGGAGTGTGACTTTTTAAGTGTAGTGAGTTTGGCCCAGTCAGCATTAGGTTTCGATATGGTACTAGAAGATACATCTAAGATACATCTAAGATACTGGGGGTACATAAAATCTCACGTGTCATGTCTTCATCAAACGTTAATCCCAATCTGTCTGCCATATTTGTACCAACGGTCACAGCACTTCTGCCACCAAAACGGGATGAAGATTCACCTAGTCTCAACCAAGCAAAGGTGTACGTTTAGATAATGATAGCTAAACGAGCCAGAGAGACCCACGGCCTGCAGCCGTACTAAATTCTATAACACTACCGTAGATTGGGGGTCAGTAGGGATAGTTTATAGACCGCTAGGTATACATTCCCTAATACAAGTTAAATACCAAAAGGTACACCTATAGTCTAGGAAAAGTGTAAGTAAGCATTAGTAATGTCTCTCTCAAAAAATGACTACAAGTGAAACAAAGTTAGGGGAGACATCCCTTAAGGATAAGAACCCTCACTCACCCGAAGAAGACATGCTTCATCATATGGGTCCTCCTTACTAGTGAAACCTAGTCAACACTGGGAGCTACTACTTCGAGGTTTTAAAGAAGGAGCTCAGAGATGTTTTGAAAGGTAAGGAATAGGATGATAATCCCATATGAGAGCTGTTGGGTGTAGTGAGGTGTGCAGCGCTGTGTGAAGAGTGAATGGTGAAGTTGAAACTATCTAGGTAGAATCACGAGATAGAACTTTTATTAATGTGTTCTACTTGACAGGGTTAAAAGAAGAACAGCACAGTGGTATGGATTTAAAACCACTGTCACTATATGGTCAACATGTTTCAGCCTATTGATCACTACCCGTGTATCAGCGGCTTTCTTCGGGACCAGATTGACTACGTGATGATGCTGCTGCAATACTGTGTAAAAATCATAATAAAGGTTTTATACAACACCGGTATTCCTGCTTGTCTTTGTCTGTCAGGTCATACCCAGGTATCTTTAAATAAAACACAAGTAGTAGAAAAGAGAGAGACACAAGACTCATACTATGCTAAATTATCACATTCAATACACTTGTCATTGTGTCACGAGTGTCATACCATTTATAACTGATGATAGGGACTTACCCTCAATTGTAGGAAAGTCCTGCTTCACCTCTACCTGGCAGGCTGCTCTGGAAGGAGGCCCCGCACTGCGGGAGAAACATATACAAGTGTCTAAAGCAGTACACTTATATGAATACAAAAGCCACTTTACTTAAATATATACAAGTGTCTAGAGCAGTACACTTATATAAGTACGTAGGCCACTTTACTTAGAAAACCAAGAGACCCAAAAATCCCCAGATGTGACAAAGTGCTGCACCCCTGATAGGCACATAAAAGATATATATCTATATATATGGCATTGCATAAGATTACGGAAGACAGACATGCTGTTGCAGTGGGAGAAACATCTATAACAAACTTCAGCAGTTTGAATAAATCAAAAGAGTTCATTGCTTGTGTCCTTACCTATCCGTCGGTACCTCGACACCCACGAGAGCTCGCCCCGGGAGGTACCGACTGGTAGGTCGTCTGTTGTTTATATACTGGTTGCTTGATTACTCGCAGCCTTGCAGAACGGGGTCCTAACGATCTTAGTAGGTTATTAACCGCCTGCATTCCAGCCGCGCATGTCTGCTAGAATCTAGTTCTTTACTCGCAGATGCGCCTGTTAACAAGGATTCGAGACACTACTCGATGCGCGTGCGCGCCGCCTATTCGTTAATCATTTGTCCGTGCTAGCATGGAGTGACACCAATGTGTATTACGGAGCCCCGAGATAGAAATAACGGGACGAAAACCGCCAGCTCCTCAGTGCTCACTGTTTATACAAATGTAAACGTCTGATCCATCCTCGTATGTATGGATATGAGATTTATGATTGTGGTCACAATACACTGGTAGTTAAAGCGAAATATTACACTGCCAGTCAAATGCTCTAGATGATAGAGTGAGCGAACTATGTGCTGTTCTCTGACTAAAGATGTGGTGTTTAGGTCTAGGCAACTATTTATGTTAATTAGAGAGAAAATGATTCTTTATATTAGATGGTGTACAAAGAGGAGGACATTCTGTCAACCCTGTATCAAACCCCATAGTTGTAAGTATATGGGAGTTGTCTGAATATCAAGATATATTTTCTCCCTTCATGACAGAGTTTATTTCGGATGGAAAAGATTCTGTATACTATATGTAGTAACCAGGGGGCAGACCTTCTTCTCATTCTGTCAACCCTGAATCTTATCCATCAACTTACAAGTACAGAGGGACTATGTGTTACCCAAGCGCGGTATGTGGCACCCTGTATTAAGTGTCTTAGGGAAGTTACATATCGTAGAGCGATGGGGAAGATTCTGGTGTACTGTAGGCACTTACAACTACTAGATAGATATCCAAGGAATTTAATCATTTAGGCCCAAACTATCTGTTCTGAGTTTGTAGACCCACTGTAGTTCCTTACGAAATAAGAATCTCGTGGGGTCTGTTAGTTGTGGTGGAATCCAAGGTTTCTCTAATACCACCCAATGTAAGTCAGTATCAGCATGTCCTTTATCCAAAAAGTGATTGGTTAATTTCGTGGACCGTTTACCGCATCTAATCGTGCTCTTATGCTCCTGGATGCGTGTCTTAATTTTCCTAGTGGTCATACCTACGTACCGAAGTAGGCAGGGGCACCATATCAAATAAATTAGTCGGTCACTATTACAGTTAGTATGTTTATTGATTTTCCATGGGCAAGATGTGCCTATATCGATCTCAAGGGTTCTCTCTGTTTGTGGACACACTGTACAGGTCCCACAGGACACCTATCGATTTTGTGATGTTCTGTGCTAGGAAGGTTCTCAAAGAGAACTTTTTCAAGTTTGAAGACCAACTGTACCTCCAAACTTCAGGTACGTGTATGGGCAGCGTTTGTGCCCCAAGCTTGGCAAATTTGTATGTTCACAAGGTCGAACAGGAGACTATACTCACACCGTGTAACCCATTTTTTAGTCACCTATGTACCTGGAAAAGGTACATAGATGACATTCTTGTCATCTGGAGAGGTGATGAAGACACATTGAAAATGTTCCATGACTGGCTCAATCAACAAGATGATTTCCTACGGTTCACCTTGGAATGCTCAAGAGTGAGTCTTCCGTTCCTGGATCTACTAATCAAGCCAAGAAATGGAGTACTAGTAACTGAACTATACAAAAAAAAAACACTTCATGTAACTCCTTACTGCCGTTCCAAAGTTACCACCCACGAGCTCTTCGTGAAAACTTGCCGTTCGGGCAGTTTTTACGCATTAGAAGTAACTGCACTGAACTAGAACAGTATGAGGAACATGCAAAGATTTTGACACGAGATCTAAAAGAAAATAACTATCCCATACAGCTCATTCGCAAATCCAAGAAAAGAGCAGCTAATAATAATAGAGAAGCTCTACTAGAAAAAAGAACAACTAAAGAAACAAACCAGAGAATAACGTTTGTCAACACCTTTTCCAGTTTTTCCAGTTCAGTCAAAAAGAGCATTAATAAACACTGGGGAGTTCTGAATCTTGCGAATAACACCTTAGAACGTCCCCTGTTTGCGTATAAACGTAGTGCAAATCTTCGGGACAAATTAGTTCACACACGACCATATGGGCAAAAAAACATTGGGCTGCAGCCCACATTATGGAACATGCCACAAGTGGTGAGACACTTCCCCTGTGGGACCTGTACAGTGTGTCCACAAACAGAGAGAACCCTTGAGATCGATATAGGCACATCTTGCCCATGGAAAATCAATAAACACACTAACTGTAATAGCGACCAACTAATTTATTTGATATGGTGCTCCTGCCTACTTCGGTACGTAGGTATGACCACTAGGAAAATTAAGACACGCATCCAGGAGCATAACAGCACGATTAGATGCGGTAAACGGTCCACGAAATTAACCAATCACTTTTTGGATAAAGGACATGCTGATACTGACTTACATTGGGTGGTATTAGAGAAACCTTGGATTCCACCACAACTAACAGACCCCACGAGATTCTTATTTTGTAAGGAACAACAGTGGGTCTACAAACTCAGAACCGATAGTTTGGGCCTAAATGATGAAATTCCTTGGACATCTATCTAGTAGTTGTAAGTGCCTACAGTACACCAGAATCTTCCCCATCCCTCTACGATATGTAACTTCCCTAAGACACTTAATACAGGGTGCCACATACCGAGCTTGGGTAACACATAGTCCCTCTGTACTTGTAAGTTGATGGATAAGATTCAGGGTTGACAGAATGAGAAGAAGGTCTGCCCCCTGGTTACTACATATAGTATAAACAAAAAATAGAGGGAGAAGGAGGTTAAACCCAACCAGGTCGGCCTCCAGTCAGTATTTGCAATACAGGAACCCTATGTGAAGGGTTCGGAGACCTGGTAGGTATTGTATGGTTACTGCTTACTAAGTCAGTGTGTACCAAATCATGTAAGAAAGAAAAATTTCTTTCTAGAGTCCCCTCACTCACCGGGGTTGCCCCACGGTGACATGCTTCATCATTGGGGCCATCCCAGTTCTCTACGAAAAGGGGCGTGCTGCGACAAGGCGACTACGCTGGAGCACTGGTTTTGTGAGATGACTATGTGTGGTGCAAGTGTGGTGATGGTGGAGTGGGTGTGAAAATAAAAATACCGTGCTAGTGGGCCTCAACAATTTATTTTGCTCCTAGTGTGGTATAAAAAATTAAAAAGGGGTAACACTGTGTTCTAACTTTTACTGAGCTAGATCAGTGTTATGGTCAACATGTTTCAAGCTCCCCCAAGCTTTTCCTCAGGACCATACAGGGTCCAGCCCTGTATTGCCACTCCTGTTTTCAAATGAAAAAGTGTTTATAATAATAAATACTAGTTATTTATATTAAACGCTGTTGATAAAAAAACATGCGTGTAGTTGTACATACGGTTTGTATTTTACTCGCAATGATAAAAGAGTGTTTGTTAACACCCCATGGTCTTAGGCAAGGGCAGGAACGCCTCGTGGAAACATTGTTCCTATCGGCAAACCCGCTCGGTACTACCTGGTGCTTCCTCACCCGACCGCATACTCGTCTGGGTATGCGGTCGGGTGAGGAAGCACCAGGTAGTACCGAGCGGGTTTGCCGATAGGAACAATGTTTCCACGAGGCGTTCCTGCCCTTGCCTAAGACCATGGGGTGTTAACAAACACTCTTTTATCATTGCGAGTAAAATACAAACCGTATGTACAACTACACGCATGTTTTTTTATCAACAGCGTTTAATATAAATAACTAGTATTTATTATTATAAACACTTTTTCATTTGAAACAGGAGTGGCAATACAGGGCTGGACCCTGTATGGTCCTGAGGAAAAGCTTGGGGGAGCTTGAAACATGTTGACCATAACACTGATCTAGCTCAGTAAAAGTTAGAACACAGTGTTACCCCTTTTTAATTTTTTATACCACACTAGGAGCAAAATAAATTGTTGAGGCCCACTAGCACGGTATTTTTATTTTCACACCCACTCCACCATCACCACACTTGCACCACACATAGTCATCTCACAAAACCAGTGCTCCAGCGTAGTCGCCTTGTCGCAGCACGCCCCTTTTCGTAGAGAACTGGGATGGCCCCAATGATGAAGCATGTCACCGTGGGGCAACCCCGGTGAGTGAGGGGACTCTAGAAAGAAATTTTTCTTTCTTACATGATTTGGTACACACTGACTTAGTAAGCAGTAACCATACAATACCTACCAGGTCTCCGAACCCTTCACATAGGGTTCCTGTATTGCAAATACTACATATAGTATACAGAATCTTTTCCATCCGAAATAAACTCTGTCATGAAGGGAGAAAGTATATCTCGATATTCAGACAACTCCCATATACTTACAACTATGGGGTTTGATACAGGGTTGACAGAATGTCCTCCTCCTTGTACACCATCTAATATATAGAATCATTTTCTCTCTAATTAACATATATAGTTGCCTAGACCTAAACACCACATCTCTAGTCAGAGAACAGCACATAGTTTGCTCACTCTATCATCTAGAGCATTTGACTGGCAGTGTAATATTTCGCTTTAACTACCAGTGTATTGTGACCACAATCATAAATCTCATATCCATACATACGAGGATGGATCAGATGTTTACATTTGTATAAACAGTGAGCACTGAGGAGCTGGTGGTTTTCGTCCCGTTATTTCTAT
The DNA here is from genome assembly GCF_964261635.1 of Lissotriton helveticus. Taxonomy (NCBI): domain Eukaryota; kingdom Metazoa; phylum Chordata; class Amphibia; order Caudata; family Salamandridae; genus Lissotriton; species Lissotriton helveticus. Next base: position 1,060,199,271 of record NC_136061.1, on the reverse strand, counting down.
CTCGGGCTCCGTAATAAACATTGGTGTCACTCCATGCTAGCACGGGCAAATGATTAACGAATAGGTGGCGCGCACGCGCATCGAGTAGTGTCTCGAATCCTTGTGAACAGGCGCATGTGCGAGTAAGGAACTAGATTCTAGCAGACATGCGCGGCTGGAATGCAGACGGTTAATAACCTACTAAGATCGTTAGGACCCCGTTCTGCAAGGCTGCGATTAATCAAGCAACCAGTATATAAACAACAGATGACCTACCAGTCGGTACCTCCCGGGGCGAGCTCTCGTGGGTGTCGAGGTACCGACGGATAGGTAAGGACACAAGCAATGAACTCTTTTGATTTATTCAAACTGCTGAAGTTTGTTATAGATGTTTCTCCCACTGCAACAGCATGTATGTCTTCCGTAATCCTATGCAATGCCATATATATAGATATATATCTTTTATGTGCCTATCAGGGGTGCAGCACTTTGTCACATCTGGGGATTTTTGGGTCTCTTGGTTTTCTAAGTAAAGTGGCCTATGTACTTATATAAGTGTACTGCTCTAGACACTTGTATATATTTAAGTAAAGTGGCTTTTGTATTTATATAAGTGTACTGCTTTAGACACTTGTATATGTTTCTCCCGCAGTGCGGGGCCTCCTTCCAGAGCAACCTGCCAGGTAGCGGTGAGGCAGGACTTTCCTACAATTGAGGGTAAGTCCCTATCATCAGTTATAAATGGTATGACACTCGTGACACAATGACAAGTGTATTGAATGTGATAATTTAGCATAGTATGAGTCTTGTGTCTCTCTCTTTTCTACTACTTGTGTTTTATTTATAGATACCTGGGTATGACCTGACAGACAAAGACAAGCAGGAATACCGGTGTTGTATAAAACCTTTATTATGATTTTTACACAATATTGCAGCAGCATCATCACGTAGTCAATCTGGTCCTGAAGAAAGCCGCTGATACACGGGTAGTGATCAATAGGCTGAAACATGTTGACCATATAGTGACAGTGGTTTTAAATCCATACCACTGTGCTGTTCTTCTTTAACCCTGTCAGGTAGAACACATTAATAAAAGTTCTATCTCGTGATTCTACCTAGATAGTTTTAACTTCACCATTCACACAGCGCTGCACACCTCACTACACCCAACAGCTCTCATATGGGATTATCATCCTATTCCTTACCTTTCAAAACATCTCTGAGCTCCTTCTTTAAAACCTCGAAGTAGTAGCTCCCAGTGTTGACTAGGTTTTCTACACTGGTAAGGAGGACCCATATGATGAAGCATGTCACCTTCGGGTAAGTGAGGGTTCTTATCCTTAAGGGATGTCTCCCCCTAACTTTGTTTCACTTGTAGTCATTTTTTGAGAGAGACATTACTAATGCTTACTTACACTTTTCCTAGACTATAGGTGTACCTTTTGGTATTTAACAGTCTTTGGGGTACCATGGACCCAGCATTCTTCATATGTCCCTGGAGGACAAAATTCCTGAGGACATTGCAGTTTTGCATCAGGCCCCTGGGGAAGCAGTCCCCGTGGCCAAAATTCCAATGGGGGTTTGGGGGGTGCAATATACACCCCCTCCCCAGTGGAATATTAATGGTCTAACCTGAACAAAGCCCAGGGGTGTAGCACTCCCTAGGGGAATACCTAAAAAATACCTTAAAGTACCACGCAGTTTGTTACCTACCTGGTCCCCCTGGCGAACCAGGCTTCTTCTATCAGTTTCCCTAGCCTTGCAAAGCAGATTTGCATGTTCTTGGGCTAGTGATCCTCCAGGTGGCCAGACCTAGCCACCAGGAGCATGTTCATTATGCCCCTTCACCTTTCGCAGGCACTTCAAGTGGAAGCTTGATTCTTGTTTGGTCCATGTGCCAGACCTGTCCTTGATCTATGCTCCCTTAGTTCTCTCCTATTTGGGGAACATATTGAACAACCCCCTTCACAGCCAGCCAGCAGAAGACCCTTCAGCTGCACTCACCTGGTCCCACTGCCTCCTGGCTGCTTTAAGGACTCGTGTTTGAGTGGTGTCAAGGTCCACAGAAGTTAAAGGGGACCTATCCAGGGTCTCCTAACTGTCCCGTTCCCATAAATGTTTCTCAGGGGAATAATGGGGCCAATGCCACTTGTCCTGGAGATACTCCTCAACATTCTAGGGGCCAGCTGAGTTCAAAGTCCACCCTTTTTGGAACATCAGGTGGCTTTTCCTTCCACCTGGTCATTCTTTCACCATCATTGCTCCGAGGTACAGTAACTTCTCTTCAGTCTCTCCCTTGTGCTAGTGGGGGTGGAAAATTGTAGGAGCCAGGCACCCCTGGACAATCCTAGGGTGCTACATCACCACTCCAACCCTGTTCCAAAACTTCTGCAAGGTATTCTGGGGCATTACACCATGGCAACTTCAAGTTGTATGTGTGCCAACCCAGGTGCAATGTGGCAAGTCGATTAGGAGTAAAGTTTTTCTTTCCACTTTCCTGTTATGTTATAATGCATTTGTAGCGCGTACTGTCACTCAAGAGTGTCCTGGCGCGGAACTGGGTCAAGCACTTTTAATGACTCTCAATCAACAATCAGGGGGTTTATAGAGCGCGCCACTCACCCATTAGGGTCTCAAGGCGCGGGGGTTAGGCAGCTCTGGCCCAGTCGAAGAGAGGGGTCTTGAGGTCTCTCCTGAAGATGTGCAGGTTCAGGGAGCGACCGATGCTAACTGGTAGCTCATTCCAGGTTTTGGCTGCGATGTAGGAGAAGGCCCTTCCTCCTGCATCGCAGCCAAGACCTGGCACACATACAACTCTCTTGTGTGAGGAGACCTTTGATTCTCCTGTTTGCCAGTAGAGCAATTAACTTTTCCTAGCAAGGGGGGACAAAGGCCTGTAATCTGATTATGAGCTGAGCCTGGGAAATATGAGCATTCTTAAAGTGTCAGAAGGATTGTAGCTATGAAGAAACGGATAGTGGATATATACTCAGGATGCATGTTTATGCTAGCATTGATACCTCACTGTGCCCTGTAGGCCTAAGTAGAACGTAATTGTACTTTCGGAGAGTTTTCACCGACAGTGTATAATTCAGTTTGGCACCACAGACTTTCAGTAAGAACTGCAGACCTACATTATGAATTCCCACTCACTTTGTAAGCCCTACCCCACGTCAGTACCAATCTTTGAAGGGTCCCTTCTGCGACATGCTATCTGCGCACAGATAGCAGGCTGAGCAAGAACGTAGTGTCAAATACGCAGCCCACAGATGTGCAAACAAGCATGTGCTAATGTGTAACCAACCTAGCGGCACAGCAGAGGCCTTATCTCAAAAGGTGGACATTGGCGGTTAGTACTCACAGTCCATTTATCATAAATTTACTGTGAGTTTACAGTAAATAATACTCAGGTAGCGAAGCTTACTCAAAATTCAAAACCAAGTTAATCAAATGCGGAAAAAAACCCGTTGGCAGAACCCATTTGCTGCAGAGGCAATGACTATTCTTAATCCAGAATAGTTTATGGGATCATAGTAACCAGTGTGATGAAAAGAGATGTACAATAAAGAAAAAATCAATGTTAAATGAAAACATAAAAAATAACAAGCTTGTTATATCCAGTGTGTGATTTGAGTCGATGGTTGCAGGTGAGCCCACTGAGACTCATTTTTGGTGACCTACACATATTTTTACTCAACAAACTTTGGCCCAGAGCAAGACACTAAAACACAAATGGGGAAAGAAGGTGGAAGAGAAAGGCAGAAAAATAGTGGAAAGCTCAGTTTGAGAATAAAGGAGGAGTCTAAATATTCCAAAATCTTCCAGTTGCTGTGGATTGGAATCTGCATGCCTTATAATGTGGTGGTCGAAAAATATTTCTCTGTTTAGTGGAATGATAATTCTGCAGTTTGTGTTTCTGGTTAACCTGATTTTTCAGGCTTCATTAAAAACTATAAACAGGCAAGGTCAGAATTTGCATTTCAATACTGTGCCTTCAGAATATACTTCAATAAGTTTAATTTTGTAATGTCAATTTTATTTTTTGTGTGTGTTTTATTTTCAAGAGAGGAGATGAGCAGGTGCGGCGATATCAGGTTAACAATGTTTTTATTTTTAATGCAGATTGGATTTCAGTCATTACCCAAAATGTATTTTTGTCGTTGTTTTGGCTCAAACTACGCCAGTATTCTGAATCCCATCTTCCCGTCAGTTTATTTGCCTTACAGCTAATCGCCTGCTGTGCCTCACCTTCTTGGATAAACCTTGTAAAAAAACACTCAGCATCGTACTCTTTATCGTTCATTTCGCCGGCACTTCCAGATTATCACAGAAACGTGCCTTTGGGGTTTGTTTCTGTGAAGTAAATTGAATGCCGAGTTGACGCGGTAGCACGGCTGTCTGCTCGGCATTGCATTTTCACTAAAGATAGCCCTGGTGTGTTGGAAAGAACGTTTTAAAACAAATCCCCCACCAGTGCTGCTGGGAAATTTCAATTCGGTGAGCATGCTGCTGCAGGGGTGAGCCCTGTGCCCATCAGTTTGCAACAGTCGTTTACTTTGGTGAATGTGTTTCAAAACATTAGTCCATTACACACAAAAAATATTCCATTCCACACAGCATAGCAGAGAAAATCCTAGTTAATATAGAGTTGTAAAACGTGACAAGGATGGTTATGCATGTGTGAGCTCTCCATGTTAGGCGAAAGTGAAGGTCGCAAATCAGATAGGGCCAAATTCATTAAAGGGTTTGTGTCGCTGGCCAAGGTGGTACTGCTGGCTTGGTAAATCGAGAGTACTGCAAGGCCGTTCAAATTGCTGCCTTGTGTTACTCTGCGGCAGGGAGGTGTTCCAAGAGTGTTCCAACGCATCCACCTATGGTTTCTGACACATTCCCATTCCAAGACCTGGGGTGGCAGTTGGGCTGGACTGTTCCCAGGAGGCACAGGGTCAAGACTGATTTGCATATAGCTGCGTCTAAACTGAGGTGGTTAAGTGAGAGGGCATGGTGGACTCCTAGAGAAACACTGCTGAATAAAAAAGAAAAATCTTCCATGCAACAAGTGTTTGTCACCACTTTTTGTCCCAACTCTGATCAACTTAAGAAAGTTATCAACCAGAACTGGCATCTGGTTCAGAACCTTGTTCCATCCCTTTCAAGCGTACCCCTCTTTGCATTCAAAAAAGAAAAAAGTATCTCCAATCATGTAGTCAGGGCAGCTATCAAAACAACACCAATACCCACATTAAGAGAACTAATGGATCTGACACCGGTTACAACACAACACAAGTGTGGCACATGCATATGTTGTGAACAAACTATTGAGGGATCACTATTTTCCCATAGCGGAATCCATTGGAAACATGATGCCTTCAGGAACTGTAAGTCTAAACATGTTGTATATGGCATTTTATGTCCATGCCTAATGTTGTACATAGGGAAAACCAACCAAGAGGTCCGTCAAAGAATTACACAACAGAAATCTAAATCAGAAGAAATATTGAGACTGCCCCACTGTTGAACTACTGGAGTAAAAATTTAAATACATAAAGAGGTTTGCATTGGACAATTATTTCAAAAGTGGAACGCGATCCCAGAGGAGGCAATATAGACCAGAAATGATCTCAGCGTGAAGCAATGCTTATCGTAAAATTTCACACTGCAAACACAGGACTAAACGAATTATCTGAAATTTATAAGCTGTAATCCGTCCATCTTTAGCTGTTTGGACCCCCTTTTCATGTTTTGGAGCCGCCTATGAGTCGCTTTCGCACTCAGTGGTTTTTTCAAAACTTTTTTTTACATCTAGTACTTCACGATTATCAATTTAGGGACTACAATCCATCAATATGCATTTTAAACAGACTCTACATCAATTGTTCTGTCTCCATTAAGGTTGTTCTAACTGAGGCCCCAGAATTCCTAGCGAGCGTGATTTATGTAATCCACCAATGGTGGCCTATTAAACGAACCTCTGGTCGGTTTCAACGGTGCGTTGCCGAGAATCGTTCCCGACTGAAAGGAGAACTTTGCATTGAGTAGGTAGGCAGCATTTCTTCGCTGTTCTTCAGTCCTTTTTGGTTGTCTCTTCCAGAACTACGAGAAAAAGAAAAAAAACAGATACGCCGTTTAAAGCTGCAAAATAACGCTAGGCCACTTTAAGGTATGTCAGGTTAATGTCATCATTAACATATTTTTCATCATAACACCTTCCAAATTGTGCTTCATAGCCATCCGTGCCCCTTTCATTCCAGCTTTTGATATGTGATGCCAAGCTACTTACTAAACATTGCGAGGGATTAGAATTTCTACCTCCGGCACTCGCAAACCAGCAGCTCCGCATTATCGACATTTTTTGAAAAACATTACCACGAGCCTCCACGACGGTATCCCAGTAAGTCACTTCCCAATGTGTTTGAACTAGAATTTGTCCGACTATTGGAACTGCTCACTAACAGAGTTTTTTTTCACCCCTCCCCCCCCTTTATGTTGTGTTTGATTTTGTTCTAGATTACTTTTGAACCCTATTCAGTTGTGGATTAAGGAAGTGGTAAGAGTTCTTTTTCTGAGGCTGACTAACATGGTGGAAGCGCTATTGAACTTGGTAGTCATTCTAAAGTAAAAACCTTTTCTTTCTTCTCCCTACAGTTGTTTTGGTCCTGAAGAGAACCCCCTGAAAGACGTGGGTTCAAAACGCAAAGACCTTTCACGCAATAACTCACTGTCCACATCTTCTTGGTTAGCAAGAAAGGCCACTTTATTAAGACAGGTGCAAATTAACTTCTAATCAAACATCTTACAATTCCTTATTTAATAAACCAAATATTCCTTCAACTTATCTTAGCATCCTTATGAAATATTACGGCCCCACCAAGTTAACCCAAACAAACCCAGGAGCAACTGACTCTTGTTGATACCACCCTCCTTTCATTATCTGCGCTTTGAGGATGGACCAACCCGCTCCAGGCTGCCCACCCCCCAGAAAAAGCGCCTACCAACTAAAAACGTGCACCGAGACCTGTCTTAGCGTGGCAACCAGGAAAAAAAACAGCTTCGGCAGTACCCAAAACACAAACAAAACAACAAACAAACAGGACCTGGAAAAGAAAGAGGGAGGGGTGGGTGTGGCAAAAACAACCTTCGCCTCCCGCCTCCCTTGGCACAGTTCCTTTCCCGCCCTTTCTTCCCCTATTTATGCCCTTTTCCCTTCCGCTCCACTAGCTAATCACCCCCCCTGCACCTGTGGCCAGCTCCCTCGCGCGAAACAACCCAGGGGAGAGACCAACTCGCGCACGTCTCCCCCTGGGTCCCCCCTCGTGCAATAACTCACTGTCCACAACTTCTTGGTTAGCAAGAAAGGCCACTTTATTAAGACATGTGCAAATTAACTTCTAATCAAACATCTTACAATTCATTATTTAATAAACCAAATATTCCTTCAACTTATCTTAGCATCCTTATGAAAGATGAAACCCCCACCAAGTTAACCCAAACAAACCCAGGAGCAACTGACTCTTGTTGATACCCCCTCCTTTCCTTTAACTGCCCTTTGAGGACGGACCAACCCGCTCCAGGCTGCCCACCCCCCAGAAAAAGCGCCAACCAGGAAAACCGAATAGAGTTTTCCTGCACCACCCATATAAAAACCGTCAAACCCATCCTGTAGAGCACCACAGATGCTCATCCAAAAGCCTAGCAATCAAATCCCGCAATTCCAATAAATAAAAAGCCTGCCCCATCTGAGAAAGGTGGACCCCATCCTCCCGGAAAAGAGGCCCCTCAGTAATCTGTAGATGAGTGTGAGATAAAATGTGAACACCCATTCCCTCACAAAAAATTTGCAAAGCTCTATTAAGTTTCCTCCTTGCTCTTTCAATAGCTGCGTGATTTTGTGCTCCTCTCCAGTGCAGCCACGGTACAAATTCCGTCCAAATTACTGTGGTGCTCTCCCAGGTGTCTTTGATAACCGCCAGATCCAACTTCATTAGTTTTAACAAAGTTAGGCCAGATAAGGCGACAAGATCGTTCTCGCCTAGGTGAAGGACCATCAAATCTGGAGGGCCTCCCCCTCCTACGCAGAGTGCAGACAACAAAGGAAACAAACCCCCCAACGCATTAGCCCTTTACCATTCCATAGAACCTCATGGTTTGCACTATTGAGTCCAAGTGATCTCCCACAAATCTGTTGCTCAGCATAAATCGCAGCCCATTTAACGAAGGAGTGTCCCACAATCCAAGTTGTCCGTTTACCTTTCACAATCCTGTGCAATGGACCTAGGCAGAAAAACAGATATTAACAAGAAAAGAAAAACAACTGACTACTTCCTAACATACTTTTCGCAGCATTTTGACCTACATCGTCCAATTCTGCGGATTTGTGACCAGTCCCACCCCAATCTGGCAGCCTCAGTCGCTGCCCCAATACGGAAAGAGTGCGTTCCAAAATGCAATGGATTTTCCCCCAAAGTCAGCAACACCGTCCTCAGAACAGCCAACAACTGAGCAATAGAAATAGGACTCCCATCAGCATGACAAAATATTATACCAGGCTTGAAAAAAGAAGACTCCTTGAAAACCTCCCATTCCCGAACTGGGCAACAAAAATCCAAACCGCTCCTGGCCAAGAAAACCCATTTGCCCCTACCCAACTGATCAGTCTTAGAAACCCTCAGCCAAAGCCTCAACCTGTTGCCCTCCACAAAGACCTTGTTACTAGTCATCCCGACCCTGCTCCTCAAACCCAGTAGCTCTGAAGCCCTGAACGACCCAATAAATAACCATACAGAACACAACCTAAACTTCCCACACTCAAAATCATCGTAGCAGCAGGAAGACAACTGATTCAAGATCCTCTGAAGCAAACCAAAAGTCACTGGCTGCCGCAACCGCTTAGAACCAGCCTGTTGCCTCCCCAAACCTTTCAGAACCTTTTTTAACAAACCCCCCCCACAGGATCCCTCCCCCACCGCAACTGCCCATAAAAAGAAATGCCAGCCAGTTTACCAGAGATAGTGGTATGGGAAAGACCTTTATCAATCAGGTGCAAAACAAAACTCAACAAAAACTGTTCCTCAGACATCCCCCCCATAAAAAGGAAACCCGTTACCATAACTCAAGAATTTCCGCCATGCTTGTAGATAACTCTGTCTCGTAGAAACAGTCACTGAATTCTCAACCAACTGGACAATCCTCAATCCCCCCAAGCCCATACGTACTGAGGGATCTGAGTCTTGTTGCGCTCTGCCCCAGGAGCCAGCCTGCGGAATTCCTCCAACTGAAAACGAGACAAAGTGTCTGCTATACAATTATTAACTCCTGGAATATGTCTCGCTTTGAAAATAATATTCAGCTGTAAACACCTGAGCATGAAAGCACGCAGCAACCTCAACACTCGCAAGTCCTTTGCCCTTTGCCTGTTAATCAAATCAACCACCGCCAAGTTATCCACATGGAATAAAACAGTTCTGTTCTGAAATTCCCCACCCCATACGTACAAAGCAACAAGCAGGGGACACAACTCCAAAAAAGCAATACTGCGACCTTGACGCTGCCAGTGTAATGGCCAACTTTCCGCACACCAACGCCCCTCCCAGAATATGCCAAAGCCTTTTGCACCAGAAGCATCTGTGTAAACCTGCACTTGCCAAACCATATCTTCGTCTGCAAAAAACAAAGATACTCCATTGAAATCCCTGAGAAAAGTTAGCCAGATGTACAGATCTGCCCTGACTGCCGCAGAAATGCGCACCCAATGATGTGGAAGAGAGGCCCCAGACAATGACATACCAAGCCTCCTACAAAATGTCCTGCCAGCCCGAACCACCCTACAGGCAAAATTCAGGTAGCCCAACAATTTCTGAACCTTTCTGAGCTCCAATTTACGCTCTTCCACCACTGATAACAAAAATGCGGAAATTTCCTGAACCTTGTCTGCTGGCAATCTTGCTACCATGGCCAGAGTGTCAATTTCTATCCCCAAAAAAGTTCCCTCTGTTTTGTCAGGAGCCAAAGGCACACCAAGTTCCGGAGTCCAAGCCTGAAAAGTTTGTAATGCCAATTGACACTGTCCGGTAGTGTGCACACCAATGATCAAAAAATCGTCTAAATAATGGCAAACAAGCCCATGGCCACTGATGAAAGTAAAATTCCACTGTAAAAATGTGCTCAAGGTTTCGAATAAAGCACAGGACACCGAACACCCCATGGGCAGAACTTTATCCACATAGAACTTTCTGTGGAATTGCATTCCCAGCAGACCAAAATCAGACGGATGAATGGGCAGAAGACGGAATGCTGATTGGGTGTCACTTTTTGCCAACTGTGCCGCCTGGCCCACCGATCTTACCACAACCTCAAAGCATCATCCACCGATGCGTAAGACACACTAGAATCCTCCGGTGCGATAAAATCATTAATAGACGATCCCTCGGGCCATGACAAGTGATCGATCAAGCGGAACTCCCCAGCTTTCTTCTTAGGCACCACCCCCAGAGGAGAAACAATCAAATCAGGCAGCGGACAATGCACAAAAGGACCAGCAACCCTACCCGCCTCAACCTCAGCCCTCAACTTCTTCTGCACAACCTGGGGGAATTCTTTAGCAGACTTCAAGTTGTCCGACCACCTACTCTGACGGGGACCACGATACCCGATCTTAAAACCCACCTGGAAGCCTCAAAACAATCTCTTTGTCGCAGAAGTGTCTGGGTAGTCTGACAACCACCGTGCCAAAACCTCCACCTTAATAGGTGTAGGTGCCCTTTGGGACAAACTGAAAAGACTGGCCTCAGGCCTCTTGTCCCCGCTCTTGATCACCGAACTGCTGTCCGGGGAAACATTGAGTGAGAGGGTGCCTACCTCCACATTGCGAGCACTCGTGCTTATATCTACAGAACCGCCAATTGCAAAGTCCCTTGTTATAATGCCAACATGCTCCAGAGGCTGCCGCTTGCCCCCTGCTAACACCGCCCGCCCCAGACTGGGCGGGAAGAAATTGAAAGGGCCGATATGTCACAGGTAACCCACTAGCAGTGTGTGTCATAGCAGGCGGCTGGGAATAAGCTATCCATTGTAGCCATAACTCCGAATCCAAATCATCCCAAGAACGATCAGGAAAAATACTCATTCTAGCTCGGAATTCCTCATCATAAGAGAGCCAGGCATAACCCCCAAAATAACTGTGTGCTTTTCTGATAATATCCATATACTTGAACAGAGCTACGGCCCTATCTTGGTGCTGTTCACAGTAAACGCTGGCGTATATAAGGAAAGCAGAAGTCCAATTCTCAATAGATTTCGGGACACTAGGACGCCGAGCTTACTCCCACTCCTCCTCCTTATACCCCTCCTTGGCTTGAAAATAATGATGGAGCAGTTTAAAAACATCAACAAATTCATGCAGCCAAATTCTACTCTTAGTCTTGTCCGACAAATGAGAACCTAAAGGCATGCCAATCCCCACGTAAGTCAATTTCTTATGTATGTTCTCATCCTCCTCCGCCTTCTCCTTGGATGTAGAATCCACCTCTGTAGGCCCTTGGCCCACTGCGACAGTGTTCCCACGAGCTTTCGCCCCTTCAGTAGCATGCCGCGCAGGCAGCGTTCCTTCAGCAACTTGCTCCACAATCATTTCATCTCAAATGCCACTAGACCTGGTACGCTTAGTAGGTATGCCCTCCCCTGTTGCCAAACAGACCACCACCCTGTCTTACCTCTTGGCAACTGTGACGTCCTCTTTTGAAAAACCACAAGGTCCTCCTGCTGAGACTTGATGGACAAGGAGACCCGTACTTTTGCTTGGTCCGCACTTGACTCCAGCAAAATACTAAAAACACTGGATTTCCCCAAAACACCCCTCTGTTCTTGCACTCCAACATCTCCAAAGTCCCCATCTCGTAATTCACCCTCCTCCAGATCATCATCATCAATATCCAAAACTATTTTGTCTCCATGTCCAACATAATACCCACTGCCCACTGCTGCCAGGCATTTCCCCATCACCACCTCCACCATCATAGAATTGCCATTGAATATCATTCTTTGTCACTCCGCCGCCAGAAGAAAAGAAATCCGCTCCAGATCCCTTTCCTGTGCACCCCCCAGACTGAACCGCAGCGTGTTCAGCCCACAACTTCCGCTTGCCAGCTGATGACCTGCTCACTGTAGATGTATCCTTGCCCTTGCGGCCGCTCAAGCCAGACTGCGCCTGACAATAAAACCCAAAATCCCCCACTGTGCCATCCAAAACTGACCCCGAATCTGCACCCGGGCCTACCCAGACCCAATGGCCACCCAGGGAAGCCTGGACCGCCTGAGAAGCCACCGCACCACCACCTCTCCCGTGGGGACCCGGTACCAGCACCCGCCGAGACGACAGCTGAGATCCTCTGCTTCCTGCACCCCCAACCGCACCCGGGTGTCCTATCCCTTGTAATGTCTGGGGGAGATGGGGCAGCTGCAAAGCGTCCCCTTGTACCACTGTACCAGCTTCCAAAGCCACTGCACCACCCCTGACTGCCTGGCCCGCCATGTCCCCATCCAAATGCACCACACCAACATCATTCAGGAGCTGCTCCTCGGTCCCAAACAACGCGTCAATCCTAGGCACAGCATTAACAGCCGGACTGTGTGCCAAAGGGGCAGGACTCACCCGTTATCGCTGCCCTGCAATGTGGATAAACTGCGCCTGATCCTGTCAATGCCTAATCTTCTTCGGAGCCTGCAGTACCTCCTGCTGTGCAGCAACAATCCTGCCCGGCACTTCGGCACTCTTTCCGCGCCTCCCCCTCCCACCAGAAGCAATGCTGGGTGATGAGCGGCCCAGAGCACCGCCTGGCAACCTCGTAGCCCGCCCCCACGACCTCCCCCGCCTCCTGCCGGCCGCCCCAGTTTCACAAACCGCTCCCGAGGGAGTCTTACGCACCTCCGCTGGGCTGCCTGGAAGCGCGGGGGTCCGCCGTCACCTCTGCTCCGGTCTCGTCCCCCGCTGGCATGGCACGTCACCGTCCGCATTGTCTGCCTGCAGGGATAAGCAGACAGACACCGCCTTCACCACTCCTCCGGCCGCCTTCCTGGTAGGGAGCGCTAGCCCCACCCACGACGCCCCCGGAACACCAGGCAGAGGCAAGTCTTCCCGGCCCTCTGCACAAAGGACCTGAATGCCCCTTTTCACCTCCGACGACGCCTCCATGCCGCCCCCAGACACCAGGTATCTGGCGCAGAGCTAAGCAGGCTAACACGAGCAAAAACAACCTTCGCCACCCGCCTCCCATGGCACAGTTCCTTTCCCGCCATTTCTTCCCCTATTTATGCCTTTTTCCCTTCCGCTCCACTAGCTAATCTCCCCCCCTGCTCCTGTGGCCAGCTCCCTCGCGCGAAACAACCCGGGGGAGAGACCGGCTAGCGCACTGATCCCTCTGGGTCCCCCCGTGTTGTTTGCCAAACAATTGTTCTCAAAAAAGTCTTGTTGGTTTTGTGCATTTCTACAATAATTGTGTGCAAATAGAAAAGTTACTGATATTATGTTGTGCCCAACTAATCTTTGATGTAAAATTGTTCTTTGTTTGGTGCAGGATCCTTGGTTTGTTAATGTAAGAAAAATAGGGATTTAGGTAACCAAGGAGTGGATATGTGAATTGAATGTTTTGTGGGATGTGACTTGGTTTTGAATGTGGAATGGTGAATGGATGAATAGGTATGAATTTGAGTGGTGAGTCATTGTGGTACTTTTCCTAAATATTTTCTTTAATATTTTCGCGGTGTCTTGTGATTTTTTTGTACAGAAAAGACTTTGAAGAAAAAAGTGAATCAAATTGTGTTTTGAAAATAAAAAATTATTAATAGTGTCGGCATGTATTGATGTACTGCTTATGCACCGTCTATTAGATTCGAATTGAATATCAGTATTGGCAGTCTTGTTGTTCTCTTTGATATGTGGCTCAGCTGACTATAACCAAACCCATTATTGTTCTCTTGTGTTACTCTGCGGCAGGGAGGCGTATCATGAGTGTTCCGACGCATCTACCTATGGTTTCTGACACATTACCATTCCAAGACCTGGCATGGCAGTTTGGCTGGACTGTTCCCATGAGGCACAGGTTCAAGTCTGATTTGCATATAGCTGGGTCTGAACTGAGGTGGTGAAGTGAGCTAAAGAATGATGATGGATTCAACTCAGATCTGTGACTTGGGGTGAGTGCCTGAAAAGTTTTCAGCGCTCCGTCCATCATCTTCTTGTGTTTGCTTAGTTCACCCTAAGTTGGCAGGGTATGCCCAGACATGGATCCCTTGCTCACTTTGCCACTGGATTCAAGCTAGCCTGGATGTTGAAGGGTGTTACCCAGAAACCAGTGCCCGGATGCTTGTTTATGGTTTAGGGAAGACCTGGTTTGGCAGTTCGGGGTGACTGTTCCCATGAGGCACAAGGTCAAGACTGATTTGTATATAGCTGGGTCCGAACTGAGGTGCCGAAGTGAGCTAAAGAATGATGATGGATTCTACCGAGATCTGTGACTGGGAGTGAGTGCCTTAAAAGTTTCAGTGCTCCGTCCATCATCTCCTTGTGTTTGCTTAGTTCATTGTAAGTTGGCAGGGTATGCCCAGACGTGGGTCCCTTGCTTACTTTGCCACTGGATTCAAGCTAGCTTAGCTGATGAAGGGTGTAACCCAGAAACCATTACCAGGGCTCCGTTCATCATCTCCTTGTGTTTACTTAGTTCGCCCTAAGTTGGCAGGGTATGCCTAGACGTGGGTCCCTTACTCACTTTGCCACTGGATTCAAGCTAGCCTGGCTGAAGAAGGGTGTTACCCAGGAACCGGTACCAGGATGCTTGTTTCCAGTTCAGGGAAGACCTGGCTTGGCAGTTCGGGTTGGACTGTTCCCATGAGGCACAGGGTCAAGACTGATTTGCATATAGCTGGGTCTGAACTGAGGTGGCAAAGTGAGCTAAAGAATGATGATAGATTCAACCCAGATCTGTGACTGGGGGTGAGTGTCTGAAATGTTTTAGGGCTCCGTCCATCATCTCCTTGTGTTTGCTACATTCCCAGGTTTGCAATAACTGGTAGACCTGGGAATGTGTCCCCCCAACCAGAGACGTAATGTAGTGAAATATCTTTATTTCTCCTCATTGTGCAGCACACTTAGGTGCATTTTTACAAGAGGATTGCACCACTGGAACGACACCCTCACTGACATTCCGGTGGCACAATGCCCTGCACCATATTTACAAAGTGGCTTTAAGCCACTTTTTGTGCCTTATTGCCACTTTGTAAATATAGTACCCTTTCCCTCAGGTATCTGTGTGAAAGGGGCATGCAGTGGGTGTTGCTGTGGGCGTTCAACCGCAATACCCATTGCATTTTTACCCTGCCCCAGATTTACAAGGATCTGTAAATCTGAGGCAGAGCCAAAAACAAACAAAGCAACGTGAAACCAGGCGTTAGATTGGCTCAACTAGGAAAAATACTTTTATTCCTCCTCGTTTTTGCTTTTTCTGTCGGCTGCATTCTACAGCACACATAGAAAGAGCAAAACACCTTTAATGATTTTTTATGTACAGGAAGATGTCCATTCCTGCTCACAAACAATCATTAAATATTAGCAATTTACTACTTCTGCCTTCCTGCATATAAACAATAATTCCCTGCAAAGCAGGCACCCTTGCACTACGGCGCAAGGGTGTCTGTGTTGGCACTAGGCAGCTATTTTAAGTGCCAGCCCAAGGGAAAACACAGGGGTGTGGTATTATTGTTAAAATAGCACACCCCTGCATTTTATAAACAATGCAATGCAGTGCTACGCCATTTCCTTGTAGATATACTCCTTATGAGGATAATGCCTCTAAGGATTATTTGTGTGCAGACTGGTGTTCCTTCCTGCACAAAAATAATCCTGCCTACAATGCAGGCACCAGTTCACCATGGTGCAAAGGGGCCTGGGTTGGCGCTAGGCAGGTGTATTTGAGTCCACGTAGGCAGAGAGCAGCAATGCACCATATTATGTTAAGAACAGCGCATTTCGGCCCTCTCCCTTTCATGCAGCACAGTAAGGTGGCTTTCTGCGTTGTGTGAATGTTTGTTAAATATTCCCTGGTAGATGTCTTAAAGCACTGAGGAGTCTGAGGGGAGGGGACTGAGATGTTGTTACTGGTGTAACCGATAAGGCATGTGATGTGGAGTTCAGTGATCTGTGTGGTGGGATTTGTAGGTGAGGGCAGCCTGACAGCTGTAACTGGCCAAGGATTCTCTGAAGTAAATAATAAGCTTGCATCATTCATGATTAAGGTACCCTACCTCAATTCCCGGGAAAGCGCATCACCAAGACTCCCAAGCAGATGAAAATGACTCCACCTATGAATGATTGCTGCAGCACTGTCTCAAAAGTAATTATTGTCCATCACTGAATAAGCTCACTGTAAGTCAGACGGGTTTCAATGAGAACACAAGGGAACTGTTAGAGCCCTGAAGGTAAAAAATAGCACGCTAAACAATGAGACTCTTAGACTAGCAGTTACACGCTGCCAGAAGTACTTTCACACCCCTAGTAGACACACACTTCTGACAGCATTTTCACGTTTCACAAAGTAGCAGGCTGCATTCTCACACTCCTCTCACACTATGAAAAACACATTTTCACACACATATTACTGACAGCATTACGTCCTCGTCCTGTCTTCCCCCGCAAGCTAGTCTGCTCCCCAAAAACCTAAAACCTAGCAGAGCTTTTCAGCACTTCCCCCAATATGGCACCACCAATCTGTTGAGGATAAAGGGGGGAACTGCGTAACAACACATACTGTTTGTTTTTTTCTGACTCTTTTCAGTTTCCTTTGCCTAACGGAGCTGTTGGATCGGGTGAGTTTTGTCTTTGTGTTTTATGTTGATTTTGCTGTCGGCCTGCTGTAGCGGCCGTTTTTGTCTTGTTTGTGGATGGTGGTTCATGCTTCTCTCCTGCTGCATGTCAGGACCTGCTCTAGTGGCCTCTTGTGTTTTTTCCGCTTTCACTCACATGTGCATGCCTGCCTTAGCGGCTGCTCTTGTCTGTGTGGACCCATCGTGCCCTGCTTTAGCGGGCGGGGTTTCCCCCTGGTCTTCACTGCAGCTCTTAGCGTCCTATGTGATTCGGCCGGATGCTTTTTTATGCCTCCGCCCCTTGCCTGCTAGTGTGAGAGGTCGGGAGCATCGGGACTTCGTTTGTTTTTAAAAGGGTCAATTTTTTGTTGGTTCCCACCTCTACTGGTTGTGTTTGGTGCCCCTCTCACATTGCCTGTTCTGCTTTGAACCAGGGTGCTTCTGGTTCTGCCGCTCCTTCTTTGGATGCACTGCGCCTCTTGAATAAATGAGGCGGTGGCTACTGCTTTCCGGACTCGGAAGGCGGCCGGCCCTCCGGCCAAGGTGCATCGTGGGTCTTCTGTTCAGCCTGACCCTTCGGCTGATGATGTGGGGACCAAGGAGGATGATTGTGGGCGTGGTCGCTTTGTTCAGGGTGCGAGCTCTCTGACTTTTTTGGCCATTTGCGTTTTCCTCCTCCTGTGCCAGATTTCCTGGGGGATTACTTTTTTACTCAATATCGCCAGCCGGATCCTGAGTTCTTACCTTTGCATGGCGCTGTGCGCAAGGTGCTTGATCATGAGTGGAAGGATGTGGATATGTCCGTCTTCCCTCGCTTTTTGGGTAGGCTGTATCCTTTTGAGGAGTTTGCTACTGAGTTCCCTCAGTCTGTCAAGGTGGACAATTTGATGGCTGTTCTTTCCATGGAGGGTATGGTTCTGTCTGATGATGCCCTTCCTTATGACGCTGTGGATAAACGGGTGGAAGGGGCGGTGAAGCGTTTCTACGCTGCTTTAAACTTTGCGGTCAGGGCAACAAACTACTCCAACTACTAGGTCCTGTCCCTGCTGAAAGATTTCCAGGCCCTGGCTCTTCTTTTGCAGGACGGGGAAGATGCTTCCTCTCTCTTGGCCCTCATGGAGCTCCAGGTGCGTTGTTTGTCAGACATTTCTCTTGACAATTTGGGTGCCGCAGCGGCTGCTTCTGGGGCTTCGATTGCGGCTAGGCGTCATATCTGGATGCTTTCTTGGAAGGCTGAGTCTTCTTAGAAGTCGACCCTGCTTAAACTGCCCTTTGTGGGATCCAGGGTGTTCAGGCCCCAGCTGGAGAATTTGGTCAAGCAGTCGGCGGAAAACCGCAAGCTTGTGGCTCCTGTTTTCCCTTCTTCTCGGGGTGGGGGTTTGGCTACCGCCGACTTTGGTTTTTCTTCTTCACGGGGTGCTTCGCAGCCCTTTCGTGGCAGGGGCCATGGCCAGGGGGCCCCTGGTGGTGCCAAGTGCCGGGCCCCCGCCAGTGGTGCTGTCCCCGCCCCTTCTCCTGCGCAATGACTGTCTGCTTTTTCCGGTTGGGGCTCGCCTTCGCTTTTTTCTGCATCAGTGGCTGATTCTTCCTAATGCCTGGGCAGTGTCGACTGTGTCTGCAGGTTATCGGATAGAGTTCTCCACTCCTCCCCCACTGGTTTCTGGGAGACTCCCCTACCCCGTCATACTGTGAGGCGGGCGACCTTGCTGGAGGGTGTGCGCCTCCTGTTAGAGATAGCAGCTATCGTGGTGGTTCCTCCTCTAGAGTGGGGCGGGTATTGTTATTCGATCCTCTTCCTGGTCTCCAAGAAGGATACAACGGATCTGTGCCTTATCTTGGATCTGTATCTGACAGCATTTTCACGTTTCACAAAGTAGCAGGCTGCATTCTCACACTCCTCTCACACTATGAAAAACACATTTTCACACACATATTACTGACAGCATTACGTCCTCGTCCTGTCTTCCCCCGCAAGCTAGTCTGCTCCCCAAAAACCTAAAACCTAGCAGAGCTTTTCAGCACTTCCCCCAATATGGCACCACCAATCTGTTGAGGATAAAGGGGGGAACTGCGTAACAACACATACTGTTTGTTTTTTTCTGACTCTTTTCAGTTTCCTTTGCCTAACGGAGCTGTTGGATCGGGTGAGTTTTGTCTTTGTGTTTTATGTTGATTTTGCTGTCGGCCTGCTGTAGCGGCCGTTTTTGTCTTGTTTGTGGATGGTGGTTCATGCTTCTCTCCTGCTGCATGTCAGGACCTGCTCTAGTGGCCTCTTGTGTTTTTTCCGCTTTCACTCACATGTGCATGCCTGCCTTAGCGGCTGCTCTTGTCTGTGTGGACCCATCGTGCCCTGCTTTAGCGGGCGGGGTTTCCCCCTGGTCTTCACTGCAGCTCTTAGCGTCCTATGTGATTCGGCCGGATGCTTTTTTATGCCTCCGCCCCTTGCCTGCTAGTGTGAGAGGTCGGGAGCATCGGGACTTCGTTTGTTTTTAAAAGGGTCAATTTTTTGTTGGTTCCCACCTCTACTGGTTGTGTTTGGTGCCCCTCTCACATTGCCTGTTCTGCTTTGAACCAGGGTGCTTCTGGTTCTGCCGCTCCTTCTTTGGATGCACTGCGCCTCTTGAATAAATGAGGCGGTGGCTACTGCTTTCCGGACTCGGAAGGCGGCCGGCCCTCCGGCCAAGGTGCATCGTGGGTCTTCTGTTCAGCCTGACCCTTCGGCTGATGATGTGGGGACCAAGGAGGATGATTGTGGGCGTGGTCGCTTTGTTCAGGGTGCGAGCTCTCTGACTTTTTTGGCCATTTGCGTTTTCCTCCTCCTGTGCCAGATTTCCTGGGGGATTACTTTTTTACTCAATATCGCCAGCCGGATCCTGAGTTCTTACCTTTGCATGGCGCTGTGCGCAAGGTGCTTGATCATGAGTGGAAGGATGTGGATATGTCCGTCTTCCCTCGCTTTTTGGGTAGGCTGTATCCTTTTGAGGAGTTTGCTACTGAGTTCCCTCAGTCTGTCAAGGTGGACAATTTGATGGCTGTTCTTTCCATGGAGGGTATGGTTCTGTCTGATGATGCCCTTCCTTATGACGCTGTGGATAAACGGGTGGAAGGGGCGGTGAAGCGTTTCTACGCTGCTTTAAACTTTGCGGTCAGGGCAACAAACTACTCCAACTACTAGGTCCTGTCCCTGCTGAAAGATTTCCAGGCC
Organism: Lissotriton helveticus; assembly: GCF_964261635.1. Taxonomy (NCBI): domain Eukaryota; kingdom Metazoa; phylum Chordata; class Amphibia; order Caudata; family Salamandridae; genus Lissotriton; species Lissotriton helveticus. The sequence continues at coordinate 1,060,179,239 of NC_136061.1, read as the reverse complement.
CTGGCTCTTCTTTTGCAGGACGGGGAAGATGCTTCCTCTCTCTTGGCCCTCATGGAGCTCCAGGTGCGTTGTTTGTCAGACATTTCTCTTGACAATTTGGGTGCCGCAGCGGCTGCTTCTGGGGCTTCGATTGCGGCTAGGCGTCATATCTGGATGCTTTCTTGGAAGGCTGAGTCTTCTTAGAAGTCGACCCTGCTTAAACTGCCCTTTGTGGGATCCAGGGTGTTCAGGCCCCAGCTGGAGAATTTGGTCAAGCAGTCGGCGGAAAACCGCAAGCTTGTGGCTCCTGTTTTCCCTTCTTCTCGGGGTGGGGGTTTGGCTACCGCCGACTTTGGTTTTTCTTCTTCACGGGGTGCTTCGCAGCCCTTTCGTGGCAGGGGCCATGGCCAGGGGGCCCCTGGTGGTGCCAAGTGCCGGGCCCCCGCCAGTGGTGCTGTCCCCGCCCCTTCTCCTGCGCAATGACTGTCTGCTTTTTCCGGTTGGGGCTCGCCTTCGCTTTTTTCTGCATCAGTGGCTGATTCTTCCTAATGCCTGGGCAGTGTCGACTGTGTCTGCAGGTTATCGGATAGAGTTCTCCACTCCTCCCCCACTGGTTTCTGGGAGACTCCCCTACCCCGTCATACTGTGAGGCGGGCGACCTTGCTGGAGGGTGTGCGCCTCCTGTTAGAGATAGCAGCTATCGTGGTGGTTCCTCCTCTAGAGTGGGGCGGGTATTGTTATTCGATCCTCTTCCTGGTCTCCAAGAAGGATACAACGGATCTGCGCCTTATCTTGGATCTGAAGAGGGTCAATCTCTACGTTGTAAAGCGCACTTTTAAGATGGTGACTTTGCTGTCTGTCCTGCATCTGGTGCGGCCAGGATGTTTCCTTTTTTCCCTGATTTCATTGACGCTTATCTTCATGTCCCTATCCATCCTGGGGATCAGCAATATCTCAGCTTTGCTGTGGACTCATGGCATTTTCAGTTCCGAATATTTCCTTTCTGCCTTTCATTGGCGCCAAGGGTATTCACGAAGCTCTTGGCCCCTCTGGTGGGTATTCTCCATTCCAGAGGTCTTCAGGTATTCCCCTACCTGGATGATTGGTTGCTTGTCTCTCCTTCTTTCTCTCAGGCTCTGTCGGGTGTGGACCAGGTGTGTCATCTTCTGGAGTCCTTTAGGTTCCTCATCAATCACTGGAAGTCCTCCCTGCTGCCCTCCAGACTCTGAAGTTCCAGGGGGCTCTCTTCTGCATGGATCTGGGGAATGTATTTCTCTCCCAGGAGAATGGATTTCCACACTCTTCTAGTTAGAAGGGAGACACACTGGATAAATACCTTAGGAACTGTTATTCCAGGGGGTCTTAATGATTATTATGAATTACTTTGCTTTTTATAAATGTGGAACATCTTTACTTAGATTGTACGGGAGTACACTGGGATTCTCTTTTTCACAGCTTTGTTCATGCATTATTTCTCATTTGACACTTAGCTCTTCCTCACACATCACTTTTTATCTCTGTCACACTTTCATGTGTTTACATATTTGGGTGCAGTATTTTTTCAAGTCTTTCACCTTTTTTCATGCATGTCAGGCCATATCTCTTTGCACGATGTTTCATGTCTGTAGTCCATTTTTAAATGAACCGTGTCTCTTGTTTCACCTTTCAAGCACTTTTTCGAATCTGAGACACTTTCGACCCGAGTTGGTTTGTTAGTCTCCCCCTCCAGTCTCTCTCGTTTTCTTGTATCGGTAGTCCATTTTCTATTTTTGTTCCCATATACTCCAGGGGGTTCCACACCACGTGACCTGATGAGCGGACTCACTTCTAACCTCGGAACTAGTGTGACGGCGTTGGTAGCTGCAGCTACGGCAACGGACTGTTTGTCCGGTTTTTTAGAGGCATAATAACTAGTTACCTCAATGCTGAGGATTGTATTATTCCATTTTCAGATCTCTCTTTACGGGCTCACGGAGCCAGTTTCCATACTTGACCACTGGTGGTAAGCTCACCTGTTAGTCTCCACTGTAGCGTGTCTACGTAGCTCTACATTAGTTGTTAACAGACCCCGTTCCCACTGTTTTCCAGGCATTTTGGACTCATACTGGTAGTTTTTTCTGGCAGAGGAAATACACATCTGAAAATCGGCGCTTTACACGCACTTCCCTCTCAGTAAGCGTTTTTTTTTTTTTCATTTGATTTCATTGTGAGCACGTCTTTTTTCCGCATTAGGCACGAGTCTTTCAACATGGAATAGGAGTTCTTAGATTCTATTCACCCTTTGACTGCATGGTATTCATCTCACGTTCTTGGGACTTTCACCATATTTGCAGTGACTTGCACGACTCCTTAACACAGGAACAGATGTATTTTGTGCACGGAGCACATCTTGTTTCACATGGAGGTTTTCTCTCAGTGGCACTCCCTAGTCATTCTCTGTGTAACATGAAATCCATATGAGAGTTGGACACAGAAAATATTTTTTGTTGCTGTTTTGTAGATCCCGTAGAGACTTCACTACAGGACACTGTCATTTCAAGATTGACTTTTCATCTTTCTCAATTTATCCCCTGACGAAGGGTTTAATCTGAACCCGAAATGCATTGGGATTCTGGATATCAACTTTAACATTGTTTAATCGTTATATTCTTTCATGTGCATTTTTTCAAGTGGTTACTATATATATTCTGATTATGTGGTCATTGAACATTCTCAGTTAAACATAGAAACCCATGTATGTATTTTACATGAATGTGAAAAACGAATTCATATGTTATTTACGTTTTCTTAAGAATATACAAAGTATTGGAAATAAATGTTACCTGCTTATGCAGTAAATTCATAGATTTAACTTGCGTTCATTTTACATAAGGCCCATGGCCCATTTGTTGTGCCTCTAGCAGTCCAGGGTTTTCCTTTGGCTCATATTTACATAGTTGTTACTGATTAGGGAGCAGGGCACGCACCCTTAGTACTAGAGAGCACAATAAACTTCACAAAGGTGTAAAAATATTGAATAAAATTAGCTAACACAGGTGTGCAGATCCACCCTCTTCCACAAATTGTCTCTCCCAGGAGAGGCAGTTGAATTTGTTCCGTCACCTTTTGTGGGTTCTGTCCCAGTCCCATGTGTCTGCCGGGCTCTGGTTGCAGACTCAAGGGGAGATTGCTTCCACTCTGCATCTCCCTAGGGCCCGTCTGCTTTTGTATCCCCTCCTGCATCATGTCCTGGCCCACTGGGATCCTTCCTCTTAGACTTATGACAATCCTATTCCCGTCACACCGGGGAATCGGGTTGCTCTCCATTGGTGGTTGTCCTCACAGTCTCCTTCCTGGGGGGTCAACCTTCTTCCCCCTGTGTCTGTGGTAGTGTTGTCCACCGATGTCAGTGCCATGGGTTGGGGTGCAGTCCTAGGTGCTTCCAAGGCTCAGGGTTGTTGACCCGCTTCGAGTCTCTCCAGTCCTTAAACTGGAAGGAGCTGCGGGCGGTTTGGTTGGTTCTGCTGTGGTTTGCTCCTCTCCTTCTGGGCCGTGCTGTCTCTGTTCGGGCATATGTGAATCATCAAGGGGGCATGTGGCAGTCTCTGTTTCTCCTTTTCAGGAAGATCGGTCTTTGGGCAGAGCGGAGTCTCTTGTCTCTGATGGCAGTCTATCTTCCGGGGGAGGGAGAATGGGCCTGCGGACCTCCTGAGCATGGTGCCTTCCTCTGTGACCATGTGTCTGTCCCCGGTTCTGTTTGATCAGATTGTCTTCTGGTTCCACCTTCCCTGGCTGGATCTGTTTGCCTCGGTGGAGTCGGCCCTTCTTCCTCATTTTTGCAGCCTCAGTCCCTTTCGACTGGCCTGGGCGATTGATGCTTTCTCTGTCCCAAGGTCACTAGGTCTCCTGTTTGCCTTCCCGGCATTTGCCTTGATTCCCCGGGGTCCTCCGGAAAATTCGGATGTACCGGGCAGAGGTTCTTCTGGTGGCGCTGGAGTGGTCCCGTTGGCCTTGGTTTCCCCTTCTTCTGACTTTGTCTGTGTGCCCCCATTAGCAGTTTCCCTTGTGTCCCTCCCCTCTGAGGGCTCCTCTTCTCTGCCTGTCCTCCCTGCGCTGCCTCTGGCTGGAGGTTTGGCACTTGAAAGCCTAGGTTTGTTGGGTCAGGGTTGTTCTGATGAGGTTGCCAAGTGCATCCAGTTGTCTAGGCACCCTTCCACCTTGAAGTCCTACGACCGTCATTGGAAGAACTTCTCCTCCTGGTACCTTGGTAAGGGTCTGTCTTCCTTCTCCTGTGTGGCCGTGCAGGTGCTAGACTTCTTGTGGGATGGGTTTGTCCTGGGGCTTGCTGTGTCCACACTATGGGCGCAGTGGGCTGTCATTCTGGATTTTAGGGGTTCTTCTGTATCTTCAGTCTCCCCTTTGGTAGCTCACCTCTTGCAGAGTTTTTTTATTCAGCGGCCTGTATCTCACTCTTTTGTGCCGGCCTTGGACCTTCCCCTGGTTGTCCAGGCCTTGACAGGGCCCCCTTTTGAGCCTCTGCTCTCTTTGGACCTTGAGTTCCTTTCTGCTAAGGTTCTTTTTCTCGTGGCCATTACTTCTGGGTGGCGGGTTGGTGAGCTTGGTGCTTTGATGCCCCCTCTTTTGCGTTTCTGCTCTGACAAGGTCGTTCTTCGTCCTAATCAGTTTTTTCTGCCCTAGGTTTTGTCTTCTTTCCACTGTCAGAAGGATTTTGTCCTCCCTGTCTTTTTTCTGGATCCGTCCTCCCCGGAGGAAGTGGTTCTCCATTCTTTGGATGTGCTGAGGGCTCTCTGCATCTATTTGGACCAGACCAGTGATTTAGGGTGGTTAATTATTTGTTTGTCACCTACGGCCTCTCTGGGAAGGATCTTCGGCCTTTCTTGTCCACCTTGTCTCGTTGGGTTAAGGTTGCTGTGGTGTCGGCTTACGAGTCTGCTAACTGTCCTCTCCCTTCTTCGGTCCAGGGTAGGTCCACCCGGGGTGTCTCCTCCTCCTGGGCCTTGTTTAAGGGTGCCTCCGTGCGTGACTTGTAATGCTGCCACATGGGCTTTTCCCCATACTTTTATTTCTCACTATTGTCTTCAGTTGGGGATGGCGGCCTCGGCTGCTTTTGGCGCTGCATGGTTTGTGATTTGTAATGCTTTCTTTGGATTAAATTGACCTGAATACCGCATTCTCTGGTCTTTTTTGTCTTCCAATCACTGTGTGCTTGGGTATGGGCTCACTGTTCAGGAATGGGATGGGAAGTCAGGACGAGGAGGTTATGCCCGGTTACTCACCGATAATATTCATAACTCCTAGTCCTGGTTTTCCCATCACATTCCTGTGCCCTTCCCTCCCTCCCTGGGGTTTTGTTTGTGGTGATTGTTTTTTGGTTTCTGGGTTTCTTTGGTATTCTCAGGATGTGTTGTTATGCAATTCCCCGATATCCTCACCGGATTGGTGGCGCCATATTGGGGGAAGTGCTGAAAAGCTCTGCTAGGTTTTAGGTTTCTGGGGAGCAGACTAGCTGCTCACTGTTCAGGAATGGGACGGGAAGACCAGGACTCGGAGTAATGAATATTACCGTGAGTAACCGGGCATTCTCACATCCAACACAAGCAAGCAGCCAAGTAAAAAGTACTTGTTGCTACAGTAGTGACTTTTCATACATTTTTTTAAATTGTATTTATTTGTATTTCAACTGACAGGAACGCAGTCCTATCAGCAGAGCAGGGAATGGCACACACAATAGTCAGCATATCTTCACAGTGGTTACATAATTTGGTTCAAGCACCATTTTGCATGCTTGATAACTTTTTACATTACTATGGAATGTAATACATCAGTCTGCTAGTCTTAGATTCATTATCGCATAGCATTTCTTCTGCATTAGAACTATAGCTCCCCATTCCATTCCCCCCTGTAGCTTCCACACATATACTCTGCCCAATGCGTACACATATGCTCTGCCCAATGCATACTTCATTTTAGGCCCACAGTGGGGGGGGGGGACACACCCCAATCATCGCACCTATTTTAGAAACTTGATAGTAGGGGTCACAGTAATAATAATAATAGATGAGTTTCTAAAGCGTCTGGTTCTATTGACTAGTTTGTCCCAGCGCTGCGGCTAGCCTCCCATCTTGTTCGGTAACATAAGGCAATCCTACAGGCTCAGAGAACTATATGTGGAAGAGCCGGCTTTTTTGTTTTTTTCGGAAGATCCTTTCTAAAGGTTCTAACCTAAGCGCCTGAGGTAGGCCATTCCAGTGTTTAGCGACAAGACACCCGAAAGATCTTCCTCCCATTCTTACTCTTTTGATTACTGGTATTTTCACCTGTCCTGTCCACAAAGATCTCAAGGCCCGGGTAGGGGTGTAAGGGACCAGTAGGCTGTGTAGGTTACTAGGTCCCTTTCCCTGCAGGATGCGTGGCTGATACATAGCGTTTTAAAAAGAATTCTTCCCCTCACCGAGAGACAATGTAGGGTAGCGAGGGCATTCCTGGACAGCATCAAAACAAGGCGAGCCGCCGCATTTTGAATGCATTGCAGTCTTTGTGTACTCTTCCCACTTGCTCCAAGATATAGAGCATTCCCATAGTCCAGGCGGGATGGTACTAACGCATGGACCAGGGTTTTTCTGGCAGCTATGGGGAGCACATCAAGCGTTTTCCGAAGGCCCTTCATTATTCCGAAGCATTTACAGGCCACAATCCTGGTGTGGTGGTCAAAGGTGAGCTTCGAATCCCGCCACATCCCCAAGTTCTTCTGATCATTGGGGGAAGGGGTGGGGCCCAGAGTCTGTGGCCACCACGCCCAGACCATATGGAAGGCGCTTGCCTACTATTAGAACCTCAGTCTTACTGCAGTTAAATTTTAGCCAATTACTTGACATCCAGACAGCTAGTTCCTGTAAGCAGGGGGGAAAATTGATGGCTGCCTCTTCATGGGATTGAGATAGTGACACCACTAGTTTTGTGTCATCCGCATATGATACGACATTAATGTTGTATTTCACAATCAGGTCTGCTAGAGGGGCCATATATCGATAAAAAAGGGTGGCACTGAGTGTGGATCCCTGGGGGACCCCTTGAACCAGCATAATGTTTTTAGAGTAATACGGACTCTGAGATACTTGAAAGCTTCAATCTTGTAAGAAGGATCTCATCCATTCCAAGGCCAGTTCGTCCAGCCCTCCTCTTTTGAGGCGGTGTAGGAGCAGTGGGTGGGCGACGGTATCGAAAGTGGCGGTGAGGTCTAACAGTACCAGAGCCACTGTCTGGCCATCGTCTACGTGTCTGTGAATTGTTTTGGTTGATAGGAGCAGTGCTGACACCGTAGAATAGGTTGCCCGAAAACTCGATTGTTTGGGGGTGTAATAGGTTGTGCTTGTTAATGTTTGTGGTTAGGTGAGTGTTGACCACCTTTTCTGCAATTTTAGCAAAATATGGCAGGAGTGAGACCGGTCGGTAATTATCCAGCTGGCTCGCATTCACCCCCGGCTTTTTCTTAATGAGGATGACGACCGCTTCCTTCCATCGCTTTGGGACTGTCCCTGATTCAAAGGAGAGTTTAAGGAGGTGTCCAATAGAGGGGACCAGGATGCCCAAGCTATCTCTCAGGGTTTTGGGTTTAGTAGGGTCCCTTGGTGACCCTGACTTTATGCTTCAGGCCGTATTTTTAAACTCGTCGTAGGATGGGGGGTCAAATCTGGAATGGCACTGTGCCTTCTCCATGTTGAGCCGACTAGCTCCCTCTCCCCTTCCGTTACATGCCTCGTCCAGGAAAGGTGGTATAAATTATTACTACCTTCTCTGCAAAGAGCTTTGCGATGAGGTTGCCAGATTCTACTGAGCAGCTATTTGGCACCGTGGTTTTGGCCAGTGACGATATGTCCTTAAAATTACAAACATCTCTCGGGACGAGTTTTCAGCCTGCTCTATCCTAGTATTGTAATGAGCAGCTCGAGACCTCCTTATGAGTGAGTGATAGACTTTAGGCCTCGTTTTATATTCGGTCTTCTTATGCTCGGAGAAATCTCTCCTCCAGATCTGTTCCGAGAATTTACACAAGCTCTTTGCTCTCCAGAGTTCTTCATTGAACCATTGAGCAGTTTTAGATTGTCTCCTTGGGACACTATCCAACCAAGGGGCAACTGGGTCTAGTGCCTCGTGCTACATGCCGTTTCAATATCCTTGCCTCCCGGTGGCCCTCCCCTCTGAAGGGCGTGATTGAAGTTGGCAGCAGAGAACCTGGCCCATTTCCTCAGCAGTCTCCCAGCCCCCGCCTTCTTTAGAGGTGGAAGTTGGGTACTGCAGTGCTAAATGGGACCAGGTAGTGGTCTGTACACGGAACTGCGGTTGGGCTATCAATCGTTAGTCCCCCCAAGTTGGCAAAAATTTGATCCAGTAAGTGGCCCTGTTGGTGGGTCGGGAAGGAGGATTGCAACACCAACTGCAGTGCGGCCAGTTCCTGACAGAGCTCTTGCACTGTGGAATTATCCATGTTGTCAAAGTGTGATTTCATGTCTCGCAACACCAGCACTTTGGAGTACCGGAGAGCCGGCAGTATCACTTGTTCCCTGAGGCTAGACGAAAACAGGGTGCTAGGTCCTGGTGGTCTATAAATTAAACAGCCCTTGATGACATAGCTCTTATCAGCCCTGATAGTAAAGAAGCCTGCCTTGCTGGCTTCGATTTTTGCCGGTTCTAAGGAGCATTGTAGCGCTAATTTATGGATAATGGCTATCCCCCCCCTGTTTAGTTTACGATCCAGTCTGATAGTCCCATAATTCATAGGAAGTGCATCAAGGATTTCAGGCACAGAATACTCATTCAGCCAGGTTTTGGTGAGAAATATAATATCTGGCTGGCTATCGACCAGGTAGTCATGAATCTCATATTTATGCTTGTTAATGGATCTACAGAATTAAATACAATTTCTGTTCGTTCCTAACCTGCTTCATGTTTGTCACCATAGTACAGGGGCGATGGCTGCAATTCTGCATGCTGTGTCCCATTTGTATACTATGCTTACATGTGTCTGAAATGTGGGGACATAGCAGGAATAAGTGTTCTGAGGTGTATTCACGAATTGTCAGAGAAAGAGCAGGGGTTCTGGCCCCAGGCCCCGAACGGACGCAGACGGGCTTGCCTTTGGGGCACCGGCAGCACACCCACTGCACACGTCCACTGCGCATTCACTCAGGCATGCGCATTAAGTAGGTGCTTCTGGTCTCCACACTAAAGCACTAACTGCCGCCGAGACCTGGAAACCGGAAGTGCTTTACCCCTCTTCCCTGCCCTCCGTTCAATCGGCACAAAATCAATTTGATGGACCAGGGCGGGAAACAGACTGTGCCCCAGTTGCTTTGCAGAGCTACCAGTCGTAAGTGGCAACAGTTGTTAAAATCAAGTATATTGATAGTTGTAATGTTTAAAAAGAAACAGTTCCATTCAGCTCGTAATTTTTAAACACAATTCAGTTCAGCTCATATTCTAGTACAGGTTCAAATGGTTATTTTTAAAAAGCGCCTTACACTGCCTATAGTGTTACTGCCACAAACGGGTTGCTGCAGACCCTGGCACTGTCTGCTTTTCACCGCTGCGCGTTCGCTCAGGCATGCGCGTTAAGTAGGTGCTTCCGGTCTCCACACTAGAGCGCTAACTGCCGCTCAGACCAGTAAACTGGAAGTGTTTTACCCCTCTTCCCTGCCCTCCGTTCAATCGGCACAAAATCGCCGCGACGGACCGGTCGGGAAACTGACTGTGCCCCAGCTGCTTTGCAGAGCTACCAGTCTTAAGTGGCAACAGTTGTTAAAATCAAGTATATTGATAGTTGTAATCGTTAAAAAGAAACAATTCAGTTCAGCTCATATTCTGGTACAGGTTCAAATGGTTATTTTTTACACTGCCTCTAGCATTACCGCCACAAAAGGGTTGCGGCAGACCCTGCCACTGTCTGCTTTTTGCATTTCCTGTGCATCCTTTCCCCTTAAACATTGACACTGTCCCTCCCAACCAGAATGGGAGGCCCTCGGTCTGCTGCCTCCTTCTCTTACAACAGGGCAACCAGTGTCTGTGTCATCATTCCCCAGGCGAGCAAGTCGTTGGGCAACCTATCACCCCTCCTTGTGCTTCTTCTACTCCCTCCCACTCAATCAGATCCCCTCTCCAATACTGAATATGAGGGGGATGCAGATTGAACCACTGTATTGTAATACGCCTCTTGGCCACCACAAGGCCCAGGGTCCTAAAGCACCTGCTCAATTTTTTGGGATTCAGCTGAGATTAAGCCTAGCAGGCATTGTTGAATTGTGTTCAGTACCTCCCCTCCTGCTGCCGACTTAATGAGGAATACCCCCTCTGCCCAGTATACTGCTGAAGCAGTGAATAGATAGAACATGTGAATTAAATCAGCCCAGTCCTGATCGCATCTTGGGCATGCCGAGGACCTGCTAGGATAAAGAGCGTGTTGCTGCTGTGGAGACAAATGGGTGAGACAAAAGTGTACATAGATATATTGCTTAAGTTTAAAATGAGGGGCATCTTTTTATTATGCTCCGATATGCCACAGAGACATTTGCACTTTGAAGCAGGATATTTTACAATACGCAAAGATAGCGGCATTGGCTCTGCAACTGTTGGTGACGTTTCCAGATGCCCCTAAACTCACATCCACCTGGTCACCATCCTATCCAAAGCTAGAGGCTGTGGACACATAACAAACATATGCCAGGCACCCTGGCCAGATCATCCTTAGAAGACACTTTGATTTGAAGAAATATGGTAGCAGGAGAACATTCTGCCCTTGTCTGATAAGGATTGGTTAAAAATATACACGGAAGTGTGGGGCAATCTCTATACTCTCTTGTTTTAAAGTTATACAATAAAACTATGTACTCCATGTCCATGGAAAAGAGCAGGGGTGACAACAGGCAACCCTGAAATGTGCAACTATGCAGGTGCCTCTCCTCCAAGAAATACTGGCCAGTATGCACTTTTGCTACTGGACACGTGTACAAGAAGTGGACCCATTTAATGACATTGTCTCCCAACCCCATCTCTGTGAGTACCTGCCAAATATTGTCCCAGCCAACAGAATCAAACGCCTGTTCTTATGTCTAAAAAGGCAAGTGCATATGAGTCGTCCTCCAAGTGGGGGGCATGCAAAACATGGGCTAGGCGTCTCAAATTACACTTAGTATTGCGGCGGGAAATAAATCCAGACTGGTCTGGATGAATTAATTGTGGTAGAAGCGGTAGTAGTTTCACTGCCAGCACATTGACAGCAGGCGATAAGAGACCACCACCATGGGGTCCTTCTCTGGCTTCGGCATCAGGACAATAGGTGTAGGTGTCTCTCTCATGGAGGCACTTTTTTTTTATGGGATCTGACCACCTTATTTTTTTCCTGCTTTTTATTTTAGCAGATTGAGGACCAATTGAACTTCTTTATCTTGGTCCCTGCTATTTCTTATCCATTGCTTAAACACCTTTTACACATGTTTCATAACATTCAAATTTATCCAGAAAAACAACGGTTCCTGTGGAATATCACTCAATAATTCTACGATAAAGAGGGTACTTAATACCTATCCAACTATTAGAGAGAGGGTGGCAAAGAGAAAAGACACAACTAAATCAGTCTCGAACCATTCTTTTATATGTTTCAATTGAAAAAATCAATAATGCTTTAGACTACAACATATACTACAATATATATAAACAGTGCAATGTGTCCCCAGTGGTTTGTGAAGTAACCAAAACAACGTGTGTACATTTAAGTGAGCTATACAGGTTACAATAGTGACTATTTACAGAAAGGAGACATGACTCCAAAAAACATTTAAATCAGTCATAAAACAGTTGCTACACAATCATAAGCACTGTATGAGTCTCATTCGCCTCCAGTACGTCGACGGCGTTTCGACCCTTAGAGTGAGGATCTCATCAGGACAGGGAGTGAGGGACGTCTAAAAGACATAATATATATTGTGGAATTTTAATTGTATGTAGTCACCTTGAATATTGGTAAATATTCTAAGAAAGGTGAAATGATTTACCTTAGAATGGGCTAATGAATACGTAACATTCAAAGGCATGCCAAAAACATAAATCGATACACCTACTAAACAAAACTAATCAATACATGGAGGTGAAAACAATTGTTTCTGTGAGCAAGTGCCAAAAATCACATTTAATCGAAAATGCTAAAAATCACATTACACCAACAATTTGTCATGATCCATATTGTAAAGTAACTGTATTTTTAACAACTATTTGACTGGCTTTCTTAGAGTTCCTTAAACCTTCGGGCTAAGCTTGCATCTTGACAAATTGTTGGTGTAATGTGATTTTTTGCATTTTCGATTAATGTGATAAGGCTGGGAGCAGGCATGCTTCCACCACACCCGGCAGCTACTCCACAACCTCCACCTTCTCGCCTCCGGTTAATCACCGCTGCCAGCCTAGATTCATCCTGTGGCTCCGGCCCCACTCCCCTCATGGTGCTCTATAAGGGGGGGAGCTGGCCTCATCAAGGTGGCGCCCTCGGCAGTACAAGCGCCTAGACGGGCAGCAAAGTGCTCGACATCCCAGAGGCCGATTTCAATCACTGCTGTTCTCAGCCACGCGGTCTGCGCGGAGGCTGAGACACCCCCACCGCCATTGCACCGCTGGCTGCTGCATGGGAGGCCGCCACCAGGGATACACCCTCACTGCTTTCCTCAGTCCCGAAGGCTGGCTCGGCAGCATACTCTGTCTCAATGTAGGCCACAATGTCATGGGTCAATCTTTCCCTTTTTTCGTTTTTTTAGGCCTCTCAGCAGCCGCCTAATGATTTACATCCCAGCCAGGATCACGGCTAATTCAATGTCATTCCGCTAGGTACCATTGTTTTAAGTTGCAGTACAGGATTCAGGAGGATTATGGTTTCCAAAGCAGGAGCTTGCTCAGGGTAAATCTAACCAGCCATCTTGTCAGATGATGGAGCGTAAATGTTAAATGAGAGTTGCATCTATCAATTCTCATTATTAAAAGATATTTACGAGAATAAATAATGATTTAAAACATGTCAACTGGCTAAGTCAAAAACGTGAGATTTCAAACTGCATCATAAAAGCATGCAGTGTTTGAAGAAGATAATACTAAAACGTAAACAAAGAGAGAAACAATAAGTACACATGTATGTATTTATGTTTTTTGAGAAACAAAATAAAGCTAACCTAGAGAGTGCTGTGACCTAAATATGTTAATATGGATTGAAATTTAAATAAATGTTTGCCTAATGAGGCTCCTGAAATGCTAAAATTCTTATCTAGTGATAATCGATATTATGTACACCTGCAGCTTTTGTAAAGTTGCAGATTGTGAGCAAAATGAAGTTCACCCACTTCCGTGGAAGAGATGGAAATGTAATGCAAATTGAATTTAATAAATCCAATGAATTTGCAAAAGGGAATACTTAATTCTGCCAGATTTCTTTGTGATGTATTGATCACCCCATGAGCAGCACACTGTGAACTACCGATGGAAACCCTATGGACTGAAGAAAAGGATAATTGTGTGGTTGTAAACTGTGAATTTTTGGAAATATAATTGCCCCATCAAGGAGGTATCAGGCTGGCTGCTATTTTTATTATCCCTCCCTGGCAGCTTACGTATTGATCCTTGATTTTACTACATGCCAATTCCTTGAACTGAACTTTCCTAACTGCATTTTCTGGTACCTGCACTTTACATGCTGGTAAAGTTGAGCAGGAAATAACCTTTCGGTTGAAGGGTAACTGACTCCTTCTGCGGCAGGCTGCGCTGCAGTTCTGACTTGGCCAGATGTATATTGAAGAGGACTAAATCTATCAGACTTGCTTATGTTTGTATATTCTGATAACTGAGTATTTACCTTTTTATTTCTCTCACACTCTTCCTCCACAGGCAACCTGCCTGTGTTCATTATTTCTCTGAAATGTATCACGAGGCTGCTGGTACTGATTATTTGTTTCTTATTATATTTGGTTTGAAATGCAATTTTATGTTCTGTCCATTCAAATGAGGCTTTAGATACATTGTCTTCATGAGTTATCGTTATTGTTTTTGTCTCATTCTTTTAGTCATTTATCATGTCTAAAGGTTTGTGTTTCAGTGTCTGAGAAAGATAATGAAATAGGTATGTCTGTGGCAATTCTTTAGTCCAGGTACTCATAAAGAAATTCCTTCACGTTCTCTAATTATTCTAGTCCCTGTTAGCTCAGCAAAAGATCCATTTGACGACCAGGATTATGGTAATAAGGATGATGATGTGAGTTGTTATAATGGGCCTAATGTGAGTAAACAGCTTGATGTTGAAGAGAAATAAAATGTTATGGGCTTTCCGCTGTATCACAGGCCCACCACAAGTGTCTTTTCATTGATTAGTACATTGTGTGGGGGTGTAAATGGGTGAGGGGCGAATTCAAGGAAGGAGTGGGTGAATCAGGGCCGGACTGGCCGTAGCGGGCACCGGGCAATCCCCGGGTGCACCGCAAGGGTGGGGGCCGGTTTTGGGCCTTGGGGGCAGCTTTTGTTACAGGGCCGTTTTTGCAGTATAGCTGCAAAATCGGCCCTGTAACAAAATCGGCCAAAAACCGGCCCTGGCAAAGAGCTCGGTCGCACCCCAACGGGCCGAGCACTTTGCCAGGGCCGATTTTGGTTCTTAGTCCGGCCCTGGGGTGATAGATGCATGAGTGCAATTTGAGCGACTAAATGAATTGATGAGAAATGGTCAGGCTCAGGCCCAGACTGGCTATAGCGGGCCCCGGTCGAATCCCGGTAGGTCGCTAGGGTAGTGGCCGGTTTTGGGTCCCTGGGAGTGGGGGGCCGTTTTTGTTACCAGAGTCCGCAATATCGGCCCCCGGTAACAAAAACGGCCCAAACCGGCCCTCGCAAACTGCTTGGCTGTACTCCCCCTCACCCCTGGTGGGGGGCAGCTGAGCAGTTTTCCAGGGCCAGTTTCTGTACCCAGTCCGGCCCTGGCCAGGCATGTGGACGGAAGGATGAGTGGCCGCATGGAATGATACCAGTCCTATTGGCTTTGCCAATGCTGTGTTTCACTTTGATACAGCATCTTATTAGCTGTCAAGTTACATAAAGATAGATTGGGATACGCCTTCAGGCGGTTCCTGCATAAGAAACATCAGTGCAGATATATATTTTTCAGAAATCATTGAAGCCTTGAAACATACTGTTCAAGGCTGCACGAAACAGGAACAATAGAGCCGCTCTTTCTCAGAGCTAGAGAGCTATACTGACAATCACTATCAAGGCAGACTGACGTTTCCTTTAGAACGCGTGGAAGCGAAACATAAGAGGAGAATGATGACGACCTTGCGTGGGAGTCTGATGCGTGGTGTTTTCCGTGATTTACTGGACATTAGTTTGTTTGAGCACGTCTGTAATTTTCAGGAAAAACGATGCGTGCGCCATTTCTGAACCATCTCACTAGCTGTTGTTGTTTTGTTTTCAATAATAATAATAATAATTTACCATTCACACAAAGCCGGCCTCTCCTGCATTAAAACAATACAAACTAGCAGGAAAAAAGTGAAAGGCCAAAACTAAGATGTGAGAAGGCTCACAGAGCTACGGTAGTGCTTAGCACTTCTCATTGATGGCAGGCAGACAGAGAGAAAACCGCGAGTTGTGCGTAGCATGCTGGCAAAAACGAATGGACGAGAGGCATGCATGCCTACGGATCACCAGCCTGAGAGAAAGACATATTTCGCCTTTATGCTTGGAATATTCCTAATTCACTGAAATGGCAAAAAACGAATTGTAAACTATCATTTTAGACTGTGTTGTGCAACCAACAGCTCGTGGAGAAAGAAAATGGAAGGCAGATGGAATGTCTGTGAAAATGGTGAGGCGAGCAGAGCAAAGGTGAATATAAACCCGGGACGAGAAGTTTAAATAAGCGACAGTTTCATAAGTGTCGGAGATTCTGGAGGTAAAAAAGGTACAGCATCGCATGGTCAGCGACTAGCTGCCGCCTCCCCCCCCAATCCGGCACCCAATACCCAGGAACGTGGACACGAGACGTCTTTACTTTTTGGAAGGCGGGCGCTAGTCGCCCGGCCGTATTTGTTAAAGTATGAAATTAAAAAAGGGTTTTTAATTGCATAATCAACAATTTATACAAAAATTCAGCAGGACATTTAGGTACATAATTCTTAGCAACAAGTTTGAGAGCCTGACTTTAACAAAACTCTAATACATGTTGTTTCCTAACTTAGACTAAACATCCTCATCTAGAATTTTTGTACATTTCTGGCCATATGGCAGGGTCACTACCGGTGTCAGGTCCTACAAGCTGCGCCTCCCCTCTGGATGTGCGCATGCGCAGTGTTACCCCGGGAATTGCCCGGTCTACGCCCTGAACTCCATTTACCCACTAAAGGAGGGCCCTTACTCTGCGCCGGTGGCGTCATGAGTCCACGCGCGCGGGGTGGCTACCAGCCTAAGGAAAGCGTGAACTACTCCTACCCGCGCTCCTTTGCTTTGCAGCATCCATTACCTTGCCCCTGGAGTTCTGGGAGTGGCCCGCAGGCCCCTCCCCCTGGGCGGGAACCTCCATAGGATGATGCCCGCCCCCTCAGACCTCAAATATGTGCTCACCGATAATGACCTTACCGCATGCCCCATACCTAATAAATACGACGACCTATGGGAAAAAATTCTAAAGGACAGCTACACTGGCTAATAAATAACAGTATCAACGTATAGCTACAAAGGGAAAAAAGGCCTAAAGACACTTAGCATCAAATACAATTCACCTCACACATGACTTGCTAAAAGGGGAAAATTCCTAGACAAACGCATCAACAAAATATACCAACAGTTCCATCTCTATTACCCGTGAGACCCGCGGACCGTACCTACAAAACTTACCATTCAACCAGACATAAGAACTGCTACAAAACTTTTTGTTCCAAGGGATGGTGGGTGGGAAAACAAAGAAGCCCCGAGCGCGGGGCACACCGTTTCGGCGAGGGAGCGTCCAGGGACAAGGGGGTCTCCTGGGCGCTCCCTATCTCTTTATTCCTGAGGGGCCAGGTGGCCCCTCCTATAGCCCGCCCCCCCTGACCCGGACCCACTTCCCAGGATCCGGGTCAAGGAGGCCGCCAGCCAATCGGCGGTGGGCCGCGCCCCCCAGGGCACGCCCCCACCGCCGAATGGCAACAAAGGAGACAGTGGGGGCGATGGTCGCCGCGCCGCCATGCGTGCGGGGGGGCCGAGGGCCCCCCCTTTTCAATAGGTTAGCCCATTACAATCCGATTTGTTGATGCATTACTGCTAAAAACTGCAAATTCCGATAAACACAGCTCCACAGCTTTAATTAGTGTACTAGGTGGGGTGGCACCAGTGGCGGCAGTGTCCAGGGGCATGAGCAGCCCACTACATCCCAATTATGGGTGTCTTTTACTAACCAATCTGGGGTGGGGGCTCACATTAGTGCGTGCATTAGGGCCAGTGGTTCATGTTTAACGTCACTGTTAAAGTAAAAGATCACAGGGTTTTGAAGTAAAGGAGGCAAAAAGGAAAAACAAAATGTTGTAATCTACTGCAACAAAGAACCATGGCACACACACGATTGACTGTTAAAGGCTAAAGAGCCGAGCTGGTTTGTGCTACATGTTGGTGGATTAAAGAAGATTTCAACTTCACTTGGCCTCTGAAGTACTTCTTTACATTGGCGACGAGCTACCTGTGAGGAAGTACTTCCTAACACAAAGAGTGCAAAATAATAGTAGTTTAAAACTGTAGCTTCCGAAACTGAGAAGGCTCTATTGGGGAACACTGATTCTAACTCAAACCCCTACTCCTCGACTGTGAGCAACCACACCCGTTGGATGGTCCCTTACGTACACGCAAAACGCTTGTGGATGCATCTTTTACAGGTTAAGTCCTAGAGTACTGAGAGAGCATGGCTATCAAAATTAGACAGTACATGTGGTGCTAAAATACTGAGAAAGCATTAATGAATGAAGATCACACTTCATGGGTGCACTACTGCTGCAAAAGCATTGCAGAAGAAGATGACACTATTCGGCTTCCTAAGGCACTGAGGAGGAATATTTGGTGGAAGTGCACATTGTTATGTCCCCTAACACTGAGAAGGCACTGCTGAATGAAGGGCATCCTGCTATCTTTCCATACTAGGAAGAAGCTAATTGAGGCAGCTCTTGATGTTGAAGCATTCTAGCTTTGATAAGGTAATACTAGAGGATGCCAACACTATCTCCTATCTTTTAGCCTCGCAAAGGTGGCAAAAAAGCACTAACCTTGCAGTCGAGATTTAACAGGAGTGATTGTCATGTACCTGGTGTAGGACACAATGCTGTTGGAATTTAGATGCATATCCACCTACCTCGATCTCTAAACACACGGAGTGAGTGAACCTGAGTCTTGTGTGGACAGATGGGTTAATAGGGAGGGGTTGGAGAGACTTGTCAGGCTTCTTTATCTGTGGGGGTTATGCAGAGGATGATCATACATGCTGTGCAATGCTGGACATTGGAGCGGTCCACCAGATGTGTGCTGGTTAGTGGTAAACCCAGATAATGTCTTTTGATGGAATGTTTTTTTGAAGGAGTGTTAGATCTGACAGCCTTAGGGTGGTTTTACCTCAAAATGTTTGTCTACTTCTCGACTATTCTGACCTCTTGTTTTGCTGGCCTTAGGCCTCTATGCCCTTTACCACTGCTAATGAGCACTAAAATGCTTGTGCACTCTCCCCGAAACATGGTAATATTGGCTCAGCCCCAATTGACCTACTTAATTTACTTATAGGTCCCTAGTAAAATGCACTACATGTTTCCAGGGCCTGTAAATTAAATGCTACTAGTGGGCCTGCAGCACCAATTGTGCCACCCACAAATGTAGCCCTCCAACCAAAGCTCAAACCTGCTATTGCAGAGCGTCTGTTTGCAGTTGAAACTGTCATTTTGACCTAGCAAGATAAACCTCTTGCCCGGCCCGAACATTCCCTTTTTATACATCTAAAATGCCCCTAAGGTAGGCCCTGGATAACCCAGAGTGCAGGGTGCAATGCATTTAAAAGGCATGAAATGTACTTTTAAATTTTACATGTCCTGATTAAGCCCAGGCAGAGAACTCCGCTCCGCCCGCGGAGTGTGAGGAGATTTGCCTACTCCGTGTTCCGCAAAGAACGCGGAGAAGGCAAATCTCAGCACAATCCGCAGCAGAGAGGAGCGGATTTGGCCAGCCCCCGCCTCCGCCCCCACCAATTAAAAATGTATTCTACATTAATAAAAATTAAATTAAAAACCACTTACCTGTACACCAAAGGATTACCCAGATGGTGAGGAAGAGGAGGAGGGCAGCCCGGGGACGCCGTGGTGCAGTAAGTGGTTTTTAAATTAATTTTTATTAATGTAGAATTAATTGTTAATAGGGGGATGGAGCAGAGTTCCACTTAGCTTGTTCCCAACTCCGTGGACCTCTACATAGCCCCGCTACGCCCACTACGCCCAGGGTTAGTCTTCTCTAGAAAAACTCTCAAATTAGTTTTTCAGTACCCATAGTATAACATTAGGATTACCTTATTACATTTTGAAAGTGTAATTCCCAATTGTGAAGAGAGGGATTTTTCAAGTGTGGTGTCTCTGGAATCGTAATTTAAAACCACAACTGATGGTGAAGTTGGATTTTAAATTGCAGTTCTGAAAATGGCACTTTTATAAAGTAGGCGTTTTCTTACTTCAGCTATCTGGTGCCTGCTTCTGACATACATCAGGGAAGAGTGACAGCTGGGCTTTGTGTATTCCCCCAGACAGCAACACACAATGGGAGCTTACGTGTGACTTGATGGGCCATCCTGGCAGTACTGGAGAGGGGAGCTGGACGCAGCCTAACTTACACCTGAATGAATGTGTCCTGTCCCCACACAAAGGGCTGCATACCTCCCTGTAGTGAGTGGAGCTAAGGCAGGAAGGGAAGACCTCTGTGCACTTTAAAGACCTGTCGTTGAAGTCTCCCCCACTTCAAAGGCACAACTGGGTATAAGTATGGTAGCTCTGACACCATCACTTCAGTAGACGTCTTGACCTGTGAAGGTTCTGCCAGGAAGAAGGACTGCTGTGTTGCTGAGGGACTGACACTCTGGCAGACTGTTGATTTTCTGG
This sequence comes from Lissotriton helveticus, assembly GCF_964261635.1. Classification (NCBI taxonomy): domain Eukaryota; kingdom Metazoa; phylum Chordata; class Amphibia; order Caudata; family Salamandridae; genus Lissotriton; species Lissotriton helveticus. The sequence goes on along the minus strand of NC_136061.1, from coordinate 1,060,159,101 downwards.
ACTCCTGCCTTACTGTGCTGTCCTACTGTCTGCTGATCCCCTGCCTGGGTGATAAGGACTGTATCTGCATCACTTGAATGCAGAATGACTCCAAGGACTAGCTGGATGGACCCCTGATCTGAAGTCTATGGGACATAAAAGACTCCCAACTTACCTGCTGAGCATCTGGACTCTACTTTTTGTGAGTCTTCCCAGCCAAGCGATACCACCCCAGTCCTGGACCATTGGAAGTGAGGCCTAAGGTGCTTGCTTCAGCAAAACCCATGCATCCTGTGTCAAATTGAAACATCAACACTGTCACTTGATTTAGAACTGGTGCATCACCCCTGTTGAGTGGATCAGGACTGGTGCATCTCTCCTGTTGCGGGAATCAGAACCAGTGTATCACTCATGTTGCATGACCAGAGCTTGTGCATCGTCTCTGCTGTGTGGGTCAGCCCCAATGCAGCGCCTTCGGAACCACCACTGCACAAGGTCTTGGCATACTAGATGATGAATCTCCACATCACAGAGAGCGGATGCATTGTCGTTGCTGCCTAGGTCAGGACTGGTGCACCGCCCCCATTGCGAGGATCAAAACCGACACATCGCTTTGGCTGCAGCCCACTTCTTCAACATCAACGCAGCCAGGATCAAGGTACTTTTGTCCAGTGGGCCTCACTGGATCTCTGTATCTGGCCTGTGCTCCATCACAGTCGGTCTAAACTTTTAACTTTGTCTCGGACTGGTGCAACCAGATATCCCCAAAACGCACTTATGGCTTCTAAGTGTTATTTTACAATTTATTCTTTAAAAAGTCATATCTCAAATTCTACTATTTTTGTCATTCTGAACTTGTTTTATTTATGAAATTAAGTTTTTCAAACATGGTGTGGAATCTTTTTGTGTGGCGCCTTCACTGTTTTATTGTTTGAAGTGTTGCGCAAATACGTTGCACATTGCCTCTAAGTGGCTACTCTGTGCTAAGCTACCAGAGGGTGAGCACAGGTTAATTTAGGGTTGCCTGCTTCTCAACCTGACTAAGATTGTGGTTGCTGCTTGCCTAGGGCTCATACACCAGTCAACCAACAACCCAATTTCTAACAAGGAGGTAACACATAGGGAAATGACCTGACCACTATCAGAGTAAGGAAGAACCATACCGCCCTAGCTGCAGTGATATATTCCCTAGTAAACGGCTTACTGCCAAGGGTATTTGTAATGGCAGTAAGCAACCCCCAGGCTACCTAGTTACAGTCCGGAAGTCGCATGTGGGAGGTGTCACCAACCACAATGGACTCCAGACCTGGTTTAAGTACAGAGTGATTTCAGTTCAAACAGGTAAGAACTTGCTGGTCAAATGTCTGAACGAGTTTCAAAAGAAGGTAAGTTACCCTGCCTATCTCAACTAACAGAAAGGAGGCAGGTGAGGAGGAAAACAACAAGAGTGGTGGTAGGAAAAGCTATGCTGAACCAGCAATGTTGAAAAAACTCGCCAACCACTTTTGTCAAACATAGGAATGCAAGCTGCTCTTCCGCACAATTAAGATCTGTGGTGCCTTATCGGTGTGTTGCAGTTTCTAATCCTTTCTTTTACCAAATGATATACCTTCAGAATATTTATATAATTTACAATGCCCTAGATTCTGGTAGGACTATGAAATTTCTAAAAACATAAACATAAATAGGATGCTCGAAGCTAAAGTCATAATGGTTTGGGATGATCTATCTTCTTTTACTGATAAGGTAACTAACTACCTTCTGTTCTGTGAGAATATGCATCCTGGTTCGAGAATATAAATTTAAAGTTGTTATTTTAAACTTCCATATAACAAACATTCATTAGAAATATAAAGGTGACATGGACAACAAATAATCGCTTACATAACCTATAGCATGAGAAAAATATTAAAGTGTTTGAAAGCGATGCAAACCCTTTCCATTGCTGATATAGGTAAACAAGATGTGCAAAGTAAATTAGTTTATACTTCTTTAAGGATAACTGAAAGCCTCCTTACACTTGGTACCAACATTTTCCGTGCACTGCCAGCCTTTCCTTCCTCATAATATGCTCTGCTAGCCAGTTCAGAGTATTGCACACGGTGGGCTCAGGCCACATATCATAAGAGTGGCCTCTCTAAAGAGTTCTGTTTCAGTCGCAGAGCCGCTGGTTTATCTGGAATAAAGGAATACAAAATAACCTCATCAAATATGCTGCATGAAGATTAGAGGGACGCTCCCAAGATCGCTCCTCAGGGCCGAACCCATTCCAGTCTACCAGACAATGCGATTGTTTTCTAATAAGTCTTGCGACTGAAGTCTTATGTACTTAGGGCCAGATGTAGGAGCCCAAATACCGGTCGGTAACGGCCGATTTCGGCCGTTACCGACCGGTATTTAAGAATTGGCATGTAGGGGGCCAATTTTACCGATTCGGTAAATTTACCGAATCGGTAAAATACTGAATCGGTATTTTTACCGATTCCGTAACTTGCAGATGTAGGTGGGACTCTTCTGAGTCCCAAAGGCCTTTCAGATTCGGTATTTTACCACCCAATCCAATTGGGTGGTAAAATACCGAATCCAGGTGTGCATGCACATGTGTGCATGCACACCTATGCCATGTGACAGACAGACATGCCCTTAGGGCATGTCTGTGTGCCACATGGCACACATGCCTGTATTCGGGGTGCTAGAGGGTGTCAAAGTGACACCCCCTGCACCCTTGCTGGAATCGGTATTTACCCCGAATCGGTAAATACCGATTCTGTATTGCCCATTGATTCCTATGGGCTTCAAGGCCCATAGGAATCAATGGGCAATACAGAATCGGTATTTACCCATTCGGTAAATACCGATTTTTACAGACTCGGTAATTCAATTACCGAATCTACCTAAATCTCCCTCCTTCATATTTACCGATTCATAAATACCGAATCGGTAAAATTCGGTATTTATGAATCGGTAAATACGATTTTCCTACATCTGGCCCTTAATTTTTTTCAACACTCATCAGAACTGGCTAAGAATTTGGACAAGATGCACTTTTACAGATCGGGGTTTCAAAAACGATATATGTAAGGCAGGGTGAGTTTTCATGTGGCAATTCTAGTCCTACATTAACTAGATTCAGAATTTATCAAGAGAAAGTGGGACAATTAATTTTGGTTGTAACTTAGAACATTTTTTCAAATGTGGATTCTTAGGCACTCATCACAAGGCACCTGGAAAATGTGGAGCCCCGGAAGCCCACTTTGAAATTACAAATTTCTGGGGTAATCTGTTATTCTGAGTTAGATTGCCGCAGCAATTCTGCATTTTCTCTTGGGTTTGCAGAAGGAGACATCCATGTGAAAAGAAACAGATCTGTGAAAACACTATACACCTCCTAATTTCGGCGTTGCCATTAAATGCAGGTGATTCTCTGTAGGTCACTTTGATTTCCAGTTTCCAAAGGGATGTGTTCCTTGACATGCAAGCCTCACTAGTTGAGTTAGGTTAAGAAACACAGTAGTCAGGTGCTTCAGGTAAAATGAGTTGAAGTTCCAACAGCAAGTTTTAAATTGTATTCCAGTAGGAAAACAGCCAATGTAAATTATGTTAGGTGGGAGAGAAGTGCTTGAATTTGATTTGGTTATTGACTAATGGAGCTGCTGAGCTGAAATATGTTTACATTTGAGTCACAGAAGCCTTTGGGAGCCCAGCATGCACAGTGTTTTGTCCATCAATGTGCGACAAGTCGAGGGACTGGGCTGTGAATCGTAAGATTGTAGGACGGAAAAACACCTTACCTCTGTGAGCATGAAAGCTGTCTCTGCCTTTTTAGGTCTCGGACCGAAGGCTGGCTTGCCAGCCGGAAGTCGGAGATTTTATGATCTTTAGTAGTGCGGTTTAACCCGCCTCTCTGTTCTGTCTCTCCTCCATTGGCTGGCTTCCTAAACGGAGGCCAGTCATTGGAGGAGAGAGCTGTCCCTCGAAAGAAGCTCCGTCTTTTTCGGATTTGGGGGCGTAAGTTTTGCGGTTCTTTCGCTGGTGACGTCATCAGTCACTCAGAACAGCAAAACACGCCACCGAATCCGAAAATTTTCGGAGTTGCCGGATGCCATTTTGCTGCTCGAGCAGCGTCAACCGAGGACATGAGGTAAGCCTCTGCCCCCCTGTTTGTGCCGTTCTTCGTGCCCCTGCCCCCCTGTTTGTGCCGTTTTTCCTGCCCCCCTGTTTGTGCCGTTGTTTCTTGCCTCTGACTCCCTGTTTGTGCACCCCTTCCCTCCGCCCGCAGCTCTCCTTTGTCCCGCTCTAGCCCCCCCTTCCCTCTACCCATGTATTCTTTGCCGTGCTGCATGCTCGTGATGTATTTAACCTTGCACTCACTTGTTCCTTTAGCCCTTCTGTTCTTGCTCTCTTCCCTTCATCCATTCCTGTGTTTCTCTCTCTTTCCTCCCCATATCCCATTCTCCTTTTCACTGTGCCCCCCCCCACCTTCTTGTTCCTGCTTTAATTTTCACCAATATTGTCCGGTCGGCTCCACCGATTCATGCAAGATTTTATCTTCACCTTGCCGCGCCCCCCACCACCCCCAAATCCCCCCTCCCCCCCGCCGCCCCTTCGCGTCCCTGTCAGGTGCAGGAGACGGAGCCATGTTTCACGGAAATAGAATTGCTGTGGGTTCTTTCTTTTTTTCATACTAAGGGGTGCTCGGAAAACCACATTAAATATAATCGCTATAAAATAAGCATAAACCGTTGAAGGAGAACCCGGCAGTCGCAAAACCCTGAGAGCTGTACCTGCTCCTGGAGGGCTACGGTGGCGCCCGCAGCCTGCGTGACAACACAACTGTTGTTTGATGCTGCTTGGCTCGAGCGCCACGGATCCGCCTTCTAGCACTTTCTGCCACACTCTTGTCCCTACTTTGGGCGGCAAACTGCAGGGGTTGTAGAATCGCACTGAAGCTAACTGCTGCAGCCGGGGCTCAAGCGCCTCTCAAGGGCTCCAAATATCACACACACCAAGGGGCAGTGGTTTGATTCACACTCGCACCAGCCTGTAAGCTGGGACCAACCTTTATCCCAAACCGCAGACAGGAATTAAGCTCACCTCACACTGCAGAGTCCAGACATGCATCACACCAACGCAAACTAGAGGGCTCACCCTCACGCTGCACAGGTGCAAATGTCACACTCAAGGAAACTTCAGGGGTCTCAGTCACACACTCAGCCAAAATGTAAGTGGCATCAACATTCACCCAAAACTGCACGAAGGACTCAAGTTTACCGCACACTGGAGTCCAAATCTTATTACACTCGTGCATTAAACTAAAGAGGTCTCATCCTCACACTCACCTCAAACCGCAGCTGGGACTCAAGCTCACCTCGTACTGCAGAGTCTAAACATTAATTACACTCACACACACTACTGAGGGCTCATCCTCAAAATCCAGCTGGGACCAACTTCACCCCACACTGCCTGGAAGACTCAACTTTAATGCAGACCACAGGGGTCCAAATATCGCCCTCACGCAATCCACGCCGGTCAGCAGCTCCTTTTCGCTGCCTTGTCAAACTCTGCCTCACTTATTTCATATACGATATGATGTCACCAGCATTCCTCTTCCCTCACCTGGTGAGTTTCTTCAGTGTTATTATCGTTTTCTTTTATGCTGATGTTTCCGATTTCTTCTGTCTTCTTTTGCTACCTGTGCACAAGCGCAGGTCGGTGAGGGGGTGGAGAGCTGTGGGTGGAAGTGGGTGTGGAGTGGTTGTTACTAGAAGTTATTTGTCCAGGGCGGGGCATTATCCAGGGTTCCAGTGTAGCCCCCTTAGGGTATGTTTTCAAGAAGCTCGCTCCGTTTACACCCTCGAGCTTTCTCAAAGCAGCTCTCATTGTTCGAAGAGTGGAGTTGATTGGCTTGTTACAGACCACATCTGCTCGTTGCATGCCACTTGTTTATATCCTAGTATGACAGCACAGCGTGCTAGTTGCTGTTCCGGTGTGCTTGCATTCCTGCCCCCTGTTCAGGTGTGCTTGCATTCCGTCCCCCTGTTTGTGCTCGCTTTTTCTTGCCTCTGCCCCCTGTTTGTGCCTGTTCCCTCAATGTGCTTGCTTTCCTGCCCCCCTGTACCCTCGTTGTGCTTGCTGCCCCCTGTTCCGGTGTGCTTGCATTCCTGCCCCCTGTTCCGGTGTGCTTGCATTCCTGCCCCCTGTTCCGGCGTGCTTGCATTCCTGCCCCCTGTTCCGGTGTGCTTGCATTCCTGCCCCCTGTGCCTCTACCCCCTGTTTGTGCCTGTTCTCTTGATGTGCTTGCTTTCCTGCCCCCTGTTCCCTTGTTGTGCTTGCTGCCCCCTGTTCCGTTGTGCTTGCATTCCTGCCCCCTGTTCCGGTGTGCTTGCATTCCTGCCCCCTGTTCCGGTGTGCTTGCATTCCTGCCCCCTGTGCCTCTGCCCCCTGTTTGTGCCTGTTCCCTTGATGTGCTTTCTTTCCTGCCCCCTGTTCCCTCGTTGTGCTTGCTGCCCCCTGTTCCGGTGTGCTTGCATTCCTGCCCCCTGTTGCGTGGGCTGTGAGAGCTGTGTGGGCTGTGAGAGCTGTGTGGGCTGTGAGGGCTGTGAGAGCTGTGTGGGCTGTGAAAGCTGTGTGGGCTGTGAGAGCTGTGTGGGCTGTGAGAGCTGTGTGGGCTGTGTGGGCTGTGAGGGCTGTGTGGGCTGTGTGGGCTGTGAGAGCTGTGTGGGCTGTGTGGGCTGTGTGGGCTGTGTGGGCAGTGTGGGCAGTGTGGGCTGTGAGGGCTGTGTGGGCTGTGTGGGCTGTGAGGGCTGTGAGGGCTGTGAGGGCTGTGTGGGCTGTGTGGGCTGTGAGAGCTGTGTGGGCTGTGTGGGCTGTGAGGGCTGTGTGGGCTGTGTGGGCAGTGTGGGCTGTGTGGGATGTGAGGGCTGTGTGGGCTGTGTGGGCTGTGAGGGCTGTGAGAGGACACAGTTGGGTTACAAGTGGTTTTTGGATTGCCCCTTCTACAGGCTAGAGCTTTGACTGACTAATAGTTAGTCTTGGTGACCCATGTCCTGGAAATTGGTTGCTTCCTTGTCTTGTGGGCAGCCGCCACTTCAGAACATCTGCTCTGTCTGGTTTTACCCTGGTGCTGGCTAGTCTCACCAGCCAGTGCTGCTTCTGTGGCGGAAGTGTATTTGGTGGGTAAGTGCTGGGTCTGAAGCTGTGCGTGCTGCTGCAGTCTGGGCAGTTAATCTGGAAGGTGTTTGTTTGTTCGAAGCCTGTGTGCATTCTTGTCCATTCCTTTGTGCAGGTGAGAAGATGTGTGTGTCTCTGTCTGTGTGTGGCTCTGTCTGTGTGTGTGGCTCTGTCTGTGTGTGGCTCTGTCTGTGTGTGTGGCTCTGTCCGTGTGTGTGGCTCTGTCTGTGTGTGGCGATTTGTCTGTGTGTGGCGCTGTGTCTGTGTGTGGCGCTCTGTCTGTGTGTTCGTGTGGCGCTGTGTCTGTGTGTGTGTGGTGCTCTGTCTGTGTGTGTGTGTGTGGCGCTCTGTGTGTGTGGCGCTCTGTCTGTGTGTGTGTGTGTGGCGTTCTGCCTGTGTGTGTGGCGCTCTGTCTGTGTGTGGCGCTCTGTCTGTGTGTGTGTGACGCTCTGTGTGTGTGTGTGTGTGGGGCTCTCTGTCTGTGTGTGTGTGTGGCGCTCTGTCTGTGTGTATGTGGCGCTCTGTGTGTGTGTGTGTGTGTGTGTGTGTGTGGCGCTCTGTGTGTGTGTGTGTGTGTGTGTGTTGCGCTCTGTGTGTGTGTGTGTGTGTGGCGCTCTGTGTGTGTGTGTGTGGCGCTCTGTGTGTGTGTGTGTGGCGCTCTATGTGTGTGTGTGTGTGGCGCTCTGTGTGTGTGTGTGTGGCGCTCTGCGTGTGTGTGTGTGGCGCTCTACGTGTGTGTGTGTGTGGCGCTCTGCCTGTGTGTGTGTGTGGCGCTCTGCCTGTGTGTGCGTATGTGTGGCGCTCTGCCTGTGTGTGTGTGTGGCGCTCTGTCTGTGTGTGTGTGTGTGTGGCGCTTTGCCTGTGTGTGTGTGGCGCTCTGTCTGTGTGTGTGCGGCGCTCTGTCTGTGTGTGTGTGGTGCTCTGTCTGTGTGTGTGGCACTCTGTGTGTGTGTGTGTGTGTGGCGCTCTGTGTGTGTGTGTGTGTCGCTCTGTGTGTGTGTGTGTGTGGCGCTCTGTGTGTGTGTGTGTGTGTGTGTGGCGCTCTGTGTGTGTTTGTGTGTGTGTGGCTGTATGTGTGTGTGTGTGTGTGGCGCTCTGTGTGTGTGGCGCTCTGTGTGTGTGTTTGTGGCGCTCTGTGTTTGTGTGTGGCGCTCTGTGTGTGTGTGTGGCGCTCTGCCTGTGTGTGTGTGTGTGTGGCGCTCTGCCTGTGTGTGTGTGGCGCTCTGCCTGTGTGTGTGTGGCGCTCTGCCTGTGTGTGTGGCGCTCTGCCTGTGTGTGTGTGGCGCTCTGCTTGTGTGTGTGTGGCGCTCTGCCTGTGTGTGTGTGGCGCTCTGCCTGTGTGTGTGTGGCGCTCTGCCTGTCTGTGTGTGTGTGGCGCTCTGCCTGTGTGTGTGTGTGGCGCTCTGCCTGTGTGTGTGTGTGGCGCTCTCTGTGTGTGTGTGTGGCGCTCTGTGTGTGTGTAGCGCTCTGTGTGTGTGTGTAGCTCTGTGTGGATAGCTTTTTTTGTCGGTGGCTCTATGTGTGGGTGGCTCTGTCTGTGTGAGAGTGGCTCTGTGTAGGGGGCTCTATATGAATGACTGTGTGGGTTGGTCTGGGTGTGTGTGTGGGTGGCTTTGTGTGTGTGGCTCTGTGTGGGCGTAAATGCAATAAGTCATGCATTTGCGAGTGATTAAGCTATTGGCATTGTAAATGACAATGCCATTTATTTAACGATTAAGCTATTGGCAATGTAAATGACAATGCCATTTATTTATGATTAAAAAAAAAAAGTCATGAGCAATGCCGATAGCTCTACCTTTAATAATGCCGAGACCATTGCATTGTAAATGCTTGCTTCTTTGTCCCTGCCTTTTTCTCATTATGCCTGTGATGGATGGAGCGGTGTTATTGAGAAAGCTCAATGATTTGGCTGAAGAATAAATTAGGGGTAGAAACCTGTGAACAACATTTTGCTGAGCCACTCCAGAATAAGAGGCTTTGGGATTCCTCAATTTATGATGACACATACAGTGTTACTTGGATTAAGTTTGAAATAAACATCAGGCATCCAAGAATGAGTGAGTTTGTTGCAGGATCGGAGTTTAGGGATGTCGAGCTAACAACATTATAAGATATATTTAGGTGCTATCAAGGTATTTGAGGCATTGCAATGTCTTGTTGTTTGAGAAACATTCCCATGCGGCTCCATGTATACATCAAACAACCTGTAGCAGGAAAAGATCCTTGTGGAACTTCACATGCGACTGTATTTGGTGAAGATGTCGAGGATTCCAACTTGATCAAATTAATCGCTGAGCCCTCTTTAAAGTCAAACTGAGGAATTGTTCTTCATAGAGGTTAGTGTGACTTTGGTTAAGCAGTCCCAACAGGTACTACTCTGGAGACAATTAGGTATGTATGCTGTAAGCATTACTGGTATAGAAATTCGGAGACTTAAATCAAATTAAGGTATTGATTGTTATTCATCATATACATTATAAGAAGAACAAAGGGGAAAAAAGAACAATTATACAGTTAAAGCAGCACTGTATGAATTAATTGAGAAAAACCTGATTGTACTTGGTGCTCAGGTATGTGCAGGTGACATAAGGGGTGACGCAAGTGACAATGCTGGACAGCGTGAGCGGCGCAAGGTGAGTGATTGTGCAAATATATACAGTGAATAGGAACATGTGGCTCAAAGTCAATTATAATGATGAAACAATTAAATGTTAGTCATTCAAAGTGAGCCATCATAGAGACTGCGCCATGTCTTGCACTGTATTGTCGACGACGTTTCGATCCTCGTAAATTGGGATCGTCTTCAGGACAGGGTTGTGTGGCTTAAAGGGTGCTGGAGGCAGCTGCTGGCAGGCGAACAAGTCAGTAGTTCAAGGACCGTTGCCTATGAATTGCAGGGACGCAATCTTATTGAAGGGGCAGGCACTGTACGGGCGATTGGTGCACCATCAGGATGTCAGAGGCATCTCGGTATGGCGTCCGAAGAATTGGGGTAGCCTGAATGAATCAGTGCGGCGGCTGAAGGGATTCCATCCGGAGGGCCGAGCGTGAATCGGCAAGGAGGGCCAAGTGTGGGGTAGACATCTTATCACCCAGTGCTTCACATTAGCTAGCCCTGCAGAACAATGGAAGGCTTCCAGGTGGCAAGGTCAGCAGGGACAGCCTAGACCGAAGGGTGCCTAGGCCCAATAGGGTGGAGGCCCTGATCCCATGACTTGCAGCGTATCCAGGCAGGAGGCAGGTCTGCGGCTGGAATGGGGTTTCAGGATTGGGTATCAGGGTCCTATAGGACACAAGTAGGCAGACAATTTGTGGTTGATCTTCTTGGGGTAGTGGCAGCGAAGTTGGACGAAGAAGTGGCTCAAGGGAGAATAGTGGGACCCTATTTTGAGTGGCACATCACATAATTGATAAGTTCTCCTTTAGTGGTAGTACCTCAAAAGGCAGCAGGGGAATTTTGTTTCATATATCACCTGTCGTGACCAAAGGGATCGTCGGTGAACAACTTCATTGCTGAGGAGGACACCAAGGCGCTGTATGCATAATTTGATGATGCTATTCGTCTGGTGTGATCAGGGAGCAGAGTTGGGAAAATGCAACATTAAGTCGTTCTACTGTGTATGCAGTTCGCAAGTGCCTTCTATGTGTACAAGGTTTTACCAATAGGCTGTGCCATTTCTTGTGCCTTGTTTGAAGCCTTTAATACATTCTTGCAATGGGCTTTCAAAAAATCCAATGGTCATTGGGAGGTGTCTCAATATTTGGACGATTATCTGTTTGTGGGTAAGAGGAACTTGGTAGAATGTCTCAGGGTTCTGCAGCATTTACAATCCATGGTAAAGTGTTTTGGGGTACCTATGGCTCCAGAGAAGACTAAAGGTCCTAGTGAGGTTTTGACTTTTCTGGGCATTGAGTTGGATACGGTCCATTTGTTGGCGAGGTTGCCACAAGCAAAGGTGGTTAAGATACAAAGTTTCCTGTTGGAGGTGGTTGGTGAAGGGAAAATTGAGTTCAGGTTTTTGCAAGAGTTGCTTGGCTTTCTGAATTTCACATGTCGAGTGGTGCGGGTGGGCCAGGCGTTCTGTAGGTGTCTGGGCATGGCCATGTCCAGAGCTGTGTTGACTCATCCCCGGGTGTGGATCTCTTTGCTTGTCAGGGTGGACCGGGGTGTCACGCAGACTTTCTTGGATGTTTTCAATGGAGTATCCATGTCTTTTGTGGATGAGAACACAGTGTGGCAAGTACACATGTTTTCAGATGTGGCAGGTGCTTAAGGTTTCGCCTGTTTTGGGATGGAAAGTGGTGTGGGGAATGCTGGCCAGCGCACTGCTTGAGCCAGGGTCGTAGCATAGCCTTTTTGGAGTTTTTCTCATTGTTGGTAGCGTTGGTAGTGAGGGGACATGAATTGGCAAACAGGACACTGTTAGTTAATGTTGTCAACATTACAGTGGTGTATTTGGTCAACAGATGTAAGGATAGAGCCTTGAGGGTACTGTGTTTGCTGAGGAGATTCATGCTGAGCTGCTTGCATTTGAAGATTGTTTTCGGAGTTAAGCATGTCCCCTGTGTTCAGAATGACACTGCAGACTCTTTATCTCATTCTCAGTGGCAGCATTTTCACAGATTGGCGCCAGGAGCAGAGAAGGACAAGACGCCATTGCTAACAGACATTGGGGTGTTGGAAGAATGAGAGTAGGGGGGCTGGTCAAGGGATCGTTGGATGAGTGTACCAGGAAGAGCTACAGGCTGGCTTGGAGCGAGTTATGGCAATTTGAGGGCTGTTTGCTGGAGGAATTGACACTGAATCAGCAATCAGCAGAGAGGAGAGTGTTATGTTTTGTTTTGTACTGACAAATGTTTATCAACCACAACTATTGCGGGTAAATTGACAGGGGTCTCATTCTATGGTAAAGCTGTACTGGAGTTTCAACTCTACTAAGGATGAGATCCTGGGCTGGGTTTTGAAGGGTCGGGGTAAGGAACAGGGTATGGGGGGTCAGTGTTGCGGGAGGCTGTTATGTTTGAGTTGCTGCAGTAGTTATTGGCAGTGTTACTTGAGTGTTGTTACGATATTTTTTGAGGTGTCTGTGTTTCATCTTTGCATGATTTGGATGTTCTTTTGAGCTTTAAATGTATTGGAGCTGTTGGGGTCTGCACAAGAGTCGGAGGTGCTGCATGAGGAAATGTGTTTGAACCCCGGCTGGTTGGCCATGGCTGTATGAAGGGGGGAGTGTGGAGGTGTGCCATGTGCAGGAATGGCGTTGTTTTCTGGCTGGCGACATAGTGTTTTTTTGTCATAAAGAAGGCAACAGGGTGATAGCTTTCCAATTGTTGGCAGTGCTGCGGATGGCACTGCGCCACCTGGAGAAGGACCCTATTGTCTTTGGGACACATTCCTTTCATATTGGGGCAGCAACAGCAGAGGGAGGTTTGGGGTGGGATTGGATTGGTAGGTGGTGGACAACGTAATGTGAACTGTATGTGAGGAAGTGTAGGTGTTTTTTTCTGGGGATGTGCTTGGGGTCTGGATATGGTGCCAGATCTAATTATTTTTTCTTCTAATGCCAGGGACCAAGATGGTGACCTGGATCATGGACTATTCGTTTGTGCCTTGGGCAGTGAAGTACGCAGACCAGAAATTATATGGGTGAAACCTGGGACTGCACAGCAGGCAGCATGAGGTGCTATGGTGGGGTAAAGGGAGGATGCGCTGGGTAGCTTGTTACCTTGGTTGACAAGGCTGGCTCCACAGAGGGGCTGCCCAGACATGCACTTGATTCATCTGGGGGAAAAGGATATGGTGCAATTATCAGGGTTGACACTGTTACAGCAAATGCAGCGGGGTTTGGAGGCAATCAAAACAAACCTTTCTGGGCGGTGCATAGTCTGGACAGAAGTTGTGCTGAGAAAGGTCTGGAGGGGGGCTCTGAAACATGCTGACATTGATAAAGCTCAGAGGAAACTTAACAAGGCAATGAGGGTCTTTTGCATGGCAAAGAACATTACGGTGATCTCACAGGGGGGCACAAGAGAGGAGGATGATGTCTTTTTTGAGACAATGGGGTGCACCTTTCACGAATGGGAAACGCATATTATATGATAGAGTTGCGGGATGTGGTGAGCCGATCATCGTTGATGGGGTGCGGCAGTAAAACACCCTCCGGAGTTTTTCTGATTGGCGGTATCTTGGGGGTGGAGAGTCTCATGCCTTCTATATGAGCATTCTCAGAAGTGACATCCCGTCATACCACATTGATAGGAGATCTGACCATTGTAGACACCAGGGCCAAGCCCACAAATCCCAGCATCTAGATATGAATTCATACAGAAGTACAATGTGTTTTGGTGGTATGCATCCTTTTCAATCAAAACACATTTCGTATTGCTATTTCATCAACTGGTCTTCGTGGAATATTTATGAAAAATATATGAAAGCAATTATGGATTCAGCTGGAGTATGCAAAACAGAAAGCCAAAAACATTTAATTTCCTGAACTGAAAAATGTGGTGGCTATTGCATATGTACATATTTGAACATCATCTTCAAGCATAGCAAATAAGTGCTAAAAATTAATTTATCAAAAAGAAATGTGTGTTTGCGCGCAAGCCTTTAGAATCAATTAGAAAGTGTACTTATAACTGAGTATAAAAAGCAGCTCTGGCCATTAGTGATTCGGCGAAGACACCCACTCTACTAATTATACTTTCTGGGCATAGAACTGGTGTCATAAACTGATGAGTTTGCACAGATGTTATGCATTCTATTTTGGACATTCTATATGCAAGAAAACATTGGCACACAATCTGCTAATGATTGCATTTTTGACTCCTTTTATATAGTTCCGCTGACAGCAGTATGGTGGATTCAGAGAAAATGATATTTACTGATAATGTTGTGATTTGTTTTAAGGCAAGAGCACTACATAAGCTAATAATTTTCAAATAAGGTAAACAGTAGTGAGACAAAGGAACACCTTGACTTTTCTTTCTTTTTAACAGCTTGTTAGATTTGGCATAAGAGAAGGATTTTGCTTATTTCGAAAGCGGGTTCATGGTGCAAAAAAACCCATAACATCCTGAAAAGATGAGTGTGCCATTAGTAATAAAGCATGGCAAGTGGCCTGCTAGATTATATATTGTATAGTATTGTAGTGTATTGATTTGGTGTTTGTTAGAAGTGACATCCTTGGAGTTGTATTCCTCCAGACTTTTTGTCTTCCCACCCCTGTTTTGCTGAACTTGTTTTTGTTGGCATTAGGTCTCTTGTGCACTTTACCCCTGGTAACTGGTGGTAAAGTGCTATCTCACTAAAACATGGTAAAATTGGCCTACACCTAATTGGCATTTATAATGTACTGATAGTTCAATAGTAAAGCATACTGCACGTACCCAGGGCCTGCAAAATAAATGCTACTAGTTGAGAGCAGCCCCCATTGTGCCACCTACTAAAATATCACTTCAAAATATGTTTCAGGTTTGCCTCTATAGTTTGTAGTGCAGCCTTAAACTGCCATTTTGAACTGGCAAAATAAACCTTTTGCCAGGCCTAAAACTTTCTTTTATACTTATAAGTCACCTCAAGGTTGGCTCTAACTACTCATAAGGCAGAATGCATGGTATTTAAAATGTAGGATATGTGTTTTAATTGTACATGTCCTGATAGCGATAAGATCCTAAAGTCATTCTTCACTGTTGCACAACTCTGATACTTTCAATTTGGGACCTGATAGAGGAATGCTGTTTCTTTTCAAAAATTTATTGTAATGAAAAATCCTCTTCAATTGTAAAGGTAGATTTTAAGTTACTATTCTGAAAATGCCACTTTTTTCTGTTGCCTGAGCCAAATGTGCCTTCCTGCCAGTGACAAGGTTCAGTTGGCGGACCTCCTGTTTGAGCCCCAGCGACACATCAAGCTTCCAGAGGTCTCCCTGTAACTGCCCAGCTGATCAGCACAAACTGGATATGCCTGGACCTGCCTGAGCCCTGCTGCTGGCCTCTGCAAGAGTTCATCCTGATCCTCAAGATGTGCTGCCCAGGGCATAGAACATGATTTGACATCAGTGTACTCCTTCCGAACTCATAGTGAAAATACAGAAGATTCTGGCTCATCACGAAAAGTGGCCTTTCTGTGCCAAAAAATGACCGCTCGCAAAGCCCATAAATGTAAAGCTACAGCAGGACTTGTACTTTGCTCCAACAGTGACAGTCTGCGAAGACCACCAGTGCAAAGCTCCAGCAAGACCTACACTTTGCATGGACAGCAACAGCACGCATAGACCGCAAACCTCCATTGAGACCTGCACTTCACACCAACAGGAATAGCCCATATCAACTGCCAATGCAATCGCCTGACTTGCTCCTCACACCAACAATGGTCTCCTTGCGGCCCCCACCAATGTGAACAGCAGCATGAAAAAGGTAACCCTTCAGCGGGACAAACTTGGCCCCTGTATCCAACTTGCACTCCTTTGTGGTCTGCCTGAACTTGTGACTTTATCTTTGTTCAGCACGACCAGATAACCGTGAGTGACAATATGTGCTTTTTGGGACTATTGTCACCTAAAACATAAAAATCTAATTTCTCCGGTTCTAATGGTTGAATTTTTGTTGTTTTGGTGTAATTTTATTTATTAAAACGAACACTATGTTTTTAAATTGTTTTGAGATTTTTCTTGGGGGGAATTTCAACTTTATTACGGTTTAATTACTGCATAAATGCTCATTGCCTCTAAGTTAAGCCAGATTGCTTTGTGCCAGGCTACCAGAGTGTTAAGCACAGGTATATTTAGTGGCTTTTGTGGTTCACCCTGATAAGAAATGTGCTTGTTATTTGAGTAGGACTTTGACTCCTCCCAACTACTAACCCAATATCTTACATTATTTAATTTATAGAGTACTTGATACCCGTAGGTGGAGCACTGATGAGATTTGATACATCAGCCCCCAGAAGAACAATATTGTTGTAGGCTCGCATTTATAAAAATGTATAATATATCCTACTGTCTTCCCAGGGAGATAAGCGGGTTCACTGGGTCACACTCTGCGACTCTGGGCAATAGCTTGCTTAATCTACACTACGGCCCCTCGCGGCGGGATGCCTGGCTTTCACCTTGTGGATACCCTGCCGGGGTATCTCACAGGGGAATACCAGGACGGGTTCCCTAAGCAAGCGCCTTGATACCTTTGGGTGATACGTGCGCTATATAAATCGCCATACATACATACATACATTCATAGTCCTAATCCAGAGAGCACCTATGCACTAGGGATGATGCTACTTGCCAAGACAGGTGCAACACTGGCTACTGGTGAGTATCCTGTTCACATGGACTACCCATCAACACTTATTGGTGACTGATACTCAGATCATTGTAAACCTGAGTTAGCAATCGGCTTTTTGAACCATGGAATAAAATTTTACTAAGTATCATTATGATTAATTAGAAGAGCTTCCTACAATAACAAGGCTTCATAAGCCAGAACTAATGCCGGAGTTCTCCCGCATACTTATGTCCACCTGGCTGAGTTCTCTTCACCACCAGGGACTGGGTGCACCCAATGACGAAAGGTGATGGCCCCCTCTCGACTATCAGTCCAGAAGAAATGTCAGAGGCTGCTGGTTCTGACGTCTCAGATGACTATTGCATTCGATGCAGGAATGTATTCATGTTTGATTTCATCATCAGAGGTGTGAGTCCTGCCGAGTCCACAGCCACTCCGCCTTTTATCCTTTTGAGCTCAATGTAATGAGTAGGGTAACAATAAATATCTTTTATTCCATGCCAAGGCACCACTAGGACTAAACAATGCTTTACAAATGCACGCTTTGTCATGCAAAGGGATGAGATCAAGGTGCAGAGGCCAAATCATCTGAATTGACAAGTTCTGGATTTCTTTCGTGCTCAATAGAAGTCTTCAAATGTTTCTCACTCAGACACTACAAAGGACATATTTAAAGATTGTCACCCAGGGATGGTTAATGATGAACACGTATAATGCACTTGGCGGAGCATGAAACTAAAGTAATAGTTAAGAATGGAATGTCTGTACATCCGGCCTGTTAGTATATCTGCCCCCTTCCCTTCCCCCATTCACATGGCAGACTTAAGTGATCCCGAAACACATGAACTGCTGTTTATGATCTGCAAGAGCGCAATAATGTAGCTTTATACGATTTCCCACTCGATCATAAAAGTAGTAAAGTGGGTTTTATGTAAAATTCTTAAAGGGGAATTTCAATTTGGCGAAAAATGTAGTTCTCTTTACCCCGATATGCATGTTTAACAATCGCCATCATTCTAGAATGCCCCTTTGTCTGATGATGTCAGCAGCGGTTTTGAGCTGCATTGGGACACATTTCTCTGAAAGGTCCCTTTAAGCTTTAGAGCATTATGGGTAGGAACAATGTTGAGTATGTGATCAATGCAAATTGCCTTCTTCTCGGATCGCGCTGGGTCCCTTTTGTTCAGAAATGTATTGTGCTGCTAGGTTTTCCTAGCTAAAGAAACGGCAAAGCTCTCACGTGTGAATTAAACGTGCCTGTGAGTTATGACTTCTACTGAAAAATGCATGGTATTGTTGAACGCTTCCATCTGACTGAAATTGTATTGATGTGGGAGACCTATTTCACAGGATTGCCTTGCAAATGGCATTCTGGGTAATCATTATTTTGTGGAGGTCGGCAAATGGACTATCCTTGAACTCAAAAGGGTGTCTACCTGTATTGCTTTGTCTGGAAAAATGTTGTGTATGGTTCACATTCTGAATGAAGGGAAGTCGCAATGTACTGATAACAAAGGAATGAGAGAAAAGCAGAGATTGCACCTTCTGGTGAAAGAAAATGCAGTAGACCAACCATTAGTTCAGAGACTCGTGGCAGGAATACAGTCCTCCAAATGTAACTAAATGTGATAAAGAAGAAGACGTTGTATGTATGCCGTAGTGTGATTCAATCTATCCTAAATTTGCTTTACATTTTATAAGACTTAATGGTATGGATATTTAGAGAGCGAAACAATTCCGTGAATTAACTGTCCGCTTTTAGAACACAACTGCTTTCTAGATTCCAGTCCTCTTTTCTATTCGTTCTAATAACAGAATTTGACCACTCATGCATATTTAGGCATAATTAATAATATATTCAGCCAAGATTGATTTTGTAGAAACAGACATTTGTATAAAATTGTAATACTTTCTTGTAAGTACATTATTGAAAAATCATGCATCCTTCATCCTATGACGTTCTTTGTACTGTGGAAAATCTCAGGATGGTTTGCAAGAGGTCATTAAGACTTAAAACCTCAACTTACAGATTTCGTCATTTGGAAAACCTGATGACTCCCATTCTAGACCAATGGACCTTGGCCAACATAATTGAATGGAGCTGGAATGAAAATGCAAACCATGCATATATCATCAACTGTCAGATTCTTAATGTTCAGTCAATGATGAGAGGTTGGTGAACTTTTCAAAACCTTTATTTGTTTTAAAGGATTAGTTTGTTTTTCCCATCTTTATACAGATTACTCTGGTTTACAGCAATGCCAAATAAAAGATTGATTAGTGACAGCATAAATCAACACAACATGTTCCAAAAAGGAAAATTGTCACTCAACTAGCTAAGAGCCCTATAATAGAACCCATGAAGAGTTCCTTTTCCAAAATGAGCAAAATAGAACTTCCCATAAAGAATTGTTCTGGAAACTCAGCTGAGTTTCCTACAGCTGCAGTAAGAACAGAAAAAATATCAATAAAGAAGGAAATGATCATTGCAGCAGTATTGATCAGGGAAAGGATTTAAGTAAAGTAGGGAATAAAGCCACCTTTTGCAATAGCTTTCGGTACCAATAGGAAAGAATAGGTAAATTCTCGAGTCTTAAAATGAGTCTCAATTAAGGGTCAAGAAGAAGTGAAAGTGTCTCTGCCTACCTAGCTAGGAACACTTATTAATATAAAATCACACAATATTGTATCAAAGCTTAGAAATTGTCAACAGTCTTTCTCCAATGAAAACTGCTCATCCAATGGTGTCATCAACTTATGATGCTTTCACACTTGATTCCCATTTTAAATATTCACGTCAGTGTACAATAAAACAAACCTCTCTAACCTCAGGCAGTGCAGAAAAATGTGCGTAAAGGACCCCGTCAGGCCACAGCCCCGCCAGCACTCCTCTGTCCCATTGGTTCATCCCGCTGGTGGGAGATACCAGTAGGACGCCACCTTGAATGCAGATTCAGTCCCAGCAGTGTTGTATGCTGTGTGGTGAGCCCTGTAGTGGGTATTGTCCCATTCCTTGTCTGTAAGGACCCTCCCTAGTTCTGCCTCCCACGTGGCCTGACCACGGGAGCGCTTCCCATTTGCGTGCGGGGTAAGGGAAACATAAAGTTCTGACATGAGGTGTTTGTTGTGTGTCTTGTTCGCTACCCATTTCTTGAAAGGGGTAAGATTATGAGAGATATGTGTGGGAGGAAGGTCGGGGATGTAGCCCAATGTCGGAGCTGAAGGTAGAAGAACTTGACCGTCCAGGGGAGGGTGAGGTCCCGGCGCACCCGCTCAGATGGAATAATGCCCTTAAGATCAAACAGGTGGCCTAAGCTCTTACACCCAGTCTCCCTCTAGTGCTGGGCAATCTCAGTCCTACATCCCAGAGGGAAATCCGAGTTGTCAACCAACGGCGTCATCTGGAAGGGAAAGGACATCAGGCCCCTCAAGAGCGCCACCACGTCCCAAACTTTCATCGTTGCTACCGTGACTGGGGATGAATAAAGGCACCAAGAACGGGAGTGGCTGGGAAGCCAAATTTCATGCCAGACATTTGCCCCAGCTATGGCCTGATCCATGAAGGTCCAGTGTTTCTCGGAGAGTGGGCGATTCCATTCCAGCACGTAGCAAAGGTGTGCAGCCTGGAGATATCTGTAGACCTACTGTAGATTTACCCCTCCATCGCTTTTGGAACTTGACAGTTGTGCTACAGAGAGGCATGCCTTCTTATTGCCCCAAATGAATTTGTTCAAAGGAAGCTGTATGTATCGTAGGGATTAAGGCGGCAGGACCAGTGACAGGGTCTGGAAGAGGTAGAGTATTCACGGTAGAATCATCATTTTGACCGCTGCAATGCGCCCAAACCAAGATAAATTATGTTTAGTCCACCCATCCAGTTCCCTTCTCGTCTGGGTCACCAAGGATGCGTAGGTCAGTTCTAGTGTGCGTGGGAACGAGGGGGTCAGGAGGATGCCCAAATAGGGCACAGGATCGTTGGACCAATGCAGCGGGAGAGACAGCCTGAGGGCCTCCACCTGAGCATGTGGCAGGGATAGATTGAGGTCCTGGGACTTACCAAGGTTGACCTTGAAGCCCGAGAGCCGTCCAAATGATTCAAGTTCGTCGACTAGTGTAGGGAGCGAGGTGAGAGTCTGTGCGAGGGAAAAGATGACATCATCTGCATAAAGGCTTATGTTATGGCTATCACCTCCAAACCAGAGGCCATGGATGTTAGGGTGGTCGCGAATGTTCTGTGCGAGTGGTTCCATATAGGGTGCAAATAAAAGCGGCGAGAGTGGGCACCCTTACCTCATGCCTCAGGCGACCTCAAAATAAGACAATGACACCCTGTTAACTCTAACAAATGCTCGGGGCGCAGTAGATGCACTTCACCCATTGGATGAAAAGGGGGCCAAATCCGAAACCACGCAAGACGTCGAAGAGATATGTCTAGCAGGCGAAGAGTACTGCTGCCGTTTGGGAGCGGTGGACACTGTCTATCAGGTGGAGAAGGCACGCCTGGCCTGGGTCGATTAGGCCCGCCATCAGGGGGTTCAATCGAGATGCGAGTATTCTGGTGAATAGCTTCGCGTCAACATTAAGCAGTGAGATCGGGTGGTAGGAACTACATTGCCCTGAGTCTTTATTAGGCTAAAGAATTACGGAAATCGCCGCCTCCGACGTAGACTCCATCACTACCCCACTGTCTAAGAAGGAATTATAAAGGCGGGTTAGGAGGGGTGCTAATTCATGACAGAATGTTTTATAGAACAGGGCAAGCAAGCCGTCGGGGCCCGGCGATTTGTCAAGCTTCAATTGGGAGATGGCAGAAATCACCTCCTCCCCCGGATGGGGTCCTCCAACTGTTCTGCCTGCGCCGCAGGGAGGCGAGTGAAGTTGCTGGACTCCAGGTATTGCTGTGCATCAGGGGGATCATGGGACTCTGCACTGTAGAGAGATTGGTGGAAGCGGTGGAATTCCTCTACAATCTGGGAATCCAGGTGCACTTCCTCGCCAGTGGGTCGTTTCAGAGAAGAGATATTCCCGGCCACCGCCCTGGCATGCTGTATCCGTGCTAACACCTTCCCACACTTGTCAGTGCCCAGGTACAATTTGTGTCGGAGGTGCAGCAAAGCAAACTCCGCCTTATCCAGGTCCAAGCCCTTAAGAAGCAGCTGCTTCTTCTCCAGTGACCGCCACATCCTCTGAGCCCCCGTGCATTTATGTATCGCCTCTAGTTCTGCTACTTCCTTTTCAAGGCCTGAGCGGGCTTCCCTCTGTCTCCAGTTGTCAGCAGAAGAGTTGGCAAGAAATTCTCGGCGGATCACTGCTTTGAGGGTTTCCCAAACGGTAGCCAGGATTGTCTCTCCAGTGTTGTTATGTTGGAGATAGTCTAAAAGCTTGGTGCGTACACCTTCCACAATGTGAGGGGAATGTAAGAGGCCTACTTGCAGCAGCCATCTAGCAGGTATAGGCTCTACCCTTGCAGGACTCGGGGAAATGGAGATGTGTGTGTGATCTGACAGAGCGCGTGTAGCTATTGTGGTGTGCTGACCCTGGGGAGGAACGCATGAGAGACCAAAAACATATCCAAGCGTGCATAGGATTTATGTGCTGCAGAATAGTATGTATTATCTCGGAGATCTGCATGTTGAAGGCGCCATACATCATGAGGGCCATTATCGGCCAACCATTGCTTGCCTTCGGGAGAGAGGGCTCCCACCTGAGAGTATCGCTGTCCCGAGCGGTCCCTGTCATTATCTATGGCTAAGTTCAAGTCTCCGCCTACCACTAAAGCAGCTGCCGGGGAGGACAGACCCTCTGATATATTGCGGTGGAGGAATGCCTCCTGATTATCCCTGGGCTGAGTTTGCGGAGTAGCGCTACACTTAGCTACGCGAAGTGCACTTCGCACTACGCACGCTACGCGTAACTACACAAACTGCATAGTGCGGTAAGGAAAATGCTATTCGCACTGATTGCACAGTTTTGGATGCTTGTCCGCACTGTGCAATCATTGCAAACGGCATCTTGCACAATGCAAGCGGTCGTTTTCTGCAGCTTGAGTAGATTTGTACTCGAGCTGCAGCTTTCTTAACGCACACTGGTTGTTTCTCATCGCGAGAGGTCGCGAGCATACATGACCACTCGCAATGGGAAACCTGACCAACCCCGCGTTGAGAATCTCATGGGAGGTTTATTTTCCACGCTCGCAATCGGCAAATTGATATTGCTGATCATGAACGAGAAAAAAGTCTCGCCGGGATGGTGATTTTGCTTGCTCGCAGTCGCAAACTTGACGTTGAGGACCGCGAGCGAGCAAAAAATGCCTGCTACTTGACACGTTTTTGCACTGTGCTATGTGCAATTCATGTAGCGTGTATTTGCCAAAACTACACACACTCCATGAGCGTAGCTTAGTGTTACGCCCAGGGTTACTCCTGATGAGCATTGGGCGCATAAATGTTAATTACTGTGAAAATAGTAGACCCCATTGAATCAGGAGCGCAAGGACCCTACCTCTAAGTTAATAAAAAGTAGACAGCACCTTACCCTCAAATTTATCCCCAAGCAGGATGACTACCCCATTCTTCTTCATTAAATCAGAAGACCAGTACTGACGGGGAAGCGCCCCACACGCATACAGGGAGTATCTTTGGGAAGCAGATAAGTCTCTTCGAGGAGACAGATGTCTCTGTCCGACTGTTTCAGTAGGGAGAGAATCGCTGCATATTTTGTAGGGTGATTTAGGCCCCTCACATTGAGGCTTACAATCTTTAGGTGTCTAGCCATAGCGGGTGGGAGTTAGCCTTTAAAGGGCCATCGTGGGCAAAGGGCGCGCAGCACGGTGTGTGGGTCAGAGGGAGCGTGGGCCTGCTAGCGGAGGATGGAAGTGTAAAGTCTGGTACAAGAAACCCCTAAAAGAAATCCAATAAATACATAAAAGAAAACAACCCTCAGAAACTCAATTCCAAGAAATACCAATAGAGATAAGTCCGTCTGGAAGGTAAAGCCAAAAGGGAACATGGCCCTGAGGGGAAACCGCAGAGCAGAGTACCTGGAGATCCAAGAGGGGCAGTCCGCTAGACCAGGAAAGGTGGTCGTCCCATGTGCACCTCCAGCTGCGCTTCGTAACATCCATCCTCTGTGGTCCATGCTGGAATGCTCATGGGGAACACAAGCGATCTTGGGACTGGGAGAGAGAGGAGAGCACAACTTTGCGTTCCTTCGCCACTTCCTCCGGGTCCGCCTTCAAAGAGGCCGACGCATTCCCGACTGCGATCAAGGGGGCCGTCGAGGGGCCCGGACTTTGGGGTCGTCTCTCCGTGTCAAGTCTTCAGCATTGTCTAACCCCAACAGGTCCAGCTCCTTCCGCAGTGAGCAAATTTGTTGCAGCTTCCCTTGGTGTTTAAAGATTATGCAAAAGGGGTGGCCCCATGAGTAAGGGATTCCATTGTCGCACAGATAGGAGGTGACCACACAAAATTCTCTCCGTTTGGCCAGAGTGGACGCTGCAAGGTCCTGAAAGAGGGCTGGAGAATGCCCTTGGAATTGTATCGGTTGGACTGCTCAGGCTTTGCGTAGGATCTGCTCTTTGAGCTGAAAGTCATGCACACACACAAGGATAACGGGCGGGGGTACTTTCTCTCCTCTAGGTAGGCCCACACGATGAACTCGGTCCATCTGGATTTCTTGCTGACTATCGTCTCCCAGCACTTGTCGAAAGGGGGCCAAAACATAGGATCGCAAGTTATCTCCCTCTGCTTTCCAGGGCACCGCACGAATGCGGATATTATTTCTCGGTGATCGGTTTTCTAGATATTCTGCATGTGCCTGTAGATCCAAGTTTTGGTCCTGAAGCCTCAGAACTTCCTGCTGTAGTTGGTGAAGATCTTCCTCCCGAGTCAGCTCGTGTTCTTCAAGGGCGGCTACCCTTTCACACACTTCATCTACATCTCGCCGAACTTCCTTGAGATCTGCTGTGAGTTGTCCCTTTAGGTCGAGAATGTCCTCTTTAATGGGGGTGAGCAAGGCTTTTGAGGGTGTGCCATCCACTCCCTCCAGCGATTCCGAATGCCCCAGAGCTCGGGGGCCCACCTGTGCTGCGTCGGAGCCGCCAGACTGTTTCAGCAGTAGGTTGTTGAGGGTCTTCTCCTTTTTTGCTTGAGCCACCGCCATGTCATTGGGATGAGGCCAAGGTGGAAGCCAGGGAAGGGCCTTAGAATTGTACCTCTGTAAGCGTATTGTGCTCGGGTCCACACCAGCGTTGAGGTAGGAGCCCTCCTTCAGATGCCAATAGGCTGACGCTCTGCCTTGCTGTTGCTGGATGATGCAGGGGTGTGTCACCCAACCTCGCCTCACCGCCTCGACCCGGCCCAGCTCTGTCCAAGCTAGCCTCTGGGCCACCAATGTCCTCGCTCTCACCTTGCGAAGCTTCGCGTGGAGAGGCCTTTGGCAGTCCCGGTCTTCAGCCCGGCAGTGGGATTGGGCACAGGTATTGATGCGGGCCCACTCTTGTAGGGGTGCACGGATTGCGCATTGTCCTGCCCCAGGTATAAACACTCCCCCAAACTGGAGGCACTCAGGAAGCAGTTGTGAGCCCTCTATGTCCAGCCCTCGTCAATTGGTCCACGATGGGTGCACCAGGCAACCACTACTTTGTTGGCCGCTACTGCCCGCGAATGGCTGGACTGGGACGTCTAAGGCAGTTTTCGTCGGCAGCTGGATACGATGTGGGATGCCGGTCCTGCAGTGTGAGCAGACGCCGCTCCTCAGCCAGCGATCCAGGACGGTGGCAGAGGCCGGGAGGAAAGGAGCAGCGCGCCGCTATGCTTTCGCCAAGCCACGAGAGCTATAACTGTGGTGGTCAGCAGGCGTCAAGCAAAATCATGTGGGGTCAAGTGCAGCCAGCATGCCTCACTCACCGAGTGTCCAGCAGAAGGGCATGGCAGTCACCCAGCAGTCCGCAGCGGCGATGGGCGCAAGTCCTAGTGCCAAGCTGTGTGGTCCGATGGCAAAAGATCTCGCTTGGGTATCGTGGACGGGGAACCCGGGTCCCAGGCTCGATATTCTCTAGCGCGTAGGCCCAGCGACAAAATGGCGGGTGCGCACCAGGCCCTTCCCTGGGAAGTACATCATTCGTGTCTTGTGGTGGGCTACAGCCCCCACTCCGGGCAGAGCAGGACGTCCAGTTGTGTGTGCTCACCGGTCCCATGCTGCGAATCCCAAGCGGGGGACCCATGTAGCTCACACTGGGCCGCTACTGTACCCTTGCGGCATGCAGGCAGCTGTGTCCTCGGTAATCCGCAGCAGGTTGTCCGGGCATCACTCGATTCTAGTGCGAGCTCTAAGGCGCATTGGCGCTGCACCGCCACAGAGCTCTCTTTGGCCTCACCAGGAGCACGGCTGCATCCACCATCTCCTCTGCCTCAGCTCCGGCTCTCCTCGATCAAGCACCCCGTCAGGAGCACCAACGCGGCCGTTAGAGCCCTCCTCCGCTGCACCGGAGGGGGCACAAGTGGATTATAGCCCGTGCTCAGCTATAGGGAGACCAGGGGATGGGGCAAACACAACGCTAAGGAACGGCGGAGCCGGAGGGACAGAGTTTCACGTCCTACCGAGCTGTCATCTTGGCCACGCCCCCTTGAAACCTTTTAAAAGTCATATTTTGAGTTCTGTATGTTGGATTTTGTCGTTTTGGTCTTGTTTGGTTTAGATATAGATACTTTTCTAAACTAGTATGCTGTCCATTTGTAGTGTTTTCATTGGGTAACTGTGTGTTGGGGTACAAATACTTTACACATTGGCTTTGGGATAAGCCCGTCTCCTCGTGCCAATCACCCAACCGGGTGAGCAGGGGGTAACTAGAGTGTGTAACTCACTTACCATGACTAGAAGGAAGGGTCCTACTTGTACAGGGTGCAAGCCACTGCCAACTAGAGACCCTCATTTCTAACATTGGTGGGCAGCATTGAGGATTTGGACTTGTATTTGTACTTGACATACAGTGATCAGTGTGCACTACGACGGAGTGCAGACCATTACAGGACCACATGCTGTTTTCCCCTGTTATGTTCTGTTCTCTGTTATCCTCCTGGTTGAATTGTTGATACCTGGACTCTGGTTAGTTGATGCACCTGTGAGGTCTTTTTCAAAATGGAACTCGACTTCTGTCACATGTTCATCTATGCAATGAGGGAGCTACAAATCTTCTGCAAGGAAATGGTGCAGGCTGTGAAGAGACGGTCCAGGGACGATCTTGAGACAGCCCTTTTTCACTATGAGCTACTCCGCTGGGAGGCAACACTACCAGATTACTGTGAGGAGGTATTCTCAGAAAGTGAGGGCAGTGGCCCTGAAAGAGAACCACAGAGATAGAAATGGAGTCTTGCTTGCGAGTGGCGATTGAGAGAGGTTGATGAGCATGAGAGGGCTGAGACTATGAGTGCCTGTTAGATTTGGGGGCTCTAGATGGCACAGGTAGGTACTTGTGACAAATAGGGACCCTTGCCTCTAGTCAGGGTAAGGGGGTCCACTCCTAAAATAACTCTTGCTCACCCCCTTGGTAGCTTGGCATGAGCAGATAGGCTTATCTCAGAGGCAGTGTGTAAAGCATTTGTGAACACATACAGTAACCCAGTGACAACACTACAGATGGACACCACACAGTTGTATATTAAAAATAAGTATTCTTTATATAGATTTAACACAAGACCACAAATGACAAAAATCCACAATACTGTACTTGAAATGGTAAAATTAGCTTAGTTTTCGTTAGATTTTAAAATGCGACACTTTGGTCAATGTACCTTAAGATGCGACACGAGGGGAAACGAAAAGTGTTGCAAGGATGGTGAGGCGTAGAAATTTTGGTGCAAAGAAATAAAAACGTCGTCTTATTGATGCAGCGCGCTTCTCCGATGTTACGAGATGTTTCGACTCAATGCGTCAGCTGCAGCAGTAACACCCTTGTTCAGAAATGCGACAACAGCGGCTTTGGCGGCGACACTCTTCTCCCTTGATGCGAGACGCTTCCGATCGATGCAACAGCTGCAGCGGCGACAGCCTTGTTCAGAGATGCGACGACAGCGGTTCTGACAGCAGCGCGCTTCTCCGTGGTGCAAGGCGCTTCTTGTGATGCGGTGCAATGCGTCAGCTACAGCGACGACATCCTTGTTTAGAAATGCGACAGCAGCAGCTGTGACGGCGACACGCTTCTTCGATGTTGCGAGACGTTTCTCGTGAAGCGGTGCAATGCATCAGCTACAGCAGCGACACCCTTGTTCAGAGATACGATGGCAGCGGCTGCGATGGCGACATGCTTCTCCCTCTTCGGTTGTGCTTCCAGCTCCTTGCGACACGCAGTCCATCAGAAGGCCCAATCATGGAGTTACTAATCCATACATCAATTTATAATAGGGAGAGAACATGCACTTTAGCACTGATCATCAGTGGTTAAGTGCCCAGAGTCATAAAATAGCCAACAACAGGTCAGAAAAAATATAGGAGGAAGGCAAAAAGTTCAGGGATGACCTTGCTAAAAGGGCCAAATCCAACAGTGCCTTAGCCAAGGAGAAGGAATTGTGTGCAGCTCGTGAACTGAGCTTAGCTGGGCTGGAGGTGGAAGCTATGAGGGTGGAGTCCAGCTCAAATGGTGGCAGCAAAAGTGTCACATCAGGTACTGAGGGATAAGCACACACACCCAGAGACTTGGTGCCCCTCTTCTAAGAAGGGGTTGACATACACTAGAGGTTCATATTCATGAGGTAGCTCCAGTGGTGCACAAAGCCTCTGAGATGGACTAGGGAACTGGCACAGGGGATCTTCCTGGTGGTGGGAGGGACACTCTGCTGACTCTAGATGAGTGGTGCAGGAAGAGGGGTTCCCCCATGGTAGAAGCCCTTTTATGTGAGTATGGAGACTGCCCTTAAGAGTGTGGATTGAGTTGCAGGGACAGTCAGACACTGTCTCACCAGTCTCCGGAGGGTGATGTGGGATAATTTTGCAAGGCACTGGATGGTGAGGTGACGGATAGCTTGGTTAACACCTGTCATTGGCTGTGTCATCTAATTGTTGGATAGCATATGTTCAGTCCCTGTTGTCCAGAACTATGCCAATGCCGGTGGAGTGGGAGTTCTCTGACCCTACGGAGCTTGCACTGGAGGCAGACCTTATGGTGGATTCCAGAGGGTCTGGAGAGGCTTATGGGTGTGATCCAGAAGGAGGTGGCTCAAGGTTTTACCAAACAAGTGAAGTATGGGGGGTGGAATGGCCCAGATAGGTCCTAGTGTAGTTGGATGGTTGAGGGGTGTCATGTCCTGTCTCTGAGTAAAGAGAGTGGGGGTGGGCTGAGTTCCAGGGTGCCTGATACCCAGCCCCAGAGGGAACTTAAGACTTGCACCCAGCAGACCCTCACACCACATGTGAGGTATGTGTTCCCATTGGGAGGGTAGGGTTACTTCCCTGGAAGTCCGGGCTTGTCAGGCACAGGTGCCTCAGGGTACAGACCCTGGGTTGGATGACCAGGTTCAGGATGTCCCGCACAAGATGGAGGGAGGGACAGCTGCTAGCAGTGTCCCTACCGTGTTGCCTTCTGGGGTTACCTCTCCGGGTGGGAGGATGCAGAGCCCCAGAAGGAGATAAGGGGAGGGAAGCCTCACCCCTGACTCCTGTCCAGCCAAAGGGTACTGACCCTGGAAGACCAGTTGCAGGATAACACCCCTTGACTGATCGTAGAATTGTGCAGGACACCTGCCCAGGTGCCCTGGCAGTTCTGGAGTCAGAGGGTACGTCTCCACAGTGGAGGGTACAGGACCCTAGGGAGGAGGACTGGATGTGGTAGAGCCCGACCCAGTCTCCTGTTCAGCCTCAGGGTGCAGACCCTGGCTGGTGGACCAGTGTCAGGATGCCATCCCTGACTGAAGGAAGTGTGGACAAAGGGTGCCAAGCACTTGGGGCTACTGCCCCACCACTCTGAGATGCCACAGAGGTTAGAGAGCCCTGAAAGGCATGGTTCTCACACTGACAGCTGTCAGTGGCCTCTGTGGGTTACTGTCCTGGGCGACAGAGTTACCCCAGGTGGGGGGAAAGGAGTCACAACCCGGGGTTGGACTTGTGCACACCACTGTGTTGGCCATGGTGGTACTGTCTGTCCACTTTGATACAGCTGTGAGCAAAGTAAGGTTAGGTGCTACACAGATGGGATCCACAGGTGAGGAGAAAGGTTCCCCATGGGTTACCTTAGTGGGCCCTGAGAGTATTGACAGAGGGGCGTAGGACTAGAACTTGCTCTCTCTGTTTTGGGCCAGGTCTATGTTCTATCCCTCCAAGCAGGGAATGATTAGCCTACCCTTGCTTTAGGCTGGGAAGAGGTTGTGTTAGACCTGGCATTTTTTGTGGGTATACCCCCAGACCTTTTGCTTTTCGCCTCCTGTTGTTGACCCATTTTTCATTGGGTTTAGGACTCTGGGCACTTAACCACTGCTAATCAGTGCTAAAGTGCATATGCACTCTGTGTGAATTGTGATTATAATTGGTTATCCATGATTGGCATATTTGATTTACTGGTAAGTCCCAAGTAAAGTGCACGGTGTGTGCCAGTGCCTGTAAATCAAAGGCTACTTGTGGGCCTGCAGCACTGATTGTGCCACCCAGACAAGTGGCCTTTCAAATATGTTTCAGACCTGTCACTTTAGTGTATGAGTGTGCAGTTTTAACTGCAATGTCAAACCTGGCAAGTGCACACACTTGCCAGGCCCTAACCTCCCCTTTTCCTACATGTAAGTCACCCCTAAGGTAGGACCAAGGAACCCCCACGGGCAGGATGCAGTATATTTTAAAGGTAGGACATGTACGGGTGTGTTTTACATGTAATGATACTGTGTATTTCGTTTTTCACTATTGCCAGGACTAGCTCCCCTTTAGGCTAACATTGGAGCTGCCTTGTAACATTTTACAGGTGTAACATTTAATTGGAAACAGCTAGAGATTTGGAGTTTGGGCTCTCTGAACCTAGAATTTTGCAACACAACTTTTAGTAAAGGTGGTTTTTAAATTGTGTGTTTGAAAATGCAACTTTTAGAAAGTGGGAATTTTCTTGTTTAACATCCTGTGTCCCTCTGCCTGTTTGTGTATTCACCGTCTGGTTTTGGAGTCATTGGAGCTGGGGATGTGCATTCACTCTAGACAGTCGAAAAGGGATTTGAGATGTGTCCTGCCTTTCCAGGGTGACTCATAGCCAGGCTTAATATACCTTTCTGCATTAAGAGTGGTGGAAAGAGTTTTCACTAGCACCTGAATAGGCTGTGTCTGCTCTGACCAATGCTGCCCCCACCTTCTGTAGTGAAGCTGGATCAAGAAATACAAAACTGCTTTTTACTGAGCTCAGAGGCTCAGGAACAAATACTACAAAAAATGGGGTATAAGTAGTGGACCTAAAACCCCAAAACGTTAGATCACTTCTGGAACTTAGAGGACCCTGCCAAGAAGAAGAGCTGAGAAGCTGCCAGGACGAGTACTGCCCCTTTGCTGGTGTTGCTTTGTTGGGTTGGCCTGCAGTTGCTGCTTCTGTCTGTGGGCAGTGGAAATGACCAAACCTTTTGCCCTGTTGTGGTATCCTGCTTAAAGAAGATCTCCTAGGGCTTGATGTAGAGCTTGCCTCCTGTTCTGAAGTCTCAGGTACACAAAGACTTCACCTGCAGCATCCTTGAACACCAATGCTGGGAGTGCTGACCTGCCTTGTGGTGTCAACTCAAGTTCTGGCCCTTAGGAGGTTGCTCCTCCTGCAAAGGACAAAAGAAACCTGAAAATCGATGCATCTCCCTTCCAGCACCTGTTTTTCTGATGCACCAACACCGTGCAGTCGAAGATTCAACACAGTGCCTGTCAGAGGCTGAATAATCCACTGCACAGTGTACCAACTTCCGAAGTCCTAGAATACCACACCGACTCTGACGCAGTCCCTGCTGTGTGGCTGCAAGAATCTATGCATCATGGAACATCTGCTGAAATAATTGGCACAGTGCCTGTTTTGCCGCCCCACATCAACCTCCAGCATGTTCAGATTTCCATACATCGCACCTGTTCGGCAAGTTATCCGATGCACCACACATAGACAGGAAATGCCTGGATTTCGACTCATCACTTCCCCCATACAGTCCGGATTCAATGCAACACTTCTCCTGAGTGGCAGTAGAATTTATGCATTGCCTCCTCAAGAGTTCAGGAATTGAGGCATTACTGTGCTTTTCAACACTTCTAACTCTATGGCTGTTTTGCCTTGTGGATTTTGATGCATTTGAAGTACTTGTAAATAAATCACTCATCAATAACTTTCTATGGACAGAATTGCTTGAGACCTTTCAAAAGCCATATTGTAAGTTGTGTATGTTGGATTTATGTCATTTTCATCTTGTTTGGTTTAGATAAAGATACTTTCTTTTTCTGAACTATTGTGGTGGCCATGTGTAGTGTTTTCATTGGATTACAGTGTGTTGGGGTACAAATACTTTACATATTGCCTTTGGGATAAGCCTGTCTGCTCATGCCAAGCTACCAAAGGGGTGAGCATGGGTTATCTAAAGTGTGTATCCCCCTTATCCTGACTAGAAGCAAGGGTCCCTACTTGGATAGGGTGCAATCCACTGCCAACTAGATCCCCCATTTCTAACAGTCATCAACTGGAAGAAGGGCAACTGCCTGAAGCTCAACTTGAAACAGACAGAGGTACTGATTTTTAGAAACCAAAGCTCCCTATCAGGCACATCCTGGTGTCGCTCAGAACTTGGACCTATTCCTAACCTGACTGACTATGCCAGGAGTCTAGGTATCATTCTGGACAGCAAGCTAACCATGACGACACAGGGCAACTCTGTCTCCTCCTCCTGCATCTTCATCCTCTGCATGCTTTGTAAGATTTTCAAATGGCTTCTCCAAGGCTCAAGACCCGCCATCACACAGGCCCTCATCGCCATCTGACTGGATAAGACAATACTCTCTATGCAGGGATCACAGCTCACCTCCTACGATGATTACAGAGTATACAGAGCACCACAGCCAGAATTGTCCGGAATCTCCGTAGATGAACCCACATCACCCCTTGCCTCAGGGAACTTTACTGGCTCTCTGTATAGAAAAGATCCCAGCTCAACCTGACCCATGCATACAAAGCCCTACACAACGGCGAACCTACCTACTTGAACCACTGCCTAAACTTCCATAAGCCCGCCAGGCACGTCCCCTCCACGTCCCTTTCTCTAACCCTCCTTCCGCATCCAATGTAGCAGATGGTGAAGTCGCTCCTTCTTGCACCTAGCAGCAAAGACATGGAACGAGCTACCCTTTCTTCTATGGACCTCCCCGTTTCTTTCAGAGTTCCAAAAGTCCCTTAAGACCTGGCTATTTGGTCAATCAACTGGACCCTGCCAGAGCCTGGATACCCTCACCGGTGACAAGAAGCACTCTGCAAATCTACTGATAGATTTATTAATTGAACAGTGGTATTAGGTCTGTGGGAAATTATGTGCTAACGTTATGGCTAAGGGACCATCCAGTGAACAATGTCACTACGGAGCTCAAAATCCCAGCAGACATCACCAAACAAAACAACCTTCTAGAATGCCTATTGGAGGTGATTGCTAGTGAAGCAGAACTGGTTAAAGAGAACTTGTTTTTAATATTCACTGGATGTCCCAGTAAAGCTGTGCCCTCCTACAAGTAAGTGTGGCTTGCTTTGGGAAACTGCACAGTTTTTATACTTGAGATAGTAGTAAGCTGTATCAGCTATGGGGATCCTATACCTTAGAGCACTGCCTTAAGACCTCATTTCCCCCTGTTTAAGAACCTCTTTTCCTATTGCAGGTAGTAGAAGGAACATCTGAAGTCAACCTCAGCGGTTGCTGCCAGCTCCTCCTATGGTTGCAAGAATTAGGAAAAAGTTCCCACAGTCACACTTAAACTTCTTCCTGACATGCCAGCACAGATAGTGTGATGGGAGGAAGAGGAGACTTCCTCATTCTGCTCAACAGTCAGGATCCTGAAGTATAAAGAAAATATTGTGTCATCTAGGTAATTCGTAGGATTTGTATTATGGTGCTTTACACAGGACAGGAGACCTGTAAAACATTGAGGGAGAAACAATTGAGGATCATTTTTCCTATGTAATTTCCCTGCTTATCTACTTTGCTGTGATTACCTACTTTTCTGTAGTTATGGTGATTCCTGAAAAGCATGTCTCTCAGGTTCACCTTAAGGAAATTTAAAATGAGTCTTAATGTCCTCACAGTGTTAAAAATATTGCTTACTGTAGGACTTGGCCTTTTTGGTTAAAGTTCCCTAAACTTTTTGCTTTCCCCCTAGACTGTTTTCCTGACCTAGAGATGCCAATTTAGATACTTTGTGTACTTTGCCACTGCTGATCAGTGTCAAAATACAGGAGTTCCCTATGTAAAATGTAATGGTGATTGGTTGGCCATGATTGGTATGTTGTCTTACTAGTAAAAGTCCCTAGTGATGTGCACTGTGTGTGCAAGGTCTAGTAATACAAGGGCGTACAGGGAAGGGAACTCAGGCCTTCAGTGTAGGGCCTGCGCACAGAACCCTTTTACATACATTACATACACATGGAGCACCCCTGTGGTAGGTACCAGGTAACCCCTGGGCAGGGTGCAGTGTAGGTAAAAGGCAGAACATAAACTATGTGTGTGTTATGTTCTGACAGTGAAAAACTCTCCATTTTGTTTTTCACTGCTGAAAGGCCATTCTGCCCATAGGACAGAATGGGGGAGGCTGGGTGTTGTGTTTGTTAGCC
Source organism: Lissotriton helveticus (assembly GCF_964261635.1). Classification (NCBI taxonomy): domain Eukaryota; kingdom Metazoa; phylum Chordata; class Amphibia; order Caudata; family Salamandridae; genus Lissotriton; species Lissotriton helveticus. Next base: position 1,060,124,882 of record NC_136061.1, on the reverse strand, counting down.
TAGTTTCCTGTCAGTTTATAATGGAGAGGTGAAGTTTGATATGTATGGACTCACAGCATCATAATGCGTCTTTCTGTGAAGGTGGTTTTGTCACTGTGTGTTTATAAACCACTCTTTTAGAAAGTGACTGAGTTTTGGGCACTGAGCATTTCTGTGTGTCTCTGTAATGTGGATTGTATGTCTGGAACTGAAATGTGAGAGGGTCTGGGAGAGGCCTTGACCTAGGGAGGGGTTGAGATGGCACCAGGCTGCCCTGCCTCTGGAGAGCAGGGGCAGTAGAAGCCCGGAAGGTGAAAAGGCCTGGGTTGGTGCTATAAACCAATTGACCCTTCTCCTGCTGAGTGATTAAGGATCCAGACTCCCAGTTTCAAAGGGAGAGAGGTGACACTGGGAGGGAGACACCCAGAACTTCCTATTCTTCCTACCTGCAGTGTTGCCAGCGCTCCCTGTCTTCCCTGGATTGAGGCCGGGCTTGGCTCCGCCATCTCCAAATCAGCAACCGACCGGCCGGGCTTGGCTCCGCCGGCCGGTACACAACTCCCAGCAGCCTTTGGGGCTTGTGACGTTGTCGCCTGAAACGAGCGCGCCAGGAGGCGCTTAAAGCCGCGGCAGGGGCTGAGTCCCCTGTCTTCCGATTCTTCCTACCTGCAGTGTTGCCAGCGCTCCCTGTCTTCCCTGGATTGAGGCCGGGCTTGGCTCCGCCATCTCCAAATCAGCAACCGACCGGCCGGGCTTGGCTCCGCCGGCCGGTACACAACTCCCAGCAGCCTTTGGGGCTTGTGACGTCGTCGCCTGAAACGAGCGCGCCAGGAGGGGCTTAAAGCCGCGGCAGAGCCTTCGTCCCGCGAGGACGCGCGCGGGACGCACCGGACGAAGCCCGGACAAAGGGCGGGCCGTCTGAGGCCGTCCGAGGTTGGACAAGGTTGGGCTGGGCCTGGGACCCTGCCCGAAAATTTTACGATCTGTTGCAGTATACTGCCCATTTTGGACGACATTGCCCAGGGTATCTATTATAACTGTTGTGCTTTATGAGAAACTATCTCGCTTTGAGTGTATTGTCCATTTAAACTATGCCTGCGAAAAAGCAAACTCCTGCTAATAACACCATAGATAATTATCTTGTTCAAGTTGTGGCAAGAATAAACAGTGACAGGAGATCCTCATTGGGATTAGACTCATCTAACCAATCTCCCTTCGTCGATATAGAGACTGAGGATCCTTTTGCACAACAATTTAGCAGTCCATCTGGTGAAATACATGATTCTCTCCATGATACAATTATCATCCAGCCTAGTGGCATTGTTGCTAGTTCTGAAGATAATAGTGACAGTGAAGTTGTGACTGTGATATCCACTAACAAAGAGTCCCCAATCCCCATTGCAGCCCCTGTCCCAGCCCCGAGAATCACAGGGGATAAAACAAAGGTTACGTCAAAACGGGAGGGTCTAAGGTCAGCTAGAAATAAAGTTGCATCCCCACCAAGGAAATCACTAGAGGATGAGGAGGATGATTTGACCAGCGAGGCTTATGTTACTCTCTCTAATGCTCAATTTAATAAACTATTGACTATGATGGATACAAAACTCAAAGGTATAGTTAAACCTCTGGTCAGTAAAATAGACAAGCTAACCTCTGAGGTTAGTCGATTGGAAGGTTTACTAGTAAAAACTCTGGTGGAGGTAGGAAAACTACCGGAAGTCGTTCATTCTAGGATAGAGCCATTAGTGAGTAAAACAGCCTCGGTAGAAAAAAGTGGATTTATCCCTATCCCTGCGCCAAACACATCGATGGCTGCTCAGATTAATTCCTTAGGTGGTGCCTCAGATGTTACACCCCCCGTTCCCATTTTTGGTGACTCTAACACTGGGAAAGGGACTTTTGAGCTTGTAGTTGAAGCCTCCCCATTGGTTCTCGTCCTTGCAAATGTTCCCCCACTAGCTCAAGGAGAACATGAATCAACATCATCTTTAATAAATAAATCCTTATCGTGGCTCACTAACAACATGGTAATTTCTCCCTGAGGAAAGCAGCAACTCTCTGAAGAGCTTGTAAATGCGAGAAGGGTTCAGTAGATCGGTGACAGGGTCAAAAAGTTTAAGGGGGAGTGTGCTGTTCTCCACTTTTCAGACCCTGGGGTTTTGCCAAACATCTTGCCCAACATCTTACCTCCACAGCGAAGAGCAACTTCAATTGTTCCACTGACTTTGGATTTTTTCTATCCTAGGAAGGGAAGTGGACCGAATTCCAGTATTTTAAGAACAAAATGGAATGCTGTGACTAAAAGAGGCAGAATGGATGTTGGCTCTACTGAGTGGGGATTGGGTTTGCAAAATAGATTCTCTGCTCTCTCAAACCTGGATGCCTGTGACTGACAACCATTTAACCATAATTCTATGTTGCAAATTTCCTGTGATGCATGTACCACTGGGGAGACCGGTTATCCAGTTGAAGCTCGATCTAAGAGGGCCCTTTCTGAGGTTACAGTTGGACCAACTAAAGAAAATGTAAACTGCAATGACATTGTTGATACGGTGTTGAATGGGTTTGTTTCTAGTCCCAATTCTGTCATGGAAACCGACACGGGGAATTTATTGTCTTGGAATGTGGCTGGGCTATGTTCCAAGTTGGATTGTGTAGACTGGTTTGGATTTATAAGCAAGTACGATATTTGCATTTTTCAAGAGACTTGGGCCTGTGACCCTGTTTTTGCTTTGGGGTACTTATATTTTTACGTTCCAGCCACCAAGGGCCCAAAAGGGCGCCCGATGGGGGGCCTCACTATATGGGTCAGGCAGTCCCTAAAGGTTGTAGTAAAAAGTGTGGAGCTTGACCAAAAAGATATCCAGCTCATTAGACTCATGAGTGATCTACCCATCTCCATTGACATCTATAACATATATGTTAGAGGAGGAAATACAGGAAAATCTGAGGTTCTCTTGAGCCTGTATAATCTTCTAGAGATACATTCGGCAAGGAAGAATATAATAATTGCAGGCGACTTAAACCGTACGTTTGAACCTCTGATCACTGGTGAGGCCTTACTGGGTGAAGAGGAAGACAAGCAATGTGGGAAGTGCTTGCGGCTCTGGGGGTTCCAGGGGTCTTGCTGACCTTGATCATGAGATTGCATGAAGGTACTTATGCCAAAATTCAATGGGGTGGGTACGGAAATGATACTGTCGAATTTCCTGTTGAGCGCGGGGTTCGACAAGGATGCTCAATGGCACCAACATTGTTTACCCTTTTTATTAATGGCATTGTCCCCCGCATGCAATCACAGGTTGTGGATGCTCCCTCTCTCGCAGGTGTAAAAGTTCCTATTTTAATGTTTGCCGATGACACCTTAATTTTCCCTCATTAGATACTACTCCAGTAACTCGTTGGACTGCGGATATATTAGGTATAAATGCAATGTGCCTTGAACACGGGCTAAGAGCTCTGAATGGTCATACTAAGTCAGATAGAGTTCCAGCCATGACTTTCAATAATGGGAGAAACAAAAGCCGCATTGATTATGTCATCTGTAGCATGTCTATATGGTCATCTGTTAGTGATATGGTAGTAACAGAAAGGATAGAGAGCGACCATAACCCTTTATGCGTTTCTCACAAATGGTGGCTGTCTGAAGTCATTGTATCTATCCCCCGTGACGATCTTTTACCACCGTTGATTACACCAACAAATGACATGCGCAGGTTGAGGTGGTCAGGTGTCAGGACAGATCAGCAGGTCCTAGAAAAAATAGGAGCCGCGACTGACAAGGCTATCGAGGCCTTGGAGTGCGTGGCTGGGATCTCTTTGGGCCATGACGATACAACCAAAGCACATGTGACTCTCTTTAATGAAATTAAATGTTATTTTCTAAAACCCGTAAATAGAAAGAGGGTATGTGCTTATAGAGCTGCTAAGTGGTATAATCATGATTGCAAGGTGGCACGAACCAACTTGGGAGCCGCGATCAAGAACAATAATTTGGGGGAGATTCGATTTGCTAGGAAGCACTATAAAAACTGTATTGCTAAGGCGAAAAGAGATTGGGACGAAGCCCATTGGAACAAGCTGAAATGTGCAAGTGATCGTAAACACTCTAGATTATTTTGGCACATTGTCAAATGGGGTCACGAAAGGTCTGAAGAAGCAAGTAATAACAATGTCCCACATGACGCTTGGGTCAAATTCTTCAGTGAACAGTACTCTACTGGGGATCAGTCTGTAAATAGTATTTGCCCTACCTATTTGTTTGCAGAAGACAACATCTTCGCACAGAGTGAAGTATTGTCTGCCCTTAAAACTGTACATAGTGGCCGAGCTCCTGGCATTGATGGGGTCCCAGCGGATGTTTTTCTAAATGACACTGGAAGGTGGAGTAAATACATTTACCTACTAATAAACAACATTGCCAAGGGTGCAGAAATCCCGGTATCATGGCGGGGTGCTGTAATCATCCCTGTATATAAAAAGGGAGATCGTGCCCAACCTTGTAATTACCGCCCAATCAGCTTAATTGATACTGTTCAAAAAATTGTGGGGCGAGTGATTATAAACAGTTTGCTTGATTGGGCGGAGGACCACAATATTTTATCTCCTTTTCAGGCTGGGTTCCGCAGGGCAACTAGCACTGTGGACCAGGTCTTCCGCTTTCAACTGATCCAGTGGAGGACCGTGGTGCTGGGTGGAGGCAGTCTCTATGCAGCATTTGTTGATCTGCGGGCTGCATTCGACCTGGTACCACGGGCAAAATTGTGGGAAGTGCTTGCGGCTCTGGGGGTTCCAGGGGTCTTGCTGACCTTGATCATGAGATTGCATGAAGGTACTTATGCCAAAATTCAATGGGGTGGGTACGGAAATGATACTGTCGAATTTCCTGTTGAGCGCGGGGTTCGACAAGGATGCTCAATGGCACCAACATTGTTTACCCTTTTTATTAATGGCATTGTCCCCCGCATGCAATCACAGGTTGTGGATGCTCCCTCTCTCGCAGGTGTAAAAGTTCCTATTTTAATGTTTGCCGATGACACCTTAATTTTATCTAAATCCCCAAGTGTTCTGCAAAAAGCATTGGCAATATTTGATAAGTTTTGTGGCGATCACAGTCTGGAGGTGAATGCTTCTAAGACAAAACTCATGGTTTTTAATCCTCATAGAAATTTTAAATCCAAAATTACCATGAGTGGACGCAACCTAGAAGTTGTAAAATCCTTTACATATCTGGGGATCCTTATCTCCAATGATAATAGATGGAACCAACATCTAAATATTGCAGTATTAAGACATAAGCAACTAGCTGGTACCATCATAAAGGAGCATAGGAAATCGCTGACCAAACCGATTAAACCACCCTTGATCATATATGAGGCAAAAGCAATTGGGTCAGCATTGTATGGGGCTGAGTTGTGGGGGCAAGAAAACCTGCAGGAGCTCCAAACATCTGAGAACAACTTCCTAAGGAAACTTACAGGCACCCCACAGAGCAGCCCGCTTTTGCCTCTGAGATACGAGCTTGGCAGGAGAGAAATCTCGGAAATGGGTAAACTACGACCGATCTTATATTGGCGTAGGCTTTGGACTACACCTGAGCTCTCCCATTACGCGGATGGGTTTGTTGATGTCATTAAAGCGGATCGTTTTAACAAAATTAGATGGTTTAAATCACTAAAATTAGCATTATGTGAATTAGGACTAAATGAACTATGGTCTGATTCAGCTGGGTCATCATTCCCCTCTAAGTCAATCCTAAAAAATATATTTTGGGAACGGGTTGCAAATAAGAGTTTGCTCAGTATTAACAACGGGTCCATGACTACCACCTTTCTCGAGGTTAAACTGTTCCCTACATATGAAATGTATTGGGATTACATATCGAAACCCATGGATAGGAAACTGTTTTTTCAACTAAGGGCTGGCTCTCTCCCTCTCCGCAATTTAACATCTAAGTGGAGAGAAGGAGGACCAGCTACTTGCCCAGTTTGTGGGGAAGGAAATGAAACACTTGGTCATTTTTTGTTCTCCTGCCATGTATATTCTGCTCCAAGGCGAGTTTGGTTGGCACCTATATGTAGGAACTTGGGTACTAAAAGTAGTATGGTAGCTTTGCGTATTGTTAGATCTACTTCTTTGACCTGGATTATAATTGCGACTGCAAAGTACCTGGGGTGGGCGTGGGTAATTAGGCAGAGATTGCTAGTAGGGTAACTACTCTCTGCCTAGTTGATCAGAGACTGCTAGATTATCTATTCTCTGTATTGGCTCACTTTATGTGTCATTTCGGATTGAAATTTCATTGATTTTTAGCATTGATATTGTATCTGTTTTTAACCTGATTTTTAACAGTAATGAACTTTACACCTGTGACTATGCAAATTCTGCTGAATTATAATTGTTTTTTACTGTGATATGTGCTTATGTCAAATATGACCTCTGTAATTTAATTGTTTTTTATTACGTGTTTGTATGTCTGCTTTTCTGAGTAACACTCGAATAAAGCACTTTTGAATTTGAATTTGAATTTGATTTAGAGAGGGGTCAGGGACCCCTGAGCACATACAAACTTCAGCGACATTAAGGGGTATAATTATGAGTGCTGAAACCCCTGAACGCTGGAATGAAACAGATATGGATTGAGACTGAAAAGGCTTGGATCCATTCTGTGCTCAAGAGGAACCTCTGCTAAAGAAGGAGCAACTGAAGAGACTGCTGTGGATAGACCAATCCTTGCTTCCTGATCTGGGGCTGGACTGCAGTTTGCTGTTCTAACTAAGGAAGAGGCTGTTGGGCACTGTGCTTGGAGGCGCTGGGTTCCCCTGCTTGAAGAAGACTGTGCTTTGTGCTGTGTCTTGAAACCCCAAGGGCCCGAGGTGAGCTGGCTCCCTGTTTTGAAAACACAGGAATATAAATGTTTCCCGAGAAGACTTTCAGACAGGCCGTGAGTGTGTGTGCTCTGTCTAGCCTGAGACCTTCGCAAGTTGTGCCCTGTGATCTCGGGCACCTGGAGTTTCAAGGGAGACTCAGACGCACTGGGTGCGTGTCGTGGTGCAGCCCGGGTGTTGGTGAAGAGCGCCGGGGCCTCGTAGGCACCAAAAGAAGAAGTGAGTCACTGAAGTGCAAGACCACATGTCGTGGTGCAGCCAGGGCATTAGGGAAGAGCACCTAGACATCATGTGCACCCGGAGAAGAGGTGAGACTCGGACACGCAAGAGTGCGTGTCGTGGTGCAGCCAGGGCATTGGTGAAGAGCGCCTGGACATCATGTGCACTGTGAGAAGAGGAGAGGCTCGAAAGGGCAGGTTGCATATTGCGGTGCAAGCGGAGCGTTGGTGAAGAGCGCCGGATCGTCGTGAGCACCAAAGAAGAGGCGAGTCTCGGACGCGCGGTGTGCATGGCGACGTGCAACTTGAAGGTGCTCGTGAGGAGTGCCGGGTTCGGGTGTGCTCCAAATTGAAGTAAAGTCTCCACAGTGCGAGTGCCGGGTTCAGGTGTGCACCAAATTGAAGTAAAGTCTCCACAGTACTGAGGGCGGGTCTTGGTGTGGACTGAGACCACCGGAGTGAGGGCCAAATCATTGGGGCCCTCAGAGTCAATCAGCAGCAGCCCGGACTGGCAGCCACAGAAGAACTGAGCCGCTGGCCCAAGTCCACTGCAACCCGTGAAGGAGTTCTGGCTCAAGGCCCAAGTCGCTGACGTCGGGGAGGAGAGTAGGATCGCGCCCCCCCAGGTAACGTGGATCAAGACCTGGGGTGGGGTGCGGGCCCGGAGGGACACTCTCTTGGACACCCACTTCAGTCAGCTGTGTGAGCCGTTGCTTCGGCTCAGATCCCGGCCCGTGCTGAATCTAGGCGGGGCAGTACTGGGGCCAGAGCGGGAAACAGTACTCTTTGTGTCATCATTTGATCCATAACAGGGGCACTGTTGACAGAGCACGCAAAACTGTTGTATTACAGTTTGCATTATTGCTGCTAACGAACTATCGAACGGTTGTATGATGCCTGAGCTCATTTGTGCCTGATGAACTGTATGCGGGGTGCACTACATACTATGTTATTTCTCCCTTGCATATTACCTGATTGTAGGGTGGCACATTGCATTATTTCTTCAGTGCACAAAATCTGAGTGTAACGGCGCACAGTGTATTATTTCTCTATTGCACCGTACAGGATTGTAGTATAACGCATTGCTTTGTTTCTTCCTGGTGCAGGGCATGATGGTGGTGATACGCATTGCATTATTCCTTCAATTGCAAGTACATGACTGTGGCACTATGTATGGCATTGTTTCTCTGTTGCACAGTCTAAGAGAATATCGTTACGCATTGCAGTACTGTTTCCTTTTGCAAAATGTGTGATTCTAGCAATACGACTTGCCTAACCTTTTGGGAAACGGTAAGAAGTGAGCTTAACTGTTGGTTAGAAGCGGTGGCTGGGATTGGAACCTACCAGCGCACCGGAAAGAATACTACCCATTCTTATATGTTGATTTTGTATTGTGTGGTCGTATCGTATAATTGGTTCTATAAAGATTGTACTCAATTTATCAATACTCATGTGGAGTCTGTGAAGACATCATGGAGTTACTGTGAGCGTGGTGGTTGCACACACTGAACACTCGTGCCTTGGCGATAAGCCTGGTTGCTCGTGCCAAGCTACTAAGGGGGTGAGCAGGGCTATCTCAGATGGTGTCCTTACTTAGCTTAACGTTGATGCGAGGGGTCGGGGACACATGCTTCCAGCATTTGGTGGTGGCGGTAAGCGACAGGGACCTCCACTTCCAACACTTACATGATAATCCATTACAAAAATTCACTTTAGTATGCCCAGCACTTGGAGTAGCACTTGTGAGCCCTTTTTCCTGTTTTTCCTGCTAATTTGTTAAGTGAAATCTGCATTATCTCCAGTTCTCACAACACTAGTGATGGAGGCTGTCATGTAATAATAATAATAATAATAATAATAATAATAATAATAAAATAATAATTATGAAAATAATAATAATGATAATAATAATAATAATTAAAAAAAGAATGATAATAATAATAATGAGTGATTTGTAAAGCGCATAGGTACACCTCATCGGTGTCCCTCCGGGCTGGAATCAGGAGCTCGGAAAAAAAAGACTGATGAGGCAAAAGGGCGATGAAGTAGCTATCTTAATATTGAATCGACTTAAGAAACAGCCATGTTTTCAGTTTCCTTCCAAAATCAGTTTCTGTGGGAGAGGCTCTCAGGGCACACACAGAGAATTCCACATTTTAGCAGCTAGGTAGGCAAACATTCTAGCACCGATTATAGCTTTCCTGATCTTGGGAATTTTAGCAAGTTTAGCCTCAGAGGATCCAAGATTCTGACCTGGGACGTAAGCTCAAATCAGAGAGTGGAGATAGCTAGGGCCTTGTTTATTGTAAGCGACGGCAGAAACACAGGGCTTTGAAACCAATTCTTTTTGACACAGGGAGCCAGTGTAGCTGGTTAGGAACATCTGACGCTGATGATCTTTTGGGGAGGTTCAGTACCAGCCTTGCTGCTGCATTTTGGACTCACTGAAGCATTGTGAGACTACACTTAGAGGCACCCAGGTATAATACATTCCTATAGTCCAGCAGGCAAGTGATGAGTGTATGAACCATAGTTTTCCATGATCTTCGAAAGAGTCTTCCGAATCGAATATAACTCCTATGTTCTTAACTTTTTCTTTTGGGACCAGGGGTTCACCCAAGACTGCCGGCCACCAAGCCAATGTCCATATTGAGTGGGTTTTTCCTACAAGCAGAAGCTCTGTTTTGTTGGCATTACGTTTTAAGCAACTATCATTCATCCATGAGGTGACATCCGATAACCAGGATTTGAAACGTTTGGCAGAGATATAATTCAATTCAGACAGATTTACTATAGGTTGGGTGAGCATTGAACATTATATTTTTTGATGATATCCGCCACTGGTCTCATATAGATATTAAACAATGTAGGGTTCAGAATAGAGCCCTAAGGGACTCCTTTGGTAGAGCAAAACAGGTCTGAGATGCAAGATTTTAAAGTTACTTGAATGGAACGATCCTGGAGAAAGGATCTAAACTAATTGAGCGCTTTGCCACTTATCCCACAATCCCAGAGCCTTTGAATTAGTATGTCATGAGACACTGTATCAAAGGCTGCGCTTAGGTCCAGTAATATAAGGGCAGAAATTTGGCCCTCAACCGCATTCTGTTTGAGGACTTCCTCCGATAGGAGGAGGGCTGACTCCGTGGAGTACTGTGCCCTGAAACCAAATTTAGTAGGGTGCAATAACTCTTTGGATTCCAACAAACTGGTTAAACAGTTTTGTACATGTTTCTCCAGTATTTTTGCCACGAACAGAAGAAGAGAGATGGGCCTAAGCTTTTCAAGATAGAAGGCTAAAAGGAGAGATTTTTCCTGATAGAAATTACCATGGCATGCTTCCATGGCCTAGGTATTGATTCTGAAGTGATAGATATCCTAATAAGTTCTCGTAAATGGGGGACAATCGCAATGATCCCAAGCTGTAAATTTCTTGGTGGGGCTGGATCCAGGGGAGAACCAGATTTAATAGGTAGAAAATGAATCTCAATTCTGTTATAGAGAGGATAGCAAATTCAGTGATGTCACATGGTTGTTCGCTAATCCATATGTTATTTCCTTTTATTGCAGACTCAGAGAAACTTTCATAGATTTTGGTCACTTTGTCAGAAAAGGAATTCGCTATGGTAATGCAAAATTCTGAAGAAGGTGTGACATTAGCTAAAATTAATTCAGAAGATGTTAGTGACTTTAGGAAAGAAAATAATTCCTTGGTCGGGTTCCTAGCTGACTCCAGACTGCTGCATATTGTACTGTTACAGCCAGGATTGATGACTGGCCAACCTCTGGGGAATTCATTTTACCTCCACTACCGGCTGATTACTTGTTTAACAGTCCACTCACGACTTTATTTACTTAGATCTCTAAGACTACATCACATCAAGAGCATCGATATTCTAGAGCCTTACTGACACGTGCAGACCACTGACAGCCTTCACTCAACGAGGGACTCCTAAGGGAATTCACTCGCATGCTGAGCTGTCATTCCTCTCCCTTGTCCTGAAGAAGACCCGCCATGCCACTTGTTTAATAACGCTCTTGTCTAGGGTCGAAACGTCGACGATATTATATGGCTCAGCTTTATCAAGTCTCTTGGTTCAAAACAACAAGCAAATGTGCTATTCACCAGAGATATTGTTTTCTTCTTTGTTCTGACCACCTGTAGCTTTTACCCTGTACATATATGCACTGCACTATTGTCAGTGAGCACCCTATGTCACTCTAATATATGTCACTCAATGATTGCATTCGATATTGACAGCCTTTTAAATATTTGTAAATATACATGCACGCTCTAATTTACATTAAAATAATACTTTTGCAAGCACTCATTTGCCACTGTTTTTGTGTTCCAACAGCATTTTATATGCGTGCTAACCTTTGATCTATTTATTACCTGTGAAGCAATTTATGCTATTCCTTGATTTATTTATTACTTGTAAAGCAATTGATCTTTCCCGACAGAACCATTGTAGCTTCTCATACACAAGTCTATTTTCTGAGCATAATATTCCTTGCGTACTGCTCTGATCAGCTTGTGATATAATTTCAAGGCGTCCTTCAGATGGGTGTGACTGGAGGTACCATAATCCTTCCTCCATATATGTTCAGAGGGTTTACATTGATTTTAGAAGTGGCAAGATGCTAGTTATACCAGGGTGCAGAGGGAGCGGATCTGATATTGTGTCTGTGAGATAAAGGCACCATATTATCAATAACCTTAGTCAAACATGCCTCATACTTTAATGTTGCGTTAGTCACCTTATCTTCCAGTTTGATTTTAGGATTCGTGTCTGACAAGACGGCCACAAATTTTTCCGGAGTGACTCTAGCCCCTTTCCTCGAAAAGTCAGGATGGGCGGAAGGAGTCGCGGAGGACCTAATGAGCCGGAGTGAAAAAGGAACAAGAAAGTGGCTTGTACAAGGTAAGCTAATAGGATCATTGACCTGAAGAGAAGGGTCATTATAAACAAAGGTGTAAATACCACACTTGCATGATCAATCAGCTAAATTTGCAAGTATCTTTGCTCTTTAAGAATACAAAGTAAACAAATAAAGTCAAGACACTCAAGTCAATGATGTTTTGATCCTTGCTAAGGTAGGGGGATCATCATCAGGACACAGGGATTATGCCTGAGTGGCTTGACTTTACTTGTTTACTTTGTATTCTTTATGAGCAAAGATACTTTGCAAATGTGGCTCATTGATTGTTCATGACGTTTTAAGCCACACAAAAGTAATATGCCTGAGAATTGGAAATCTTATGATTTGCCTCGTTCTTTCTGACCCCCTATTTTTTCCATTCTCATGGTTCATGAATATTGTTTGTAAATTAAATAATTTAATCTCCATTTGGAGATCACAAACATAGACATCATTGTATTTCTGTGTTCTACTGTTTATATAGCACTTGTTTCGGAAGGGACCTATGTTCTTGTTGTGGAAAACAAATGCAAGCCATTCAGCTGAGTATGACTCAGGTGTAAGTAGTCCACCTGGCCACGGGTTAGTGAATTTTAAGATGTATGTTGTACTGCATAGAGTGAGCGAACCGAAACTACCTCAGGTATTCCCCGTGAAAGTTTTGTTAATAAAAGTGGTCCAATGGGGAAATTTCAACCCAGTTCTACCAGGACATTGGCAAAAAACTCACAGTTATTATATGAAGAGGCACTCATGAACTATTTCATTACTTTCAGGTCTTCAAACATCTAAAGTCATTTTGAGGTTGGATCTTCCCACAAGAAAAAGTTTCGAAATGTTACAGCAACAGGACCTTTTACATTACAATGTCTCATAGAATTTTTTTATAAGCGCACTTTCTAAAACGCTGGTTGTGATTCCTCCTTCCTCTTCTCATTCATGTTCTTATCCTGGCCTTTTCAAGTAGATTAACTGCCTTTTCAATAATACATGGATATTGATTATCCAAAATGCTAAGGGTGGTTGGTGTCACATCATACACCCTTTGACTCCACCAAGACATCTCATGAATGACCATTTGTCCCATATTTACCTCTTCCTATTTGTGGCTGAGGAACTAGGCAAGCAAATAGGGAGAGGAAACTACTGAAAGCCAATAGTGTGTTGTGTAGTTCCTATAAACTTATATAGGATCAGCACGTTTAGACAACATGCACTGTAGGATTGGTGTCAGACTGATTCTATACACCCCTACCGTGTATGTTAGCCTGTATACCAGCTAGCTCACAGTGCCACTAGAAACCCCTCTTACCAAGGAGAGAATAATTCTTGACAACTATCGAACATGGCAACCCTAATCCCTCAGAATCATGGAAACAGTGTACTACTTTTCACTCAGTCACTCATGCTCACTTCGTCTCAGAGAGATACACAGAATAAACAGTGGAGACGTTTTTCAATAGGCATTTATTGAACCAGCGTCATTCTAGTGTAAAAGAGGTGTGCTGAAACAACCATTAGAAAGTAACAGATATAAATGATTATAAGCAATAACAGAGTAAAAGGATGGTAGATTTCTACCATCATGCTAAATCAATGAATACAGGCAAGTATATAAGATACATGACAGTAAAATGTGTACTCCTACAATGCGACCTAAGTAGATGTACCTACGTGTACCTAGTATGTATGAAGGTGTAAAGCTAAGAATCCCTCTTTGATAAAGTCAACCCCATTACCTGAAGTGAGAGTCTCTGGGACCCCGTCTTGGTCTCGAGATGGACACCCTGCAAGGGATATCAGACCACTGAGAGCTGTAGTGTCTGCGTGCAGGAATCTCAGCATCTCCCGTCAGTGTGTCAGCATGGAAGTCCTTTTCTCCTCTGATTATCTTAGCAAGAGTAATGTGTATATATCCCCAAAGCGGTACCCCCTGGGGACATACCTTGCTGTGTCATGTCAGACGGGGATGACGGAAGGAATGACCCGTATACATAGTTATTATGCAGGAGATGTTAGGCCTTTTGTCCTGCTGTGATTTCAAGAATCCTCATATGTAATGAATGAGGGTTAAGCTTTGTCATCTCTGGACATTACCGTAGTTAGTAAAAGGTCAGTACTAAAAACTGTTATGTAGTGTAATGGTACAGAGAATATAGGTGAAAGGTTAGGTGACTACCTGAGCCTATATTGGGGTACCTATATGGAACATAACAAGGGCTCCTTGAGTCTGGTTTACTTTCTATTGCAACCACTGCCTTCAGGACCTTAGAGGCAGAGACCAGGGTTTTTAAGAGCATTTCAGGGGATGTCAACTGGGAAGCTGGAAAAGCTGATGGAACTTCTGGCCATGATTGGCTTCCATGGTTAATAGATGCCCTCCCAACATGCAAAATGCCTCCTATAGACTTTACTGGAATAACCCACCATGAAAGCCTCGCTCACCCATACTGAGTTTGATGGAATCCCCGAAAGAGAAACTTTATTTTTTCCTCCTTGGAGACACAAACGTTCGAGAGTCATGTTAACAAGCATTTAGGAGGTTCTTATCAGACCAGATTGTTTATTTCACAGCAAAATGTTCCAAGGGAACTGACTATACAGCCACATTTACTAAATGTAGTTTTGAATACCACTCACGAAATATACTAAAACTTCATGATCTGCACAGCAGAAAGTCATACCTCTACTGTCATTTTTGTGGGGGTCCACTCGTTGAAAAGATTTTAAAACACAAAACAGACAAGGCTTTTGTCAGCACAAAGTTTCCCAAAAAATGGCTTTCAAATACTCTTTGTGGACTATGTGACTGCGCTCATATTTGTTTAAACATCACAGCTTTTTTTTTCACTTCCATGTTTCCATTCTAGCCTTTCAAACACATTCTTAATCAACACATCATTACTGAAAATGTAAGACGTTAAAATAACCATTACAGATAGCTGACATTCTCAGACATTAGAAGTAGTGAAATTCCTCAGATTAAAAAGTTGTAACATAAAGCTACGCCTCACTGATCTTTTAGAGTCAGCTATTACAAAACGTGCACATAAAGTGATCATCGGACCTTTAATAGCTCTGAACAAGGATCAAGAAAGGCTTCTACTGGAATGATTGTATAATGAACAAGGCAGCAGCAAAAGAGGCTAATAAGGAACATGTCATTATATCAATGTGTCTCTACATATTTTGTTAATCCATCAGTTTGGACATAAAAACTTGCTTTTTATGTCATGCAAATACACTATCTCCCGAAAAAAAGCTTTCATTTACATTAATTAAACATATCTTTGCCCCAAAGACCCAGCATGGCTTTTTAATACACTGTTTTGTCCACAAACATGGTTTATTTTAGTAAATAAAATAATTTCCAATGCTTTTGTAATTCCAGTTATTGAACGTTTAGTAGTTTGTACCGAATAACTTAACATATTTTTTGACCATTTTCAGTGAGCTAAACCACTGTTGAGGTCTGTGATTGCCCTGCACAAAGACTGATGCTGGCGTGGTAAGGCCATTTCGTCTGTCAAGTCCAATAAAATGAGCGTGGATAGAGTGAGCCTGAGTTGCGTTAAAGCCTACTTGAAAAGAAGACGATACTTAATTAATGTAATAAGCACGATCCTTTATTGTCATCCAGTCCACAGCTCTCCCGGCAGCAACTGCCGTCCAGGAGTTCCAAACACTAGAACACAGGAGACTCCACGAGCACCGTGACGCTCGTGGAGAATCCTGTGTGCTTAAAGAAACAGTGTGCACAATGTTTACAAAACAGTACATCCCCACACATCCCCCTTCCCTCAATTAATAACAATTGACAAAAACAAATGATATAACTAACCCACCCCTTCCCCAAAATTGAAAATGAAATAAAAGCATTAATTCAATAAGTCACAAAATCACGAAACTTTCCAGGAACATTTTTACGTCTGGTGGAAAATCGTCTAGTCAACATGTCATTATGAACAGAACTGGGGTCATGAGCGGGCAGAACTGGAGGAACAGTACTAGTAGGCAGCAAACTTGTGTCAGAGGTGGGTAAAACACTAGATTTCAAACCAAATTTACTTTTCACAAATTCAACTTTATGCTTAGGAACAATGGAAACACGAGACTTGTTCCAAATTTTACCGTTCTCCAGCACAACCACATTATCCTTTACTTCCTTGACTAAAACAGGAGCAGAAAACCGAGCTAACCCTTTCTGCATAAGTATTGGTTTTTTGATCCTAACCCAGTCCCCCGAGTGTACAGAAGACAATCTACAACTCCCTTGAGCATATTTGGCTTGTGTACAAGCTCTAACATAAGCCACTCCAGCGAGTTTGGTACTGTCAATGTTTTTTCTTGCCATCCAATCTTTGTTCAATTCTGACCCAGCCACTCTACCTCTGAGTAACGTAAAAGGTGAGACTCCTGTGCTAGAATGGGGAGTGACTCTCAATGCCCACAACATGTCAGAGATGACTTTCTTCCAATTTAAACCATTGACATTGGCTAACTGCAATTGATCCTTAATCACACGGTTCAGCCTCTCAACTAATCCATTGCTGGAAGGGTGATATAAAGAGGTGAGAATGTGCTTGATCCCAAAAGACTTTAAAAATGTTTGCATTTTACCCGACACTAACTGAGTGCCATTGTCCGATACTAATTCTTCTGGCACGCCCTCCCTCAAAAACACATTTTTGAAAAATTCTATGACAGTAGTAGAATTTATGCACTCAACAAATTTAACTTCCGGCCACTTTGACATGTAGTCAATTAAAACTAATGCATACTTTGGAGTTGCTCCTAGATTGTAAAATGGACCCGCAATATCAAATGCCAATTTATGCCAAGGTAGCTCTTTAACTTGCACAGGAGTCACAGGAGATGGACTAGTAACTTGAGATTTGTCACTCAGGACACAAGCACCACATTCACGCACACAATGTTCAATCGCTTTGTCTACTCCAGGCCACCAAAAATCCTCACGTACCCTCCTTTTCATAGCTCAAATGCCTAAATGACCAATGTGTGCCAATTCCAAAACTTTTCCACAAAGAGCTTCCGGAACTACTAGTAAACCAGCCCTACGTAAAACGCCATCAATCAAAGATAATTCATCACGAACTCTCCTGAATGGCATCAAATCCGAAGAAAGGGATTTATCATCAGGCCAACCATTTATCAGGTAATTCATTACACAACTCAAATTCTTGTCTTCAGTCACAGCTAATTTCCACTCATTCTCCGACAACGTGATGCCAACCTCTGATACAGAACTCACTGCACACACCATCTCCAAATCTTCATCATTCTGCTCTAATTTATCGTGAGGAAGAGGCAATCTGGACAAACAATCAGCCACATTGTTTCTAATTCCAGGAACATATTCCAGGTGGTAATCAAACTCACTCAGTCTGTATTGCCATTTGGCAATGCGAGGAGAGGCCCTCCCACCACCTTTCGTAGTGAAAAGATCAACCAGGGGTTTATGGTCTGTCTTGAGTGTTATGTGATTACCCCAGAGGAAGTTCCTGAAATGCTGAACACCCCACCATAAAGCTAACGCCTCTTTCTCGATGGTAGAGTATGTGCCTTCAGCTCCACGTAAGGTTCTGGAGGCAAATGCAATTACTTCTACTTTACCATCCGCTCTTTTCTGAGATAGAACTGCACCCAGACCCACATTGCTGGCATCGGTAATTACAATGTTCTGATCATTAATATTAAAAAGTTTGAGAGGACGCGCTTGTACAATGGCATTTTTCAGTAAGTTAAAATCATTTGCACATTCTTGTGACCAAACATATTTAACATTCTTTTTCAATAAATTTCTCAGAGACACAGTCCTGTCAGAAAATTTTTTGACAAATTTGGCGTAATATTCGATCAGTCCTAAAAAGGAACGTAGTTGATCTTTGTTGGACGGTTCTGGTGCATTTTGAATGGCATCTATCAATTTCATTTTGGGTTCTACCCCTTTGGCTGAGATGTGATGACCCAAGTAATCTACACTATTCCTGAGAAATCTGCATTTGTCTTTTCTCAATGTCAACCCAAAATCTTTTAAAATTGCCAATGCTGTTCTTACTCTGCTATTGTGTTCACTCACAGACTTGCCATAAATGAGAATGTCGTCCTGAAAGAAGACGACTCCCGCAGTGTTTTTGAAAAGATTTCCCATGAGGCGTTGAAAAACTGCGGAAGCCGACGCCAGACCGAACGGCATCCTCAAATAGCGGAAAGCACCCTCAGGAGTTACAAAAGACGTAAGGTGTCTTGAATCTTCGCTTAATACAACCTGGTGATATGCCGAAAAAATGTCTAAAGTAGTGAAATAGCTGGCACCCTCCAATGTAGATAACATTTCATTAATGTTAGGTAGAGGTTGCCGATCAATCCAGATGCATGCATTTAAGTCGCGCAAATCCACACACATCCTAAGGGACTTATCAGCCTTGCTCGCCAAAACTACAGGAGATAACCACTCTTATGCCTCTATAGGTTCAATTACTCCTAAGAGACATAATCTTTCCAGTTCAGCCTTTAACTCACTTCGCATGCTTAGAGGTACTTTGCGAACTTTGTGTGCAACTGCTTTAGCCCCTTCTTTTAAGATAATTTGATGCTGAAAACCTCTGAGTTTGCCTAATTTGTCACAGAAGACCTCTGGAAATTCATGCACCCACTCACTTTCACCAGAAACGCTTAGAGAATTTACTGGCTCTAGATCAGGCAAAGAGGCATAATACTGCTTGGCTTCGCGTCTTGATAAAACCATATTTTGATGATTGGGATCAAGAATTATGTTTAGCTCACCCTGTTCATGCCAACCCAATAAATTGGTACCTTCTTTTACCACATAAATGATGGAGGTTATAGAATCTCCTTTGAATTCAATCTCTCCCTTAAACCTTCCTAATACTTCTACTCTTTTGCCTCCATATGCAAACATTTTGATAAAAGATTTTGATAGCAGAATATTATCTAACATGTCTAAATCCTTAACATTAACTATGGAAAATGGAGAACCCGAATCCGCTAAAAATTTGATTGATATACCATTCACATTAATGGAACAAACAGGGGATTTTCGTCTTCGAGATTCATTCATAGTCGCTATCTCAACAACACCATCAGCATTCATGGGAGAAGAAGACAACATTAGCAATTCATAATGTTCATCCTCTTCATCTACTTGTAATCGTTCATCAATATTTTTCACTATTTGTGAAGAACCTTTCTGAACTCCGGTTGCCTTACACATACGTGCTAAATGACCCTTCTTGCCACATTTAAAACAAGGCTGATTAATTGCGAAACAATATTTGAAATTTCCTAAATGAGATCTACTCCCACATCGATAACAGGATAATCCTTGCGCATCATTCCTAGGCTTGTTGGAACTGGAAAATGAAGGAATTTGAGAACGATTCGGGTTAGATGTCCTCCGTTCTGGAATTCTGACTGGTGCTTTGGTGCTGATGGCACTGACATCAGAAGATTCTGTTGGAGTTGCTAGAGGTGATGCAGGAGTACTCATTTCTTTTAAGCAATATTGTGAATGCTCAACAGATTTAGCCAGAGTCAAGGCAGTTTCTAGATCAGGGTCATTAGACGATAAGAGTTTTTCACGCACTTTTCTATCATGAGTGCGTTCAATGAGTTGATCCCTAATGATTTCATCTCTGAATTCTCTATAGTTGCAGTTAACTGCTAGGATCCTTAAGGCTGCAACGAAATCATCTATGGATTCTCCGGGTAATTGTGCACGTTGTAAAAACTTGTGACGTTCTAACACAGTGTTCCGTTTGGGACTAAATCTTTTGTCCAATGTTTTTACTAGAGAAGCATATTCGTCTAATATTTGCGCATCGCCATCACTGCTTGAAATGGATATTCTCACTTCTTCGAGAGGTAAAGTTTCCAGAATGGACCTTCCTTCAGGTCCCAAATTATATACTAATAGCGCTTTCTTCTTTTTTGATGTGAAGGTATCACCATCGATGGCCTCAATGTATGCGTCAAATGTCGCTTTCCACTGTTTCCAGGGCATGGGAGGAGGACCTGGCGATTGTAAAAAGGGAGGTGGCGAGGCTACCTTTTCCATTTGCGTGGGGAGCTGCTGCCTCAAAACTAAGTCATAAATAATTCAAGTCTATGAAGTCTATTAAATGCTCAAGGTATTTTGTGGTTATTTATATATTTTTTTTTTTGAGAATATACTATTGCTGGAATATACCACTGCTGTGTAATGCCTTTATTCTTTTTAAAACTGTAGATTTGTTTTCCTTTATTTATTTACTTAGTCATGACATCATAATGCACAGGCTGAAATAGTTGGAGTCCGCTTTATTGTGACGATGTGTATTACTGAAGAGCTTCTATGTTGGCAGAGATGATGTGCGTCACAATGCTTTGTGTTGCCGTGGTAGCGCACTGCAGGATAAAGATGCGTGATGTAGAACGTTTAAAAGCAATGCTCGCGCTGAGTTTCTGAAGCGACGCTCGCGCTTAACTTTTCCTGCGCGTCAACAAAGAATGTCTAATGCTCGCGCTGAGTGCTCGCGCTGAGTTTTCAGGAGTAGCGCTCACGCTAATCTTTTCTAATAACGTTATGCGCTTTGGTTTTTGGCTAATTTGAAGACTGCATAGCACGGCAAATTTACTCACGTCCGTCAGTGGCACCGCTTGACGTCGTTAACTTAAAATCCTTTTTCCTGGAAGCGAGGCTCCACTCTCGTTTGACGTCGCGGTCTCACCGTTTTGAATTACAGGGAATGTTTGGGAGAGTTGAAGTACTGGACCGTCCTTGTCGCCAGTGAAAAGAAGACGATACTTAATTAATGTAATAAGCACGATCCTTTATTGTCATCCAGTCCACAGCTCTCCCGGCAGCAACTGCCATCCAGGAGTTCCAAACACTAGAACACAGGAGACTCCACGAGCACCGTGACGCTCGTGGAGAATCCTGTGTGCTTAAAGAAACAGTGTGCACAATGTTTACAAAACAGTACATCCCCACACTACTCTTTATAAACCTTTTATATGATAGAGGCATGCATGATGGAAACCCGCTTTGCCACCTCCGGGCACTTTGGTATTACAGAAGGGTCTGTAGGTGCTTGTGCATCCCCTTCTGTAATACTGAAAGCGCTAGAGCACATACAGTGCCAGCGCTTTCTCTCAGTGGACTGGGGCTGTATTATACATAATACATAAACCTTTTAAAAGGTGCGCCCGGCGTAACCAAGAAAAATGCGCCATCTTAGGGTGAATGCAGCGCTCCCAGTGCAGCCACGAACTCGTGCTGCCGTGGGCAGCGCATTCAGGTGAATAACGGAGTGGCTGCATTGAAGCTGCTCCATATTTTCCACAGTTTAGGCAGCAAACCGCCTGCCCTTTTAAAGGGATTAGAGATTTCTTTGCAGGTGGGTGCAGTGAGTGACTGCACCTGCCTGAGAGGGGATGCCTGGCATTCCATGGGATCCCCTTTCCCCCCTCCAGAGGGCTGAAATCAGGGGGCGCACTGACAGTGTGCCACCTTGTAGGCGGCACACTGTCAGTGCACCTCCTGAGAACTTAATTGCCTCTGCACCCACGTCTGTAATATGGCACTGGGTCAGAGGCAAAGAGATTTCCTCTTTTGCATGGGGCCCTGCCCCCATACAAATAAGGGAACGCTCTCATGAAGAAGCGCTGGTGCTGTATATGAGCACCAACGCTTTCAGTATTACAGAAGGGGATGCACAAGCATCTGCGGACCCTTTTGTAATACCAAAGTGACCCTGGGGCATGCAAAGCTAGTTCAAACACCCTTTGCTCCCCTGGGGCACTTCTTTAGTACAGCCCCTATAGAGTTATCCTGTCACTCAGCCATAGCAACAGAGCTGAGAAACTGCCTGCTTTGTGAAGACTGGTCTGAGCACCAGGTTATAGTTCTGTGCTGCTTAATAGCATAGAGTGTTATGTCACACAAAGACAAAATACCGGGCAATGCACTGCTAATATTTATTAATTATCAGCATCGGCTTCAGCATAGAAATTACATATGGTGCAGCTATAATACCGGCCACGTGGCAAGCCCAACCATGGGTCATCAGTAACCACCATTAATCAGTTAGGATCTCAATATGTTGCTGAAGCTGCCCTTCTCTCCACACAACCATGGAGACAGCATGAACCCGACACTTACTCACAAATTTCCAACCAGTGGTGTAGCAAAGGAGGGGGGGCGGTGTGCCCCAGGCAGCATGATTTCTTACATAAATTTTCTTCGGGCGGCAGATGTAGGAATCGCCAGCACCCTACCGCGTAGGGCGGCAAAAGCAGGGACTGCTATGGGTGGAAAAGTGGCTGGCTACACCCCTGCATACAACCACCGGCCAGCTGCAGAATGCACTGACAAGTGCACCAATGAGTCAGTGGGAGGGGGTCAGGAACAAGAAAATTGGAAAAAAAAGAAAAGAGGTTACACGTTCAACTGCATAGTACAAAAATCGTAAACTAGAAAGAACCGGATACCTTTAAGCATACATTTTGGAATAATCTTTCTATGGAGAATGAGCAACACCTTTCAAGCATTCTGTTGGGTTGTTCTCCTGAGGTAGACTGTGAAAAAAGGGAACCACGTCACGTGTATTACTGCTACATCTAAAATGACTTCACCACAGATCATTCTCAAACAATAAGAACTTAGTTGCTGCTCAGTGGATATCTTTCAGGGAATAGTACCTGGATATTGCACCACTGTTCATCTCGCTGAAGAGAGAGGGCTTTCAGGGCATCAGAATTCCACTTATGATACTGCATGATGAACTAGTTTACGTTCTACTTAGCCGTTCCTTACCAGTACTTGACTAAAGTTTCTTTGGGGCTGCTTACATAGAACTTGAGAGGTAGCTCTACTATTCAGAACTGTTTTTGGCACCACTATTCGCTCTGCAAAAAATCTATGTTTTCAATATACTTATACTCAGTGGCATGGAAGCAGCAGTAGTCGCAGAGTCTAATCAGATGCAAACACGCTGCGGTATCATGACCGTTACGTAACGGGCACGTATGTAACGTGGAGGTCATGTGACCTCGGTTTAATAAAAGTTAGGTGCGTGCTAACGTACGCCATTGAGGCTACGGAGGCGAGCCTATTAGCAGCCCTACACTGTCTCCTGTGATTAACTAATCTGCCCCCCAGGCCCCACAAAAGCAACCCCCTCCATGTTGCCACCCGCCTGGTGCGCAACACAACAATTGGCGATGAGGGTGGTCGTGCCCTCGCACCGGTTGAAGTTGCGGACGCAAGCATGTCCACCTGCTCGCGCCGCTCGTGCCCCATAGTGTGGCCCCGTGGTTTCACGGAGTCCCAGTGTCCCGTGCAGAGAACCAAAGTCAACTGAGTGGCCCGGTGAGGCCGTGTGAGGTAAGCCCGCCCTGGCACTGCTTTCCGCGAAACTGCGAGGCTGCCCACTGTTTGTGCAGCCCATCGCAGCTGTGTCGGGCCGCGCTGTGCCGCTCCGTGGTGTGAGTGCGTGCCTGGAGCTGCTGCCCCGCTCGTCCGCATGGCGCATGAGGCCCGTGTGGAGCGCTTGGCGGACCGGCGCTCCTACGTGCTCCCAGCGCCTCTACAAAGTGAAGAGGGCCCTGGGTGGAGGCGGGCTGCACCAAGGGTGAGAAGTCAAGGCCTCAACACAGGCCTAGAAACAGTAAGGCCTCAAAATGGGTCTAGTGGAGACTGAGGGACACCCAGGCCTCAACACAGGCCTGTATCCAACACGGGCCTAGGACCAACTAAGCCTCAGCACAGGCACAGTGGTGGCACACGCAAGCTCAACGTCGGCCTTACACCAGAGCCTGCACCACAGTCTCAGGCCTGAGTACACACCTAGCAACAGGGCAGAGCAGTGAATGATAACCAGCAGAGGAGGTTGACGTCCTGCAAGGGAGGAAAAGGGTCACCTTGCACCATCCCAGGGTGTACGCCTCGCCAAGCCCAAGCAGTTGAAAGCCTAGTGGAGGGCGGAGAGTACACCTACACTGGTAGTACAGTGCCGCCGCGACAAAGAAGGGCAAGGGGATCACCGAGTCAAAACTCTCAGGGTACACAGCATAAACCATGTCCACGATACCACCCATAGAGCCTTTCATAGTGGAAGGGTCGCCCTCGTCACTGGCACCCAAGTGGAAAGATTGGGTAGACCGCCTGCTGATCTTCTTTGTAGCCACCAAGGTTCATAAGGACCAGAAAAGAGCGATGCTGCTACACCTTGGAGGCAAAGACATACATAACATCACTAAGACGCTTGTAGAAGCCACGCCAAAGAATCACCACACATTAATAAATGCCCTCAATGGACACTTTGAGCCTATGGCCAATCAGGACTATGAAAGGTTCATATTTAGGCAAGCGCGCCAACTCCCCGAAGAGTCGTTGGACACGTACCACGCAACACTCAAAAACCTTGCATCCCTGTGCGGGTTCCAAGACGAGACGGAAGATATAAGGGGCCAGGTGATTCAGGGTTGTGCCTCCGCCAAACTTCATGAACAAATTCTAGAGGAGTCTGGCAAGTCCCTCACAGATATATTGACCCTTGGGCGCACCAAGGAATTATCCAAGGCACGTGCAGCATACATGGAGGCGGCCACCCAACCCCGGTAAAGACCGAATCAGTAAATGCTGTTACGACCAAGACCACGACGAGGTGGAACAATAAAGGACCCGGCACAGCGACCGCCGGACCAGCAAAAACGTGTAGATACTGTGGCGGGTCTCCACACCCAGCAGCAGAGTGCCCGGCCAAAGGAAAACTGTGCTCCGGATGCGGGCAATTGAACCATTTCAAGAAGGTATGCAGGGCCAAACAGTATCGCCGACCGTGACAGGTGGTCAATGCACTGCTCGAGGGCGAAAAGACACACAGTGACATGGACGACGATGAGGAGGAAGAGCGGGTAGTCCACAAAGTACACATGGTTGGTACTGCCTCACGGAAAGCGCAATGGTAGCCACAGTACAACATTAGTGTGGGGTCCCAGGACGTCATGGCTGTAGTGGACACCAGCGCCACCATCAACATCATGGCTTCAGTTCTCCACCGAACAATGTGTCTGGCACCCAAGTTGTGTCCGTCAGCAATAACTGTGTTCGCGTATGGCCAAGACATACCCCCGAAAATAAAAGGTCGCTTCAAAACATCCATCTCCCATGGAGACAACTCGATCACCACCAACGTCTACGTCACTGAAGATGGACAAGGTATGCTGCTAGGGTGCCGTGCTGCGGAGGACTTGAGTTTGGTGACGTTTGCATTCAATGTGCATCACGAGTCGATTCAACATTTGCTAGATGAATTCTCGGAAGTCTTTGAGGGAATCGGAAGTTTCAAGGGTAAAGAAATCCATCTACACATCGACCCAACGGTCCAGCCAGTATCTCTACGGCACTGGAGGATAGCCTTTCATCTGCGACCCCAGGTAGATGAAAAGAACTCAAGAAGCTGGAGGCAGCGGGATCATCGAGAGGGTGACAGGACCCACACCCTGGGTCTCTCCCATTGTTGTCACTCGGAAGCCCAAGCAGCCTGGAGCGGTGAGGATCTGTGTAGACATGCGACTCCCTAATGCTGCAATCAAACGGGAACGGCATATCACCCCAACTATAGACTATCTCATCGGGGAAATGGCTGGAGCCTGCTGGTTTTCCAAGCTTGATCTATGGTTCGGATACCATCAGTTGGTGCTAGATGAAGCATCCCGAAACATCACCACCTTCTCAACGCACGTGGGACTTCGCTATACATGATTGAGTTTCGGGGTGTCCAGTGCGGCGGAGGTCTTTCAGAGCATCATACATGAGCTGATCATGGACATTCCAGGTGTCATCAACGTTAGTGACGACATCATGGTCCATGCAAAATCACTTCCTGAACACAATTCTCGCCTCACTCAAGTGCTTCGTCGGCTGCAGGATGCTGGACTTACCCTGCACCGGGAAAAATGCGAATTCCTGAAGAAAAAACTACAATTCTTCAGCTACATTTTCTCCACAGAAGGTGTCAACCCAGATCCAGAAAAGGTTGAGACATCAAAGACGCCGCCGCTCCTGCCAGCGTGATGGAAGTACGCAGTTTCCTCGGTAAGGTGAACTATTGCGGCAGGTTCATTCGTGACCTAACCACCTTGACAATACCTCTGCGTGAACTTACCAAGGACTCAGTCCCGTGGAAGTGGGGTCCGGACCAGGCCAAGGCCTTCAAGGAGATCAAGAATGCAGTCTCAGAGGCCACAACGCTCACCTTATTTGACCCGGGGAAGATGACCCAGATAGCGGTGGATGCGGGACCCCTGGATTTAGGAGCTGTACTGTTGCAAAGACAACGCCAGGAAGACGACTGGGCCCCTGTGGCCTTCGCAAGCCGGCCCTTACTGAGACTAAACAGAGCTATTCTCAAATCGAGAAGGAAGCCATTGCTTTTCACTGGGGTTGTGTTCACTTTCACCTGTACGTCTACGGCAAGCCGTTTGTAGTGACCACAGACCACAAACCCCTCGTGGCTCTGTTTTCCAGCACTTCTACCAAACCACCTCCCAGGATTGAGAAGTGGATGTTGCAACTTCAAAATTATAACTGCAAGATAGAATATCAGCCCGGATCTCGAAATCCTGCAGACTACCTGTCTTGGCACCCCGGAGCAGCGACAGCCCAGGAAATGGAAGAAGCGTCTGACACCGGAGAATATGTCAGGTGTGTTGCGGCCCGCTCATGCCCTCTCCCCCTGTCTATGAGTGATCTCACAGACGCAACCTCCAAAGATGATTGTCTGCAAAGAGCCAAGGCAGTTCTCCGGAGTGGCATTTGGCACAAGGATAAAGAGGAGTGGAAGATATTGACCATACCTGCCCAGCCGATAATGGAGAGCCTATACCACATCAGAGACAAGCTCACCGAAGACACTACAGGGAGCTTGCTGAGGGGACATCGGCTGGTGATGCCCACGTCCTTAACGGATAGGTGTGTTCAGCTTGCTCACATAGGGCATCAAGGCATTGTAAAGACTAAATCCCGTCTCTGAACCAAAGTGTGGTTCCCACTGATGGACGAACTAGTGGAGGCTACTGTCCGTTCTTGCTCGTCATGTCAAGTGATGGTAGAAATTCCACGTCCTGCCCCCGTCATTGCAGAACCTCGGCCGAGGTCTACGTGTTCCTGTGTAAGTCTGGAATTTGGCAGTCTGCCGACGGCTGTCATACATTTGTGGGCGTTGATGAACATTCAAAGTATCCCGAAGTTGAAATCCTAGCCTCTCCTAGCGCCACTGAGGTGATACCGAAGATTGAAAATATCATAGACACCCATGGCCTCACTAGGAGCTGCGAACAGATAACGGGCCTCCTTTACAGGGGCAGTAACTGGCCGCATACCTCAACAATCTTGGCATTCGCCACCGCCGCATCACTCCCAGATGGCCCCAAGCCAGTGGTGAAGCGGAGAGGTTTATGAGGACTCTAAATAAAGTAATTCGAATTGCTCATGATAAGAGACAGTCCATAGAACTGGTTATCTTCACCTTTCTCAGAAGCTACCGTCAGACACCCCATACCACCACGGGTGTCGCGCCCACTCATCTGCTCATGGGCCGGGTGGTTACGGACTCAATACCTCATCACCCACAATGGCAGCCGACAACACCCGATGACTCCCGGATTGATGACCTTCGTCGGGAGGCCCACTCTCAAGCCAGTCAGCGGAGGACGGCCAAGTCTCGACAGTTTGAAAAGGGGTGCTGCTCAGGAATAGATTTGCCACTGGCAAGTTTCAGTTGACATATGAAAAGGAGCCTTGGACTGTGGTTAATGTCAAAGGAACCCGGATCATCGCAACGCGTGGCAGAGAAACTATCACCCGAAATGTGTCGCACTTCAAGAAGTATCACGGAGAGGTGCAAGCATCGTCCCTGGGTCCGCCTGAGGGCGAGTATGGTACCCCGTCAGCGGATGGGGAAGGTCAGGCAGCGGAGGCGACGGAGCTGGTTCCACGGGAGGACGATGGTGAATCTGGTGACCCCACTTCATACTGGCAGAATGGTGTCTGCAGTGAGGAGCTGGAGATCTCTCCGGATCAGCCTGGGGCTGGTCGCTGTGGGTCTACGTCTCGAGCTGAAGATGCTGAGGTACCAAGTCGGGGTCTGTCCCAGTACAGCCTGCGAAGAAATCCTGAACCATCATGCCGATTGAAGGACTATCTGACGTAAGACTGTTCTTGTTTTGGTGTAGAGTAAATATGATGATGCTGGGCCTAAAATGTATAGTTTGATAACAGATCCGGCAGTGGAATTCAATGCTAATGTTGTTTTGATGTTTGTTGGGGAGGAATTTGGTATCTGTTATGTAACGGGCACGTACGTAACGTGGAGGTCATGTGACCTCCGTTTAATAAAAGGTAGGTGCACGCTCACGTACGCCATTCAGACTACGGAGGCGAGCCTATTAGGAGCCCACACACTGTTTCCTGTGATTAACTAATCTGCCCCCTAGCCCCCACAAACGCAACCCACTCAGTGTTGCCACCCGCCTGGTGCGCAATACAGCACACACCTGGCTCTAGCACTGGTGACACCCAGTGTGCCAGTCTTTATTGCCACCCTCATACCCAAAAATCCTCCTTCTCAACTAATTCCCTCACTACCATACTCCACCAGTGGCCCTCATCTCTCCATAGCCCCTTTCTCAAAGGCATTTCATTTGTTTTATTGAGCTATTCATAGCAGAGTGCGACGTCAGAACACTTTACATCACACACACATTATACAAAGCCAATGAATCATATGTGTGTAAATCAGTCCACAGGAAATGTTACATATGATAATGAGGATTACAAGGTGTAGGAGTCACATATCACCAATATTAGTAGCCAGAATATTTTAAGAGTGTATGGGCTGGAGAGCACCAACTCAGGATTCAAATATATACCACAGTGGTTTGCTTTACTAATAGGAATGTATTTCTACCCTAATTAGCCCTTTTTAGTAACATTAGAATAATGAATGACTGGGGAAAAGACATTGGGCCAGATGTATGACCATTTTTTGCTGTCGCAAATGAGAAACCAGCCCATTCACGACCACAAAATAGGTCTGTGCAATGTACAAACATATTAAGGACGCTATTAGCAAGGGGCATGCCAAATGGCGTCCCTTCCTAATAGGTAGTCGCACTTCAATGTACGATTGTTCTGCAGCCACAATTGAGGTCACAAAACACTTGCAGTTTACCACCTATTTCAAAAAGGTGGTAAGCCACTTGCAAACAGGATTGGTCCCCAGGGAACCCCTTTCTCTTTGGGACTGGAAGCATTTTTTAAGAGTAGGCAGTGGTGCCACAGAATGAAACAGAAACATTTCTTTTTTCTTTTTTAAATGCATCCCATTTTCATGTGCATTTTAAAAAAAGAACTGCTTTATTTAAAAAGCAGTCACAGACACAGTGGTCTGCTGACCCCAGCAGGCCACCATCCCTGTGAGTGCTGGCCATTGCCAATGGGGTTGCAAATTGCGACCTGCCTCATGAATATTACTGAGGCAAGGCATTTGCGACCCCATTGGGAATTGCAAACAGTGTCTGAGACACTGTTGTACATTTCATTTTGCAAGTCATAAATTGCGAGTTTCAAAACAAAGCAATTTGCCACTCGCAAAATGGAAGGGTCGTACATCTGGCCCATAATGTTCTAACCCATACCATACATCTTACATGCAGCTCTTTGATGACAGTTCATAGCTCACTGTGCTATATCAGGATTGTAACTTATGAATTGCAAGTTGCAAAATGATCTCTGTGCAAAAAAACAGAAAACTACTGAGCGCTCTGAATTAAAAACTATTCAGTGATTTGCATGGTACATGTTATTTGCAGCAGCTACATTTACCCTCTGTGCTACTTTATCATGAGTGGGAACTCCACTAGATAAAGCTTCGATCTCACTCCAGCAGGAACATTAATCAACAGAATTAATTTCACATTTAAAAAAGACAGTGTACATCTGTAGACTACCAGCAACTACTACAATACCACATCTCTGGTTATTTAATGATATCCAAGCAGTTCTTAAGCTACTGGACTACTCAACAGCCTACATTGCAAAATCTTTAAAACAGGTTGAAGGTGTGGATTCATGTAAGTTGTTTTAGCCCCACGATGGTTTGCATCATTCCTCACCAATTGTACCTCAAAATCTAGACCTATTGAAAACTATGTTTCATGATTGGTCAAAACTCAACACAATCACTATTTTTTTCAAGCATGGTCCTTTTAGGAGGTGATAATACGAAAATTCATCCAATATAAAATGCATGCTGGTGACCTACATAAACATCTCTGTTGGGGATAAAAACAGGCAAATCATGGACAAACTATTTGGCTTTTATAGCGATTCTTGGCTGGATAAAAGGGGAATAATCACTGCATGAACTTCAACTTTTCAAAAATCATTGTGTCTGGATATGAGTCATGAAGTATATCACTAACCAAATACCCTCAAGACCTATACATGGTGCTAGACGCAACACAAAATGGAGACAATTTGTCTAAAATTCCTACAAACGTCCTGGTATTGTTTTCAAGATCTCTAATTTCAAATAGCTTATGGCTAACCTGGTGTAAAAATCACGAGGAAGAAATTAGGGTTCATATTTGTATTCAGTTAGGCGATTAAAACAGGGACTACATTGACCCATGTCACTCCCTCAAAAAAAACAGGAATATGTAGCAGTGCTTAATTTGTAAATAAATAAGTACCAGGGCCCTTGTAAGGAGACCACAGCAGCTCACACCACCCATTGCCCTACTACTGACAATTAAGACTTTTTCTACATTAAAAATGAGTAATACCTACCACCCAAGCTATTTTTCTAGCTTTGGGTGGCAGATATTAGTCATTTTAATGTATATAGAAGTAATAAAAAACTGTTATTGTGTTGATCACAAAATTGGAAAACTGCGCAAGCATGTGGCTGGCTCTTATGAGTCCCGGTGTTGACAATTAAGTGCTGAGCACCGGAAACCACTGGCTCAAATTAAGCACTGAGTTACATATGGTGAAGTCAAAATCAGACTTGCAGAGTCAGACTTATTGTGAGGAAAACAGGTGTGCTATGCTATCATCATAATTATCCACACAGGCTACACATGCTCTTTTTTTAATATCTGTATTTGCATACTGTCAAACATACAAAGTACATTTAGAAAAAAATAAGAGGCAGACAAAATAGGAAATTGGGATGGGATATGGAATGGACGGCCATGTCAATTACAGTAAATGAGAAAAAAAAGAAAGGAACAGCTGCTGGTGTCGGATCATTTGCCTCTAATAATAACCACAAGATTGTACAGCAGGTCACTGCCCAAAAATGCTTTCTGAGTACAATATAAGTTCCTCTACTGTCTCCAGTTCCAACCTTTGATATGTCGACTGGTACAAACAGCTGTACATGTCCAGTGTTGTACTCATCCATCCCATTCCATGACAGGTTGGAACAAAATCAGATACAATATTTTACTATAACAATCAAACATAAACAAACATGGAAGACTGCCATCATAACGTCGCACCTCGGCCATAGGCTACACATACTCATAATCAATAATTCATGAGGAAAGTAAAGAAGGGCACAGGACTAAAAGTATACAGAAACCCTCCCCACCATATTGCCTTTTCTTTTCTTCTAATCAACAGCTGTAGATGCATGCGTGTAGAAGATGTCAGGCATTGCTTATATCTCGAATCCATTGCCATGCAACGCTTTAGCCCATGGAATTGCCTGAACACTACTCAGAGTGCGAGTGCACTGCCCTAGTGATGTCTTTTAAAAAGAGCAAAAATAGTGTTATCATGTGACAATTCCGTTTCTATAATGACTTAGCTGGAACCACCCGTAAACCTCAAGCTGCAGGCCCCACCAAGACAGACCAACAGAATCAGTACATCTTTTCAATTTAGTTACACTAATGTCCCCAGCAATCGTAATGCTATTCAAGCTGTTGAGTTACCTCATGGTGGACCTCTTCAAGGCTCACATGCTGCATTCACTCTGTCAATAGACTGAAGGGTGCCACTTCCCAATCTATGCTCACTTATGTCGGATATTTCTTTAGGACCCTGTCTCTGAAGGAAAATAATAAACTCATCACCAGTGAGGGTAAGTGTCCTCCTGATCACAGATTAAGATTAGGCCTGGTGGTAAAATTCTACTCCGCTCGGGTAGTATGTGGAGTTTGGCATAAACTCCCCACTCCTCAATGGAGCGAACTTTTTTTGCGTTGGGTTGCTCGTCATGTCATTTCGCATGTGTGGGGAGTGCAACGAGACCTGACGGCGCTTAGGCAGGAGGCCCCTTCACAGAGTGGTTGAGAAAGGGGGTGGGGACTCCAACAATGTCTCAGCAATCCAACTGTGGGAGACTTACTTGTGGAAGTAATACTGGTTCTTGGCCCCAACGGTCCTCAACACCAAGGGGACTTCATCCCCAACTCAGTAGTGCACCAGGAGGCCCCTTTACAGAGTGGTTGAGAAAGAGGGCGGGCATCCGACAACATCTCAGAAATCCTGCTCTGCAGTCAAGGAGGCTTCATTAGGGGTGGCCGAGCAATACTCCGCGTGCTCCTCGAACTCTCCAGAATTTGGTAGAATTTTTGGGCAACTCTGCAGAATTCCGCAGAGTGAAACTCCACGAGCTCTGACCCGGGCCTAAAAATGAAGATGAGCATTGCCTCCAGATTTTGATGGACCTATCAGCTTCCTTCAAAAATGTTAACCATCCAACCCTCATCCATACCCAGGAGTTTCAAATGGGGTTCACTGGCAATAGGCGTCCCTGGTTGTCCTCCTACCTTTCCAATTGACACCAGTTTGTTCACATGAGCACCTCCAGGTCCCAAAAGTGACCTATCACCTGCCGCGTCCCTCAGGATGCCTGCTGTCACCTTCTATCTCCACATATAGCTTCTTGGGGGCTTTACTCACACATAACAGTTTCAAATAACAAGGGAATCTGAGACTCATCAGGGACTTTGAATAGACAATATGGGGCAGATTATCGAATTTCATGCAGCTCAATACAGCAAGACACATTGCCGGGCTGCGTGAAAGGCAGAGGGCAGGAAAATTCCATATTTAACATTGTATGGTGCATTCCTGTCTTCTCTTTACGCTGGTGCACTTTTGGCTGCTTCGTGCCAATGCAGATACCCTTGTGTCATGGTGCAAGGATGCTGCATTGAAGGCAGAATTGCTTTTGTGCAGGAAGGGGCACCTACCTACACTAAAACAATCCACTAGCGCTTTTATCTATTTCTATGTGTGCTGCAGCAGTGGCGTAACACAAAATGGTGGGACCCCTGCAGGATGTAAAGAGGGGCCCCCCTTAATCTCCCATATGGCACAGATATTCCTTGGACTTGGAGTGGAAGGGGGCCTCCTGAAGGATATGTTTGTGTTACACCCTTGCCTTTGCTTCCACATTCTGCGCCTTGTACGTTTTTGTGATTTCTGTCTTCCCAATGTGTTTGTACTTCCAGCTGTGCTCTGTCTCTGGATAGCCCTCAGAAGTTTTGACTCTGATGGATAATAGCACACACATGACCTTTACTGTTTTCTTCTTCTTCGAGGTCAATGTCCAGGTCTTGTCCTGAATGTAGACTTCATCATGTGAAATATGGCTGTGTAAACCCGAAGCTTCCACCTCAAACGTGATCAGATATATCAAACCCTGTGGGGTGGTGGTGATGTCCATACTCTGATCCTCCACCTGAGCCACTCCCCAGTTTACTACAGGGTTCTCACTTATAGCTAAAGCTCTATTAAGTGAGTGGTCAGTTCAAAGCTTTTAAAATGTTGCAAAAATTAACAGTGAAAATGTGATATTCCTTGTGAAACTCATTTACATGCTTTCCCTCCCACAGAGAAATAATGCTGGTCACACCAAAACTGGTTTGGTGGCCCATTATCCTAAGTCCAGAAGGAAGAGCAGGCGGGACACTATTTCGCGTCTTGGTTTTTAAAGCTCCACTATGTGTCACCCACCACACACATTCATTTGCTATCTCATGCTGCCTCTGAGGGTTCGTGCAAAGAGAATCAGGCCTGGCTTTTCTGCAGCTCCATAATACAGAGAACAGGCAAACTGCATGCTAAACTCAATACAGTGCATTTACATCCAATTACATACACAAACAAATGCACTGAGCAATCGCTTATGACTTCTCAATGTGTAGAGTCACAATATGCACAGTTCAGTCTGAAGAGACAAGCAGGGGAGCACTCCAAAAAAGGGGTTTGATTTTTCCCACCAAGATTTGTGAGAGTTTGGGAGGTGGCCATCTTGCAGTCAGGTCATCATGCCCATTTAGCGCCATTTACTCATTATCCTATTGCATCTCTCCTCAGTTTGGGGTGGTGCCAGCAGCTCCTCTCCACTGCTGCTGGGGAGCTGATCACATAGTGAATGCACCCAGCAGCTCTTCTCCAAGCTGAATCTCTCCACTTCTACTGCACAAAGTGAGCATGCTCAGTTGCTGCTGTCCCTGGCTCCTAGGCGCTGCTTACACAGTGAGTATACCTTGTTGCTCCTCACCAAGTAGCTACTGGCGTAGCTGCCATTTGTGCAGTGGCACCAGGCACAGTGCCCAGAGGTGGCCATTGAACCCTGATAATTGCTGTATTTACTACCAAAACAGCCCATTTTCCTTGCTTTCACCAGGGCCCCAGGCATCCTTGCTATGCTAATGCAAGTATTTGTTTAGATGGGTACACTTTGAAGGATGACTGTGGATATATTCTGTACTGCTTCATGTCATATTTTGTGATTACAGAGGCAAATCTCCGGTGCATTGGCCATAGAAAACTTCCAAGAGAGGAGCAACCTACCCTAGTATGTGATCAGGGTCCTATCCCACTGTTGACACTGGCATGACCTGCAAACTATGAATTCAAATCCCAGCACGACAAACTCTGCCCTTCATTTTCGCAAAGTTAATACACTGGTTAACATTACATTTAGCATCTATAGCTAAAGTTCCCACATTTCCTCTTTTACTGATTTTTAAACAGAAATACAAATGGGAAACAACGTGTTTCCTTCCCTATATTTAGTTTTAGGAACTAAAAATATCCCAAAACTATGACTTCTTTTGAGTGACCTTCCATTTTTGAAAAAAGACTATCAGAGCAATGTCTAGGCAGACTGAAGCAACAGGAACTTTATAAGTGATGAGATTTCTTAAAATAAATGTTTATTTGTGCACGTCTATGCAATAAAGTAAATGTTTTTATTTGAGTGTATTGCAACAACCCAACAGTCACCCACATGCACACGTGTGCGCGCACGTTTACAAGCATGTGGAAATATAGAAGTTGCAACTTTAACTTTGTCAGAGCACAAAATAAATATGCATAAACCTTGAAAAGAGAGGGTAAACAAATTTGAAGGAATACAGATGGAATGTTACAGCACTAATACCATATTGTATATTTATGAATTTTGACTTACCTCCTGCCGTTTTTATGCTCTGTTTATAACAAGGATTAGTATTAATCAACTGACCAACCTTAGAAGGATGGAATCTAAATTGGCCTAGTTAAGATTCCAATTTGTGGCCTGCAGTTTACAGTGGACGTCAAGTGCAAGCGTTTAACTCACCAGGAGCATTGGTTTTTATCTGGTTTGGCATTTACTTAAATACCAAATAGAGTGGCCACATGTGAACTTTTAAGAAGGGAGCCCTAGCTGGAAGGATGCACTCTTTTGGCACAGCACTCCCTTGTGTCTTTATTCATGAGGAACGCTTGTTTCTGAGGAAGACCTTGGAGGGTCCTCTGTCTTGGGTCTGTGTAATGCAGCAAGATATGGGGGTCTCTAGAGCCAATGCAGCTTAGTGGGTTTCCCCCTGTCCAGGAAGGCTGTTACTCATCATTGCTCAGCACTAGTGACCAGTACTAGCTACCAGAGGGTCCCCTCGCCGCACCCCTGAAGACCATGCTTGCAAAGTGGAAATGCGACTCCTCTCGGTAGTACAAAATTACACCGTGTTCTATACACATAGCTGGCACATGCATGCCCACACAGTGTAATAATAAACCTCCCTCTTCAAAGTACGCTTGCATAGACCAGCACATTCAGTGGGTGTAGATATGCATACAAGGTGATATATACAGCGCCTTTTCCACAGGATGTAGCAGTACTACTCACCCAACTTTGCAGCTTGGATGGCGGGCGCAGACCGCTGGTGCCATCGCATGGGCACTTTGCACTGCGCATGACTAACACACCCTGCCCCCATCCTGAAGATCACGCAGTGGCGTAGCACCAACCAAATGTGAACACATGAGGTGGCTGTGGCCGTGTGAACCGAGCCTCAGAGGGCTTTTTAATGGCCTGCCACTGTGCATAGGGCCATTACTGCATCCATGTGCACGACCGCAGACCATATCAAACTAACTGGTCCCAGAGTCAGACCCAGTAAGTGTACTGTGCTGGTGGCCCCCGCACCTCATGGGCTGTGGGGGCTTTTGTGGGGGCTTTTGTTACACCCATGTGCTGCAGAATCATAGAAAGGGGAAAAACAAGGAGAAATACATATATTTGTCCTGGTTATGCCTTTTCTTGGAAAGCATAGCAAGCATAGCATTTTTCAGCATTCCCAGCTCTACCACTTTTTGTAAATTTGGGAATGCGCCAAACTCCACTGGTCAATGCATGAGATTGCAATGTATTTAAAAAGTAGGACATGTACTTTTGAGTTTTACATGCCCTGGTAGCGAATAACATTGAGTTAACTTATTACATTTTACAAGTGCAATATCCAAATGGGAACAGGTAACCAGTTCACTTTTAGTGTCTCTGGAATTGGAATTTAAAATCCTAACTTATGGTGAAGTCGAATTTTAAATAAAACATTTTTTTAAATGCCACTTTAAGAAAGTTGGTTAAAAAGTTAGAAAATGCCACTTTTAGAAGTTCCTACCTCAGCCATTTAGTGCCTACAGCCTGTCTCTGGTCACATGACTAGGTGTAGCTGGCAGTTGAGCTTTGTGTATTCTTTCTAGACAGCCACACACAATAGGGGCTTAGGTGTGCCTGGATGGGCCATCACTGGCAGGATGGGAGGGAGGAGCTGGGCACAGCTCCACTTCCACATAAATAGGCTGTGTCCTCCATCTACACAGCAGGGAAGGGAAGATGCCAGGGGCCTTCAAAACAAAACCTCTAGAAGTGTCTCACCCCCTTCAAGGGCACAACTGAGTATAAATCCTGGACCTCAGACACCAACTCTTCCGGACACTTCTTGACCAGTGGATACTTTGCCAGGAAGAAGGACTGCTCTGCTTCTACAAAGATTATCACTCTGCTGGGCTGCTGCTCTAAAGGAACTGCTGCCCTTCTGTGCTGACATGCTCTCTGCTGCCCTCTTGCCTGCGGAGGAGGATCTGGACCTGCAACTTCATTTTGAACCCAGGAACCCAGGGTGACTCCAAGGGCTAGTCTGCTGGCCGCCTGATCTGTCCCTCAGGGACATAAAAGGCTCCCAAACCAGTTCCTAGACCCAGCCTCAGCGAGTTCATGTCCCCCAAGTAGTGCCTCTCAGGTCCTGGACCCTTGGTGTGGCTCGCAGGCTCTTAAATCAAGCTTTTGGGCTCTTTGCGACTGCAAATGAGCCCATTTGCACCAAGAACACCCCGCTCACACCGGAAATCAGCATGAGTAAATGCTAGCTCCTCTCTTCACACAGCAGCATTGACAGTCTGCAAGGGAATGCCAATGCAAAGCTCCAACCTGCCCATGGGTGAGGCCCAGCATGCTCTTTGTGCCAACCGACAACCTACCACAACAATTTCTTTGCTCTCCGCGACCCACTCCAATGCGAGTAGTATTCTTGGCCCAAAACTTGAGAAGGTAAAATCTCAGTGGGACTAGTTTGGGACTGTGTCTGACCTGCACTCCATTGCGATCAATCTGAACTTTTGACTTCAATCCGGTCCAGCATGACCAGATAGCTGCAGTTTACGTTTTCTGTTTTTAGACACTATTTTACACTTCATTTTAAAAAAAAGTTTTAACTCCAGCTCTACCGATTAGTTGCTTGTCATTTTGATCTTGTTTTATTTATTACATTTTAATCTATTTCTCTAACCTGGTGTGGGATGTTTTTGTTTGGTGTTCTCACTGTTTTGCTGTTTGAACTGCTGCACAAATACTTTACAGATTGCCTCTGAATTAAGTCTGACTACCCTGTGCCAAGCTACTGGGGGTTGTGCACTGGTTAATTTGGGGTTTGCTTGTGCCTTTCACTGACAAGGACTGTGGTTGCTGCTTAATCAGGCCTCACACCCCAGTCAATCAGTAGTGCAATTTCTCACAGTCGTGATGACTTGCTTCGTTTGCTTGGTGCCAAAAGTGCTTTGGTTCAAAGTGGGGAGTATTTTCATTTTCTGGCTGCTCCCTTATTTAGAGACCTTGCAAGAGCCCTACAAATATTTGCCACGAAAATCATTCAACAAACATCACGAAACATATGATAAAGTCTCTTCAAATTTAAAAAAAAGTGTATTTCTTTAACATGTGGAAGCGTTGAAATTAATAGGGCACATTATAGTACTGCACTGAAAAGTACTTATCAAACATGATAGTTTTGCACAAGTGGTAGTCTAAACTCACATATTTGAAAAAGTTTTAGTTTACTTTTTATTTATAGGGTTTTATATAGCGCTGGCTAGACCCAAAGGTATCAGAGCGCTTTACGTATTCATATTATGTGAGTACATTTACTCAAAGTACAAGTGGGGATTTATATGGGGAAGAACAGTCATCATACAATAAAGTGAAGAAAGTATAGAAAATACAGAATTGAAGTAGTTTTAAATAGTCTATAACAATACATCATTAAGGTCATGGCGTTGGAGACAGAATAGACGACTGACTCTGCAGGTCTTATCTGTGAGAGTATAGTCTTTGGGAACGTGGATCAGCTTGTGCTCATTTTGAGGTACTTGTTGAGCAGTAGAGCTTTGAGGTCCCATTTGAAGCAGGAAAAGGAGGGGTTGCAGCAGTTATCCTTAGGGAGTAGTTCTAAATTCTAGGAGCATTTCCTGAGAAACAGCGTGCTTGGGAAGATTTCTTCTTTAGATTGGGAGGTATGAGAAGAAGTGGATTGGAGCTTCTTAGTAACCGGCCTTTTCCTGGTCCAGAAAGTTGGTTTTCTAGGTATTTGGTTTTTTTGCATGAAGGGCTTTGTGGGTGATGCAAGCTGTTTTGAAGGTGTATCTTCTTTCAATGCGGAGATAGTTGTGACTCTTTGAGGGCAGGTGAGATTGATCAAACCGCTAAGTTACTGTGAGGAGCCTGGCAGGCGCATTGAGAACTGTTCCTAGTGGGACGAGGTGACTGTTTGGAGTTCCTGTGATGATGGTTTTGTCATAGTCAAGTTTTGAGAGGACGGGTGAATGCACTGGTGTCTTCAGATCATCATGGAGAATGAACTGATTGATTATCTTGAGATGTATATGTGTGAAGAGCTCGCCTTTTTCTGAGCTGATGATGTGCTCCTTCATTGACACATTTTTTTTCAGGGTGATGGCCAAGGACATTATAGAGTTGGAAAGTGAGAGAGAACAGTTTACTGCGTCCAGATTATTGAGCCATTCTTGGATTGTTACCAGTTTATTTTTGGGGGAGAGGAGTAGTAGTTCACTTTTGTTGGAGTTCAGCTTTAGGTTTTTGGTGTTTGGCCATGTTATATCATAGAGTGGCTTGCAGATGCTGGATGTCACCGGGTGATTTCATTTTGTAGGGGAATTGAGTGTTGCCGGCATGTATGTGATAGCTGACCCCTGCTTGTGTCAGAATAACTGTGCCTTGAAGAGATTAAATAGAACTGGTGAGAGGATTGAGCCTTGATGTACACCTTGTGGAACAGGAGTAGGCTTCGAGAAACAGCTGGTAATTTTGATTTGTTGAGATCGATGTTGCAGATAGGAGGTGAACCATCTCAGGATGGTATCTTTGATACCAGTGGGGTTCTTGAGTGTAAAGCTGGGTGATTTACTGTATGTGGCAGCTAAGTCGAGCAGGATTAGGAGGCAGGAGCCACCTCCACCTAGGCATCTGGAAATGTCATGTTATATATTGACCGTCGCAGTTTCTATGCTACAGCCTTTCCTGAATCCTGATTGAAATGTGTATTGGAGGTTGAATTCATCTATGTGTTGGTTGAGCTGTGCCAGTACACCCGTCTCCACTGTTTTGGCTAGGAAAGGAAGGTTGATATGAGGTTTGAGGTTATTGAGCTCATTGGGGGCTGCCCATGTCATTTTTGAGAATAGGTGTGACTTGGCCAAGTTGGAGGGAGTCAGGTACATGGCCTGATGAGGAGGAGGTGTTGATGATTTTGGTCCAAAACTAGGAGATGATATGGTGAGGATCTGTGCTAAAGAGGAGAGGAGGGGATCAGAAGTGTGGGGTGTGGGTTTCAAGTGTGCGATATTATTGAAGACTTCTCCTTCTGGTAAAGGTTTGCAGTCAGTCCACTTAGCATTGTTTTTCAGTTGTAGAAGATCATGTTTGTCTTTATTTATGTTAAAGATACTCTGGGCCTCTTTTAAGTTTTGGGAAGGCGTTTCAGTTGTAACCTGTGAGTCAATGGAGCAGGCAGGCTGGGATGTCACATTGTGTCTTGTATAAGGGATTGTTCAATTTTTGCAACTTTGACAGTAAGAAGTAGGGTACTTGTTCACATCGTTTGTTGATTGCTATTGTTTCATGTTGGGGGGTGAGGGTAGTCGTCCTGGGCTGTCCTGTTTAATGATGGAACAGCCAGGTGGTGTGAGCAGGTCTGGTACAGGGGTTGAGTGTTTGTTAAGCCAGGTTTCGCTTAGGAATGCATTTCATTTCCATCAGCAAGTATAATTTCAGCAATATCTGTGGCGTGTTTAACTCCGGATCAGCAGTTCAGGAGCATGCATGTTAGGGAGTTAGGATTATTACTTGTGGAGTGGAGTGTCTGGATAGTGGTGTATTGAACGGGTGGTCTGGGCGATATCTTAGCTCGAGGGATTCTATTTGTGCCTCTGATAACAGGGATTGCGGTAGGAGGCATGGGGTGCACTTGCTTGGTTTTGTGATATAGACTCGCTGAGTGATTCAGCTTCCTTAGATCATAGGGGTTGAGAGCTCTGTAGGGTCTGTGAGGTAGGCGGCTCAAGGGAATGGAGGTCCAGCAGGTGTGCTGGCTGTCTCTTGGAGATCCTTGCATATTGTCAAGCAGTCTAATGGCTCTATCCTCAGAGTGGGATTATGCGTTAGCTTTACCTGGATCGTGAGGTCATTTTTTACATGTGAAATGTCTTTGGCTATAGAATCAAGTTTGTATTCCATTCAGCTCACTCAGGAACATGATAAGCATGTCTTGGAGACTTCCTGTTCTGAATGGGTCTGGACAGGCGGCGGGTCTGTTGTCTATTAAAGGCGGGTGAATGTCAGTGGAGGGGAGGACTGTGCCATCGAGGTTGGAAATGCAGAAGATTTGTTTGAGAAAGGTGGATTCTACATTAGGAGACAGGGTTATGTGTGCGCCTGAGTGCTGTGTTAAGGTGTGGTCATTATCTAGGGTGGGCGCAGTGGAGGTCGAGCTAGTGTTTTCATGTATCAGGGTGTGTGTGGATGGTGCAGTGAGGTAATAGGTTCTTAGATGCAAATGAATTATAGGTTAGTGGTCCTGGATAGAAGGGAGTGGGTGGTTGGAGCACAGGACCTTCGTGTGTTGATATGGTGAGAAGTGATGAGAAGTGACGGTCAAAGATGGTGAGGTGATGGTCTGCCACTTGAACTAGAATGTTCCCTGTCCTGAAGATGGATTTGGAGATCTTCCCTCTAATGCTTTGGGAGGGGGCAGTGGAGAGTTTAGTTCCATAGGGAATATTTGTAACTTGTGGTTGGAAAAGGAAGATGTTTCGCCATTTTTCAAGGCTTTATGAGTAGAAAATGAAGTTGGTTTTTTTTGCCATGGCTCATGCTGTAGTAGGTATCGGCTATTAGTTTTTCCAAAAGTTGTTTGTGAAGGTTGTTTTAGAAATATAGCTTTGCATTGTTTCAGAGATTATTTGGATATTTTATGCTCTATAAGTTGGGACTTTATCTCTCAAGTGCAGTGTCGAGGGTTTAGTGTAGGTGTAGGTCATCATGGAAGTTCCTTACAGTCGGGTCCGTGTCTAGATGAAGGAGGAGTACTATGCATGATATGCAAATCACTGGGTTTAAGGGTCAGTTTTCTGTTACAGTCATATGGGCAAACAGAGTTTGGTTATCAGGATGGTCGTTTATGTCTGGTTGTTCCTGTGGTTTTCCAATATCCTGTTCTGGGTGTATTCTGTTGCATAATTGGAGTAGTATGCCAGGTATAAGGAGCTGTATATATATATATATATATATATATATATGGGCATTTTAGCTGGCTGCCACCTTGTTAACCATCACAATAACATGGGTGTCCCTTTTGGTCCTTGTTAGAAATGGGATTTCCACTTGGCTAAGGCTTGCGCCAAAGCCAGGCAGAAACCACCACTCTAGTCAGGGCAAGGGTGTTACATGCTGAAGATAACCCCTGCTCACCCCCTTGGTAGTTTAGCACGAGCAGTCAGGCTTATCCCAGAGGCAATGTGTAAAGCTTTTGCGCAACACACACACGCAGCAG
Organism: Lissotriton helveticus; assembly: GCF_964261635.1. Lineage (NCBI taxonomy): Eukaryota > Metazoa > Chordata > Amphibia > Caudata > Salamandridae > Lissotriton > Lissotriton helveticus. The sequence goes on along the minus strand of NC_136061.1, from coordinate 1,060,082,152 downwards.
CAACATACTAGGCACACCACAAAAGAAACTCCACACAAGGTTATATAAAACAAATGGCCTTTGTATTATCATAAACACATTAGATGATAATCACACATATACCCAGTGCCAACTGGCACCAGGTAGAAATTTACAGGGGATTATATACACTTGACAGTGCAAATTAGGCCACCGTCAGAACCATCAGAAAAGGTAAATAAGTATAAAACACAACCAGTAATTACTGGTACAATAATGAACTAAGCATTATCACATTAGGCATAAAATACATTAGGCCGAAACCTCACCAGCATAAAACATTATGGCATAGGCACCCCAAGCATAAACCATATTATGCACTCACATTAGGCATAAACATATTACGCAATATCACATTAGGCCTAAATCAGCAGTGCACCACAGTAGTACCAGGTGCATACTGCACCCAACTGTCCCCAGGCCAATCTGGCCTTCCACTGGGGCTCAAATGCCCTTTGTCCACATAATCAGGGCTGGGCTGCCAATGCAGCACAGTCAAAGTGCGTGTACTGCACTGGCCTAAACGTTGCAGCTGCCACTAATCGTGGTGCAGCTGTGAAAAGAAATCAGCCCTGGCACCACTGTGCCTCTCCATCCTCACTGGGACTAACTAAGATCAAAAGGGCCCCTCCATTGCAGCGGCCCACTCTCCTGCGGGACCGCTGAGCAATTAGATCTGGCACCACTGTACCTTGAGTCCCCCACTGGGACTCTTCAACAAAAACTGCCCCCCACTTTGCAGCTGCCCATGCTTGTGGCACGGCTGTGCAAGGAAACCAGCACTGGCACTAGCTTTCCCCCTGGATCCCCACCGTGGCCCTAAAAACACTGTGCCCCATGTTGGAGTGGCCCACCCTCCTGCTGGCCCGCTCCGGAAGCTGGGAAACACCCACACGGTACAAAGGAAAGCCCCGCCCACAGTCAGGCAACTTGCCTGGCTTCCGGGCCGCGGCTGTGATTTTCTGGCGATAAAACGCGGGTGGGCTCCCGCTTTATATCACAGCAATTTCAGGGTGGGCACCTGCCATAAAACGAAAAGAAATGAGGGATGGGCACCCACTAGAGCACCCAAAAGCGGGGTGGGCACCCGCTTAGCCCAGCAAAAGGCGGGTAGGCTCCTGCTCAATTCCCATGCTGGGTAGGGGAATCATCAGGTCTCAGCTCAGGGCTGCAAGTTAAAAGTAGAAGCGCTCCTCTAGGTGCTAGGTCCTGGGTAAAGGTCAGAAGGCACAAGGCTGGGCTCAGGCAGGCCAGCACACAGAGCCCTCCAGCAGGGAGTCAGTCCCTCATGGCGGTTCCTCCTGGCACCCAGCAGCAGCAGCTTCCACAGTCAGAACAAGCATATGAACAACATTTCTCATGGGGTCACAGCCCCTATCTTTATACCACTTTTCCCCTTTGTCTGCAAAGCACAGTGCTTGGGGAAACCAGTTCCAACTGGTTCAGGAGTACTCTGTTTACCAGGCCCCTCTTCCCTATTGTGAGGTGGGGGCTTGCTGATCAGACATTCTACAGGTGGTGGGGCCAGCATTGGACAGGCTAGGCACAGACCTATTCAGGGACCAGGGACTTCTCCCCCCACTACTCCAAATACAGATGTCACCCTGCCCCTTCAGGAGCCACACACACCTCACCAGCCCCTGTCACTCAAAAGCCAGACATGCAATGCACATCAGGCAGGCAGAACATAGCACACAGAAATGCCAACTTCTAAAAGTGGCATTTCTAAAATAGTTATAATAAATCTGGGCACACATTGCATAGCATTTATTATCACTATTCCAAACATACCAAACTTGACCACGCTGTGCCTCTCATATCAGGAATTACCACTGAAACACTTATCAGGAAATCTCCAATGCATTCCTATGGGAGGGAAGCCCCACAGTAGTGAGAAATCAAAATGGCTGTTTGTCACTACCAGGACATGTCACACACTTACGGTACATGTCCTATATTTTACCTACAATGTACCCTGCCCATGGGGCTTGCTAGGGCCTGCCTTAGGGGTGACTGACATGCAGTAAAAGGGGGGTCACAGACATGGCACACACTTTAGGTGCCAGGTCACAGCGGCAGTAACACTGCACGCACAGGCCCTGCAATGGCAGAGGCCTAAGATAGGGTTGAAAGGCTACTTTGGTGGGTGGCGCAATCAGTTCTGCAAGCCTACCAATAGAATTTAATATACCAACCCTGGGTATATGAGATACTACTTTACAAGGGACTGATAGGTAAAATAAATAGGCCAAACAGGTGTAGACCAATCTTACCATATTTATCACAGAGAACACATGCCAAAGTGCCCAGATTACTAAAACCACCAAACCCATGTCAGAAAAAATGCTTGGAGAAAGACAAAAAGTTTAGGGATGACCCTGCAAAAAGGTCCAAGTCCAACAGTCCTATTTTTATTACAATTATCTTTGTTGTGTGAGTCTTCTGGTAGTCCTGTTTTTATTGATTGTGTGATTATGTGCAATAATAAAAAGAATAGTTTTGGTGAAATAAAATATTTGCTTAAGAGCATACAATTTACATGAGGAAGCCGCAACTGTAAAGTGCTTGGCACTACTTTGCATCATGGGGGGTGTCCTGTGGGTGATACAAGAATGTTCTCACACTACTACTTTGTTTCACGCAAAGCCCTATCTATTAACAATGGTGGCTAGGGCTTTGCCCTTAAAAAAGAACACTTCCTCAATGCAAGCATTGTAGACCCAAATCATAAAGGTAAATTTAAACCTGAAGTCTAACTTTAGAATTAAAGTCTAAGTTTAAGCCTGAAGGGCCTGATTCACAAAGGTAAACTTAGATCAAAAGTTAACTTTAGTAGTAATAAAGTTAAACGTTTGGTCTAAGTTAAACTTTTGGTCTAAACTTAGACTTCAGGTCTAAACTTAAACCTTTAGTCTAAGTTTACCTTTGTGAAACAGGCCAAAGCCTTTAGGTCTAAACTTAGACTTCAAGTCTAAACTTGGACTTCAGGTCTAAACTTAGAATTTAGGTCTAAACTTATACTTCAGATCTAAAGTTAAACTTCAGGTCTAAAGTTGGACTTTAGATTTAAAGTTAGACTTCATGTCTAAAATCAGACTTTAGGCCTAAACATAGACTTCAGGTCTAAAGTTAGACTTCAGGTTTAAGTTTACCTTTGTGAATCGGGCCATAAGTTAGAGAAATCTTTTCATTTCTGCTAACATTTAAAATATTGCATAGGTGCTGAACCGAACAGCACTCATCATTTGTATAAAAAGTTCCCAACTATGTCTGCGCATAATAATTGGTTCAGGAAGGGTGCCCTTCCAGTCAAAACCTATGCTAGATACCATGCACACACCTCAGCACTGTCATGCAAAGGAGTGTGCATATTGCCAAGCAGTCTCATTGTGGGCCGGAGCTGGTGAAGAGAGCCACAGCACTGTATGTTAGTGTATATGGCTCTGCAAAGCACCCTCCCTCTTATACATTGCAGCATAGCAACATTGGTTGCTGCACTGTATTGCTGTAGCACAGTGATTCTTATAGTTTGAGTTGTATGTAGTCCCACTAAATCACTAGTTGACCCCTAGGCCTTGGTTGTCAAATCCTAAAGGCCTCTTAAAGCTTGAAATAAAAAAAAAGTCATGTTGAGAAGTATTTAAACTCATCTTGGGGTTTATGTACCTTGACAAACACAGGTCGCCTGCATTTGTGTTCCATATTCCACAGCCTTGGTACTGAGAATGTTGACTAGGAAAAAATGGACTTGCATTGGGTCTCCTTCAATGATCCGTAGTTTCAGTGCTGAGACCACAGACTATGAAATGTGTGGACCTGCATAAAATCCATTTCACGGTACGTGTTCTCGCTTGAGAATTTGAGGACCGAGGATGTCATTTTAAGTGTGTCAGGTTTGCACTTGACAAAATAACCAACACTTATGGGGGCTCTTTAAAATGTGAAACTAAGGTGCTCATTTATGAAAAAGTCACGCAGCGCAGCAAGCCACCTTGCAGCGCTTTACCACGTGACAGGGAAAGGACAGGAATGCGCCATATTTAAGGTAATAGAGTGCATTCCTGTCCTATCCTATGATCTGGTGCACAGTGGGATGCCTAGCGCCAACACAGGCACACTTGCACTATAGTGCAAGGGTGCCTGCTTTGTATGCAGGATTGATTTTGTGCAGGAAGGGGGAGATTCCTGCACAAAAACAATCCTGGGAGGCATATCTGTCTTTCTATGTGTGCTGTGGAATGCAACACACATAGACAGAGGAAGAAACGAGGAGAAAGAGAGATATTCCGCCTCTTTACGCCTACACTGGAAAGGCTTAACTCTTTTACGCATTCCCAGGTTTACCAGTTCTGATAAATCTCAAAACCATAGGAGGTGTGTGGGAACAAGCATGCAATGCCCATGGAAAGCCATCTCAGGACAGAGTAGCACAATGCAGCCATTTTCGCTGCATTGCATTACTACCGACCAATGAAACCTCTCAGGGCCACGTAAAGTGGCTTTGCGCAGCTTCATGAATCTTACTTAAGTTTTGCATCACGCATGTATCGTGTTGGGTTGTGCAAACGCGATGCATACCTCCTCGAAATATACCCCTAATTTTTTTATAAGATGGCTCACTTAAGTGTTACCTGATAGCAGAATTAATTTTAGGGGACTTTCACAGGGAACTCAACTTTTTTGAAAATGTGCTGGGACTACAGGCTCGAACTCAAGACCACAGACCAGGCTAGCCATGAGAGCAGTATTTTCTTTATTGTTCATGCAGAATCCCACAGACAATTGCCAATTTAAAGAGCATTTTGAGCTTTCAATTGGGAATTGACTGCCTGCACAGGGTTGCACAAGTTCAAATGTGCAAGTCCTTTGATACTCTGCAATGGGGTTAGTTACTTCTAGGGGATGGGCGGGTTCTCTATTGCAAACCCCTGCAGCATTAGGCCAAATACATAACTTTCACAAAAGGCATGCAAACCATAACTCACTCACAAATGCCAGACTTATGAACTCACAATACCTAACAGCACACCGTTGTACAATAGAAACACATACTGAAACCAATAATTAAAACTACACTCACTGTCCTCTCTTTGAAAGTGTTTAATGGTAATATAACTTGTATGATGATTTATGACATTTGTAATGACATCTTTCACATCAAGGGTGAAATTTGGTTCACTGTTCTGCTATTTAAGGATTGAAGCCCTAACCATAACTGATACATTTCAGAGTCATTTAGCTTTTGTTTTGTAACCATAACTTTAGAAAATTGTTCATCATTTTAGATCTATTCTAAAATGTTGATGCTGTATAACTCAGATTTCACCACAGATTGTTTCAGAAGACTAATACATTTTTAGCTGTAAAAAGGAGACACGCTGATTCTGTATCCAACAAATTCAGTGGTAGGAGCAGTGCTTAATTTGAGCGGGTAGTGAAAAAGTAGGGCCCATCAGCACTCCTTTTTTAAGACTTCTCAGACTTTGTAATCAACAAACTCAACATTTGGCAGTGCAGACCACATGCTTTAGACCCTGACACTTAGGCCCTCATTAAGATGGCGGGTGGAACACAACTGACAGGCTGTCGTTGGCAGTCCGCCCGTCATCTAGGGCATTATCTGGGTGCTGCATTACAATGCAGCTGGTCAGACTGCAGAGGGGCGGGGGATTAAGATATTCCTTTCCGGCTGCCTGTTCACAGCGGTCACTGTGCCATGAACAGGCAGCTGTAAGGGGACTTTGGGGGCACCTAGCAGGGCCCCCATCACCCCACAAAGTCCACTATGTGGCCAGGGGTCACATGTGGTGCCCCCACAAACACCAAACATCCATGCACCATGAGCCAGATACCACAAGGCGCCTGGCACACGGTGCATGGATGTTTAAAAACATCCCTTTTTCAATTGCGGCTTGAGGGCTGCAGCCAGGGCCAGACTGGGAACCACAACCGGCCCTGGCAAAGTGCTCGGCCGCCCCCCCTCCCTAACCGGTTTTCGGCCGATTTTAGTATAGTGCCGATTTTGCAGCTATACTGCAAAACGGCCCTGTAACAAAAACGGCCCCCAGGGGCCCAATACCGGACCCCACCCGTGCAGCGCACCGGGGATTGCCCGGTGCCCGCTATGGCCAGTCCGAACCTGGCTGCAGCACAAGCCACAACTGAAAAAGGGATGTTTCCGACCGTCTACACGGCGGTCGCATCTGCAATGATGGACCACCATCGTAATTACCCCTTTATTCATTTGCAAACTAAGCACTGGGTAGGAAGTAGGCATAAAGCTAGCTAAGTGAGTTGCAATAGGATTTATCATCACATTTACCCCGTTGTTTCTCCAGGTACATGTGGTCTGCAGGCCCGACTGCCTGTTTATTCCACAGGCAATTTCCGAGTGGGCTGCAGCCAAGGCAGCTGAGGCCTTGCGTCAGTTTTGCGCTTCCGATGCGTCACTTTTTGTGATGCATCGGCGGCGTAAAACATGCCTCCTGTTGCGCACTATTTACAAAGTGACGCATCTAAGCAGATGCGTCACTTTGTAAACCCCTGCGCTACATTATACCTGCGTCAGGTATAATGTATGCCCCGCAAAAGGCCTCGCAATAGTGATGCAGTGAAATCTATGAGATTTCACTGCGTCACTTTTAGGACGCTTTTGCGTCAAAATCTTACGCCTGCTTCATGGCAGGCGTAAGACTGACGCAAGCCCTTTCACATGGGGCTTTCCCCATGTGAAAGGACGCATTGCTGGAGTTGCGTCACTTTTGTGACACACTCCAGCAAGGCGTGACTTTTGCACTTACAGATACGTCAGAAATACTGACGTATCTGTAACTCCTTGCGACATGATGCGTCATACTGTAAATATGACGCATCAATCATGTCGCAAGGAGTGCGCACTGAGAAGTGACGCAGAGCTCCTTTCAAGCAGCGATGCGTCATTTTTCATAAATGAGGCCCCAAGTTTTTGAGGGCAGAGTGCCCACTGCCTGCGCCTTTGCCAATTTTCCCAGTTCCCCCAGCTAATTTAGTAACGTGGGTGCTTTGGACGAGAGAGATGAAGAGGAAAGAGAAAAGGGAGAGAGAAAAACGCGAGAAGCGAGCCAGCTGGTTTGAACACTTTTGCCAGGGCTGAATTTGCTTCCAAGCACGGGCCTGTTAGTCTGGAACAAATACAGGGTATGGTACATTATTCGATGAGACACCCTAGAGAACGATAGCGTAATGTTTTCCCTTTGAATACGCTCCAGTGGCATTATGTGTGTAAAACACGGTCATGTTAGATTCTGTGAACATATGCTGCAATGCACTTTAGACTCCAACTCCTGTGTCTAACAAGGAGCATTTCCAGCGGGAATACACATCCTGCATCAACTGCCCACAAAGACATCTCCTAAAATATCTGCACCAGGGGAGAAATCAAGCTCTTGACATCTACTGGCAGCATAAACTAGGTTAGAAGAAATCATCTTTTTCCTGAAAACAAGCCCGATTAACTTAGAGTCGCTGCATTTTCAAAAGCACTCAGGAGTCCCTAATGTGCATGCATTCTAATTTACTTTGCTTGCATTTAATATATGAAATTGTTTTCGCCCACAAATACACCGCAACGCATAGTAGATTAAAAGTTTCATTTTGTCGATGAGATAATAGCTCACTCAATTAAAAGCCCAGCCTGTCAAGAATCAGAAAGCAGCCTGGTGGAAGATGTAACAGCAGATGTATTACATCTAAAACAATGCACTGATGATGTACCAGGGGAGCAGAAGGCCTCCAGGAAGAAAAGGCACTTTCATAGTTTAGGAGGACAAGGGTCTCTTCTTTGCTCTATTTGAATCCATGTCTGAGTCACATCATAGCAATACATCCTGGCTCCTGATAGTAGGTTCCTGTGGCTGTCCCACAAGATGATTCACCAGTCCAGCAACTTCGCCTTTCATACAGTGGGATGAGCATGAAGCAAAGGAAGCTTGCAGCAAGCTGAGAAGGTGTGGTTCCAGATTATTGTTCTCAATATATCTCCCGACATAAATATTGCGGCCTAAATATTGTTTACAAAACTGTGGCCCCATCGAGATATTGATGAGCAATTCACACATAATGACACAATAGTTTTGTACACCATAAATAGGACACAGTAAGTGTTAGATGCTGTTTCTGTAGTTTTCTGATAACCACAGAGGAAGGTTTGTAACAAGCAGAGGGCTCGCCTCTTGTGATATGGATCCAGAACGTAGATGTAGCTCAGAGCAATTTGAAGTGACCAACATTTTTTTGAAAAATAACTCATGTTAATATGGGATCAAGGCATGGAGGGATAATTAATTAGAAACAACCGATAGTTGATTTCTTCTCATTCTTCTATGTTTAACAACGACCTGAAATCTTTCAATGTCCCCTTATTCATTGAACCCTAATTCCTGCTATGTTTAGGGTAAAAAAATGTCAGATGCCCAAGGTGTATTACATTGTTGCGCTTTTATTTTTTCTTGCCGATTACTTTGGAAGTATTTTAATTTGTGAATTAGTGACAGATGTCATTAGTACTTTTTTTTTTTTAGGGCGAGCCTACCACACAGCTAAAGCTTTCTTGTTGCAAAAAACATATTGTTAGTTTACCAAGATCTTACAGTGGGAGTTAAGCCTGCTGTTGCTTACCATTTTTTTTCATAATAAAATGTTATCGATTTTTTGATAACGACAAAACACCCAATACATCTTGCCACATGTCACAAGCATAATGCCTGAAACGGGGGGGGGGGGGTCTTCACAAGAGTTGTCTCATCAACTTTTACACATGTCATTACTAGGTCTAGAATAGGTCCACCATCTTCCCCAAATTGTAGTTTGTTTAAGTGGGCCGCCAGTAGCCAGGTAGATTGGTTCTTCCAACTTGGAGTACAAGAACATTGTGCGCTCCAATCTGCAATGTTTGTGTTTGGGGTTGTGTCCAGTGGGGGCTGGCATGGCTCGGGGGTAGTGAGACTTGTGTGGGCACAGGGTGGAGGGCACACGGGGGTGCACAATGTAAAACTAAAAAAATGAAGCACTTACCTTGCTGACGGGTCCCTCATCTCTGCTCTCATCTTTGGGCTTGAGGAACAGGAATCACAGCCAGGTTCCCCTGACCAATCACAAAGCTGCAATGTAGGGTTGCGATTGGTCTGAACATCCTGGTTCGACGCTCGGTCAGGGAATGGGGACCTGGGCATGTTGTCCATACAGGCTGAAATGCAGCCTGCTTGGAGAACAGAGAAAGTGCGCATGACTGTTTTGGGCAGCCCGAGAGGGTGGTGAAACAGTCATGTGCACTTAGGAGTGGAGTAGACAAACCACACCTACCCTGCCCTGCTCCTAGAGCAGAGCAGCCCCGCCCACCTGACCACCCGCCCGCCGGCCCGCAAAGCAGCATGGACACATAAAATGAAAATAACTCAAAGTTATTGATCATTTTATGTTTCCTTTACTTTGCACTGCTTAAAAGCAGTGGGGCAACGCTCCTCCGCCGTAGCGGAGGAGCAGCCTCTCGTTGTGTCACATTCCAAAGATATGCTATATCTCTCTTGGCCAAGGTGCATTCCCACTGATCCCCACCCAGGCCTTCCAGGATGCCAAATAATGCACAATGAGTTCAACTGTCAACTGTGATTGCCAACCAGTCGTGGCTATGACTGGGCAGGATGGCGTAGTAGAAGTCAATATGTTTTATCCTGTTATCTGTTTAATATGTATTATCTTGTTTAAAATTATTTATATTGAAGTGGCTATTGTAAAATTCACCTCTTTAGTGTCCAACACCAAATAGCCTCAGATTGGAGTGAGAATATTAATTGTCAGCCATTTAGTTTCCAACACCTTTGCAAATTGGTTTAGCTTGCAGTGGGAATAGTACATGTAACCCTTTTAGTATCCAACACATTCCACAAATTGGTTTATATTAGAGTGGGAATAGTAAATGTCACCCCTTTAGTGTACAACGCCTTCCAAAAATTGGTTTAGATTGGAGTGGGAATAGTGTCCAACGCCTCCACGAATTGGTAGAGATTGGAATGGGAATAGTAAATGTCACCCTTTAGTGTCCAATGCCTTGTCCAAATTGGTTTAGATTGGTGTGGGAATAATAAATGTCACCCTTTTAATTTCCAAAGTTTTCCTCAAATTAGATTTGAGTGGAAATAGTAAATGTCACACCTTTAGTGTCAAATACCTTCCTCAAATTGGTTTACATTGGAGTAGGAATAGTGAACTTGTAAACCCTTTAGTGCTGAATACCTTCCCCAAATTCGACTATATTGGAGTTCAAATAGTATATGTCACCCCTTTAGTGTTCAATGCCTTCCCCAAATTAGTTTAGATTTGGGCATACTAAATGTGACCCTTTTATTGTCCAACACCTTCCTCAAATTGGTTTCGTTTGGAGCGAGAATAGTAAATGTCACCCCTTTAGTGTCCAGCGCCTTTCCCCAGTATAGTTTGATTGGAGTGGGAATAGTAAATGCCACCTCTTTAGTGTCTAACAACTTTTTAGTTTTATTTGTAAACAGTAGAAATAGTTTGTTTTATTTTATTATTGTTGATTAGAAATATAGTTTTTTTTAAATCAGTTGTATGTTTGTATTCAATAAAAGTATTAATTTATTTGTCTAATGCAAAAAAGACATCAGACATTTTTATCTTTTATTTATTTTTTCAAACTTTAATAATTGCATATTTTGACATTTTTAATCATAATATCTTTCACATCAAACATTTTACACAATTACCTAATGTATACTTTATACATTTTAAATATTCATATTTGGCATAGTTACAAGTGTAATATTCTCTATTTTTTCCAATACATTTATTCAACATTTTTACACTATATCTCATTCGTTTCTATGAGGAGATAGTCTTTGGTTTTTGTTTTTTGTTTTATTTGGCAGCCATATTTGTTTCCCACTACCTTCTATTTTGTATTTTATGTGTGTTGCTTTTACTCTAATTTCCCTTGGAAGAGGTAAGTCTTTTTTTTAAAGAATTCTTTAGTGTTTTGTGGTTGGTCGTATTTATGGGGTGGTCCAGAAGGTAGGTACAGTGTTGTTTGTGGTGTTTGTTTTGTATATTTAGATGTATAACTTTGATTGTTTCTCAGTAGTTTGTAGGTTTGTGGTTTTGTTCACTATTTTGCTAATGTTTTACTATGTTATGTTAAATTAGGTTATGTTTTGATGATTAATTGCTATGTATATGTGTTTTTGAGAGTATAATGGGTTTTTGTGGGTGATTTTTTATTTTACTTTACAAGTTTTTTTCTACGATCGTTGCCTATGGCCATTGGGAATTTTAAAAAAAATGTTTTAAAGGAAATTATTTTTGGCCTAAAATAACCAAATGCTTTTTAATTTGATTCCCTTTTTATCTGTCCTGCTGCTAAGTGCAACAGCCAGTTTTTGAGTCCTTTCCTGAATTCCAGCAGACAGCATAAGGTCTGGAACAGTCAAAGGGATTTGGAGCACCCTGCTGACACGTCACAGCTGAATTACCTCATGCATCATGGTCGATGTGGTTCAACGTTGCTCGCTTCAAACACAGTTCTCACAGCCTGTTGGCCAGTGCCAGCACCAGTATTCTCCTCAAGTGTATCCCCAGACACGTGCCTCTAGACTCCTCCCTCATCAGTGGGGAAAATGTTCATAATCCTTTTGACTGTTTAAGATGGCTCCCGTGGGCCGTGAGCTGACGAGCTCTGTGAGCACCTGCGTGCTGAGAGTGGCACTAACCCTGAGGAAACTGCGGCAGCACGTCCAGCGACCTATGAACATTTTCCCCACTGATGAAAGAGGAATCTAGAAACACGTGTCTGGGGATACACTTGAAAAGAATACTGGTACTGGCACTGGCCAACAAACTGTGAGAACTGTGTGTGAAGCGAGCAACATTGAACCACATCGACCATGATGCATGAGGTAATTCAGCTGTGACGTGTCAGCAGGGTGCTCCAAATCCTTTTGACAGCATAAGGTCTGGAGGTGAAGGGAGAGATCATTCCAGGACTTTGCGGTGAGATAGGAGAAGGAGGGTCCTCCACTGTTGCTTCATTGGATGCGGAGATGTGAGGGAGAGTGAGGAAGGCGGAGTGCAGGTTCTGAAGGGTTGGTGGAAGTTCAGGTGGTGGTTGAAGTATGTTGGTCCTTGGTTGTGTAGGGCTTTGTAGGTGTAGATCAGCATCTTGAATTGACATCTTGTCTGAATGGGAGCCAGTGGAGCTTCTTGAGGTAGGGTGATATTGGTCTGCTTCGGGAGGTTAAGCACAAGCCTGGCCACTGAGTTCTGAATGGTCTTCAGTATCTTCAGGAGCTGTGTGGTGATTCTTACGTAGAGTGAGGTTTCATAGCCTAGCCCGCTGGTCACCAGGGATTGAGTGACGGTTCATCTGGTGTTGATAGGGAGCCATTTGAAGATCTAATGGAGCGTGCAGGAAGCACGAAGAGGAGACTGCATTTATCTGGTTTTTCATGGTGAACTTGCTGTCCAGGATGGTGCATGGTCCATCAGAGAAGGTGAAGGTACTAATTTGGTAGGCTACCAGGAGCCATCCTACTGGCCTGGAAGGTGTTGTTCCCTAAGATCAGCACTTCAATTTTGTCCTTGTAGCTTTAGGTAGTTGTCTTTTATCCAGTCAACAACACTTGTCATGCACCTGTGGAAGTTGGCCGTCATGGTGAAGGGGTCTTCTGTTAGCGAGGGGATGAGCTTTGTATATTTTGCATAGGATATGATGTTTAGTCCATGTGTTCTGACGATTTTGGCCAAGAGGGTCATGTGGGTTTTGAACAGTGTAGGGCTGAGAGATTAGCCTTAAGGGGCATCGCAAATGATGTTATTAGGTTCTGAGGTGAAAGGTGGTAGGCATGTTCTCTGGGTTCCTTCTATGATGAAGGAGGTGATCTATTTGAGGGCGTCTCTTTGGATTCCAATGTGGAGAAGCCTCTTGATAACGGTTTAGTAGATATGGTGTTGAACGCTACTGAGAGGTCAAGGAAGATCAGGGCTGCCATTTCTACCCAATCAAGGAGGGTTCTGATGTCGTCAGTGACATCAATTAGGGAGGTGTTGGTGCTGTGGTTTGCGAGAAATCTGGATTGAGAGGTGTACAAAAGATTGTTGTTCTCCAGGTGTTTTGTGAGTTGGTGGTTGGGGGCTAAAGAATGATGATGGATTCAACCCAGATCTGTGACTGGGGGTGAGCGTATGAAAAGTTTCAGCACTCCGTCCATCATCTCCTTGTGTTTGCTTTGTTCGCCCTAAGTTGGCAGGGTATGCCCAGACATGGGACCCTTTCTCACTTTGCCACTGGATTCAAGCTAACCTGGCTGATGAAGGGTGTTACTCAGATACCGGTCCCAGGATACTTGTCTCTGGTTCAGGGAATACCCGGCTTGGCAGTTCGGGCTGGACTGTTCCCATGAGGCACTGGGCCAAGACTGATTTGCTTATAGCTGGGTCTGAACTGAGGTGGTGAAGTGAGCTAAAGAATGATGATGGATTCACCCCAAATCTGTGACTGGGAGTGAGCGTCTGAAAAGCTTCAGCGGTACGTCCATCATCTCTTTCTATTTGCTTTGTTTGCCCAAAGTTGGCAGGTTATACCCAGATGTGGGTTCCTTGCTCACTTTGCCACTGGATTCAAGCTAGCCTGGCTGATGAAGAGTGTTACCCAGAAACCAGTTCCAGGATGCTTGTTTCCGGTTCAGGGAAGACCTGGCTTGGCAGTTCCGGCTGGACTGTTCCTATGAGGCACAGGGTCAAGACTGATTTGAATATAGCTGGGTCTAAACTGAAGTGGCGAAGTGAGCTGAAGAATGATGATGGATTCAACCCAAATCTGTGACTGGGGGTGAGCGCAGAGACGTTTTAATGCATGGGCAAAGTGGGCTCTGGCCCAGGGCCCCAGTATGTCAGGGGGACCCCTGACAGAGTCAGCTCTGTTCTCTAGAGTTTTGCCTTAATGACCTTGAATATTGTTTAAACAGATTATTTTAAATACCGTTTTCCTTTAATTTATTTTTTATGTTCCTGATGTGTGATTGTCTAGTACAGCTATTCTGCAGAGAAATGTTGGGTTTAAGTTTCATGCAAAAGTTTCAAAAGTTTCTTTTGGATCAAAATAAGGCCTAACATATAAGAAATGGGAGGGCGTCACAGAGATTATGTGCAGTAATATTGGTGAGCTGATGCTGTGTTACAATATTGAAAACACACATAACTATCCCTGAATATTAGATGTAAACACATTTAGGGCCTAATTAATGAGAAGGATGCATCGCTGAGTGAAGAAAGGGATGCGTCACATCTTAGTGTGCCCTCCTTGCGACATGATGGATGCGTCATATTTGCTGTATGACACGTCGCAAGGAGCACCAGATACGTCAGTATTTCTGATGTATCTGTAGGCGCAAAAGTGATGCATTGCTGGGGTGTGTCTGGAAATAGACGCAGCTCCAGCAATGTGTCCTTTGACATGGGGCTTGCCTTCATCAGTCTTACACGTGCTGTGAGGGAGGTGTAGTATATTGACACAATGGCGTCTTAGAAGTGGCGCATAAGTTCTCATAGATTTGTGGCACAAAAGTTCTCATAGATTTCAATGTGCCACTTCTACGAGGCTTTTTGCGGTGCAACACACACCCTGCATACATTATACCTGGCACAGGTATAATTTGGTGCAGGGGTTTTCAAAGTTACGCATCTGCCTAGATGTATCACTTTGTAAATAGGGCGCAACATGGCACATTTTTTACGCTGCTGGTGCGTCACAAAAAGTGATGTACCAGCGGCATAAAAGTGAAGCAAGGACCCATAAATAAGGCCCTTAGAATTTGCATGAGTGTTCCTTTGCACTGCCAGGTACCTGATGAAATGAAATAGTGTATTTAATATAGCGCGCAACTACTCAGACTAGAGTGTCCTGGCCCGTGACAGTGGGAAGTCAATATGCGTAAAAGACCCATCAGCCTGGTTTTTAAGATCTTCCTGAAAGAGAGTAGGTCTGTGGTTAGTCTCAGAGACTCAGGGAGGCTATTCCACAGTTTTGCATCTAGAACGCTCAGGTATCTGCCTCCAGTGCGGGCGCACGGCATATGTTATGCACAATGGCCAGATTGGCATTGGAAGATCCTAGGGGTCTAGATGTTGTGTAGCGATTAACACGCTTATTTAGGTGGCCTGCTCCTAAGCCGTGTAAAGCTTTAAAGAAGATGGTCATTGCTTTGAAGTTGATCCGTTCTTTTGTGCGGAGCCAGTGTAGAGACTTAAGAATAGGGGTCGTACTAGATGTGGGTTCAGATCTCAGGATGGCTGTGGCAGCAGTGTTTTGTACCACTTGTAGGTGCTGGATAAGGGATTTGGGAAGACCGAGGTACAAGCTTTGATGTCGCAGAGCCTGCACCACGATCTTTCTGCTCTCAAGCAGTAACAGTGGCAGGAATTTTTGGAGCATCCAGAGTATGCCAAAGCAAGCGCCAGTTAGATTTTGGATTTGAAAGCACGTGGAAAGTGTCTTGTCTATGACAATTCCTAAGTTTTTTACTTTCCCCTTTTCCGCGGACGGGGGAGGCAGATCTTTTGGCCACCAAGAGCTCCAGTCAGGCGTTTCTGGATTACCAAAGAAAACAACTTCAGTTTTTTCAGGATTGCACTTCATCTGATTAATCTTAAGCCAGTTAAAAACCTTTGTGAGGCGAGACCTAATCATTGCCCTGTCAAAGTTGGTTCCATATTCACACGTAAAAATCAGCTGAGTGTCATCAGCATAGGAAACAATTTTGGCACCCTCTTCCTCTACCAGAAATGCAAGGGAGAATAGATATATTTAAAAAAGGGTAGGACTGAGAATGGAGCCCTGAGGGAAACCTACATTCCTGGCCGGAACCGGGGAGGTGAAAGGGGGGAGCCAGATGTCCTGAGATCTATTTGCCAAGAAGGATGACATCCATGTTAAGGCGGTCCCCCCAGACCGATGTTAGCAAGTCTCTCCAGGAGCCTTTCATGTGGGACCGTATAGAAGGCCGCCGACAGATCAAGCGGTATCAGAACAGCCTTGCCTCCCTGGTCCAGCTTACCCTTGAGAAATTCAGTCACTTCCAGCAGAGCGGACTCCGTACTGTAGTTAGCCCTCAAACCGGATTGGGACGCATGAAGGAGCTTCCCAATTTCAATGTGTTTTTGGAGGGCCTTGTTTACATGCTTCTCTAATACTTTGGATAGGGCCGGAAGAAGGGAGATTGACCTGTAGTTGGCAGTGTCCGTTGGTTTGGCGTTAGCCATCTTTATAAGTGGAAGAATCTTAGCATTATTCCATAATTTCAGCATGTTGTCTAAGGAAAGGAAAGCATTAAAGAGCTCTTTACCGTGGAGTTTATGGTGGGAGCTTATAGGTACAGGATATTCACTGGACATGGGTCGGTAGGAGAGCCAGACTTAATGCTTTGGAGAAGGGTCAGTGACTCTTCAAGCTGAAACTCATGGAAAGCTAGTAAAGGTGGAGGGTCCAAGAGGTGGAATTTGCTATTAGAACCAAGGTAGAAGGTCAGTTCTTCCTCAGAGATGTTAGTGAAGGCTTGTTGCTAAAAACTGGCAGATGGCGGAACCTTCATAGCAATGCACCTGACCCACAATAACCTCAACAATAATTTCCCCTTTTAAGTGGTGGACTGGGGTTTATGTGCACACTGATACAACACCCACCATCACAGTGATAGTCCTATACAGAACTTAACATGTATTAAATGTATAAGCACAGGTGCACCATATATCAGAATTGTGAAAAGACAGTGAACTTATTACAAAGACACTAAAGGTGATATCCAAATTTTTTTGGATTAATTCTTTTATTATTCCAATAGATAGAAACTAACAGCCGAAGCGTTTCGTCCCGGATGGGACTTCTTCAGGGCTGTATTACACAAAAGAAAAACATATAAACATACAATTAAAATCATGATCTATTGTGTTGCTCAGCCGAGCAGCAATATTCACAAGTTAAAAAAACATTGCTACTAGTGTTAAAAAATCAATCTTGTTGTACATAGGTGCTACACTTATAGGCCAGTAGACGTGGCCTCCCCAAAACAAGGTACCTTGTCTACTTATGAATATTTATTATTACATAGTCATAATTCCAAGTATGAACAGTGTTATCAGAGTGAAGGGATCTTACATAAAATGTATATGAAATTTGTCAGACATGGGAGGACTGATAGGCTAACCCAAATAGCGTCATAGGAGAATGATAGAACATAAGATCAAGACATGGCAGTTCTGTGAGTTAAAGGTGGTTTAGTGAGTACAAAGAAAACATACCAAGAATAGGTTGGTAGCTCCTCGTAAGTGTGGTCGATCGTGCGGCGGAAGCAAGAATATGGTGATCACTGTTGTAATTTAAATCGGTTAAATAAATCTATTCCAGAAACAAAAACAAGAACAACAAAGATATAATCTGAAAAACGTTGTGCGACTTGATGAGAAAAACACCAGTAACCTAGACATACAGACACCCCCTATACAATAAAAGGGGGCGGAAGGGTCACAGCCAAAGAAAAGAGGGGTGGATATTTCACATTTGAAAAGAGTAACTGGAGGTCTTCCTATTATTTCTGTCCTCCAAAATGGATCGAATCCCGGATCAAGAATTAAAGAGAAGCTGGGCTTGAGTATTAGAAAGGAGAGTCAAAATTATAAGGTGAAAGTATGGCTAAGGCAAGGAAAAGCAAGGCTACCCTACTAGAGTCGAAACCGGTGCCACACCAATAAGGGTGTAAAACCTACCCAGGTGCTTCAGATGGATAATCCACCCTGGGTTTTAGATATAGCCTCCTAAGATAAGTCTCTGCTAATCGTGTGACTTTTCGCCCTTTAAATAAAGGCACTTGTGTAATGCACCGTCCCTCCCCTAGGGGGACACTAGCAAATAAAAAGAAAAACCCATACACAGCGCTAGATCTATGACGCTTACCCTTAGAATACAGGTAACCACATACATCTTGTCAAATCTGAGCAAAGAAAAGATTGTAGAAGGTGCACCATCCAAAGGTTGTGCACCTTGACCTAAAGAAAAAGAAAAGGAACATGTTCAAGTTTAACAACATATAGGCAGTGATGAACAGAAATGTGACCACCAGGAGATGTTAGTGAAGGCTTGTTGGATCACGGAGCTCTTTTTGTGGAAGAATTGAGCTGTTTGCTTAGACCATTCATCCGTGCATGGCCCTTCCTTTGTGCTGGCTTTCGAGGCGGTAAAGGATTTAACTATACTAAAGAATTCCTTACTCTTATTTTGGGCATTTTCTATCTTGGTTTGAAACAAGTTTTTCTTGGCTGCCTTCCCGAGAATGTAATGAGCTTTTAAGTTGTCTTTATACACCTTCCTGTTCTCAGGTAGATAGGATTTACATAATTTCCATTCCATTTTTCTACAATTTCTTTTGCTAGATCTGAGGGAGTCGTTAAACCATGGAGCTGGTGGGGCCGAACTCTTTGAGGAGCGGGAAACAACTGGTACCGCTGAATCAATGTTGGTTCGGAGCCATGAATCTATTGAGAGAGTGTCTGAGTCGGGGCAGCCAGACAGCTCCGGTGAGGAAAGACCAAGGGCTTCTGCTTACATCGGGATGGATATTTTATGGAACGTTCTGTAATTAGGGACCCTCTGCCTTGCGTTAGCCTGAGGGGCTGTGGCAGAGTTGGGAATGGTGAAATTTAATAGGAGGTGGCCAGACCAGATAATGGGAAGAGGTAGGCTTAATGACATGTCAAAGTTGTGAATGATTTGGTCTAGGGTATGGCTTTTCTCATGGCTGGCCGAAGAAATAGATGAAAACATGTTGCAGGCCTGCAGTGTCTCCAACAAGGAAATTGTTTGAGGGTCTTTTCCATTGCCCATATGTATATTGAAATCTCCCAGAATAAGGCAGTTGTTGTATTTTAAGGCCAGGAAGGTGGTGGCTGTATTAAGCGTAGTAATAAAATTTCCAATTGCACTGGGAGATCTATAAATCAGAAAACCAGCTATGCTATGATGGGGGGCTAAGGTATAGTGGATCCTAAGGACTCTGCACCCTCGATGTTTTCCATCGGATGGAAGAGCAGTTTAGTTTTTCATTGTAAATTATGGCGACACTGCCCCCTTTCCACTCGGTCGGTCCCTCCTATGTATTTTTTAACCAGTAAACGTGGCCGAGGTGATAGTAGGGTTGGAGGCTTCAGGCAGCCAGGTCTCAGAAAGAAATAAAAGATCAGGCTGTTCATCTAAAAGTAGGCCATAAATGTGTGGTTCATGCTTTTGCATAGAGCGACAATTTAAAAGGGTGGCCTTTAAGTCCTCAGTTTTCTTATTGCTTTTCCACATTGTTGCGTGGGAGGATCTTGGGTGCGAGTTTCCTGGGCTGGAGGAGAGACCAGTTACACTTATTGCATCGAAAGTCTACCTCCGAGATCGGATCAGCCGCTGTACACTGACATAATGGTAGCCACTGAAGGCTAAGCAGTTTTTCCCTATTGTAATTCAGTGGAAGAAACTCACCGGAGGGGAACTGGGCAGCATGGCCGGTGCCGCACGCCTCCTGGTGCAGATGGGCTTACCTTTGGCTGTGCGCATCTGTTTGCATTGGGAATATATAGGCTAATGCCTATGATGCAAACTGGATTGCTCATGCAGCTGAGGAAATGGAAACTGCGTGGGCGGCAGTGAGGAGCCCGATAGTAACCCCAGCCCTCCGAACAATCAGCGTATCAGCCGCGGTGGACCAGTACTAGAGGAAAAGCGAGATGAGAATCGAAGCAGCTAAGAAGGTGTAGGCAAGCAAAATCAAGTAAAGTGCA
Source organism: Lissotriton helveticus (assembly GCF_964261635.1). Lineage (NCBI taxonomy): Eukaryota > Metazoa > Chordata > Amphibia > Caudata > Salamandridae > Lissotriton > Lissotriton helveticus. The sequence goes on along the minus strand of NC_136061.1, from coordinate 1,060,062,277 downwards.
AGTGTGCGTAGGTAGGAGAAATTGTTAAAAAGCACAGAGTAATGCAGCCACACATATACAAGTGAAAAGGCATTAAAAACCTAGTAGCAGGACAGGAAGCACTAAATCCTACTGCTGTCAGCTGCGCGCGTCCGTTTGCATCTGAAATATATAGGCTAATGCTTATGATGCAAACTGGATCGCCAACGCAGCTGAGGAAGCAGAAACTATGTGGGCGGAGGTGAGGAGCCCGATAGTAGCCCCAGCCCTCTGCACAATCGGCATATCAGCCGCGGTGGACCAGGACTGGAGGAAAGCGAGAATGCGAATAGAAGCAGCCAAGGAAGTGTAGGCAAGCAGAATCAAGTAAAGTGCAAGTGCGCGTAGGTGGGAGAAATTGTTAAAAAGCACTGAGTAATTCAGCCACACATACACAATTTAAAAAGCATTAAAAACTTAGTAGCAGGGCAGGAAACATTAAATCCTACCGCTGTCAGCTGCGCTTTTCATCTGGAATATATAGGATAATGCTTATGATGCAAACTGGATCGCTAACGCAGCTGAGGAAGCGGAAACTGCATGGGAAACAGGGGCTCAAATTGGATCATAAATTGAAAGCTGTTCTGAACAGGGGCCCCAAAATATGTTTGGCACAGGGCCCCCAAAATCCTTAAGATGTCTCTGGGAGAGCGTCTGAAAAGTGTCAGTGCTCCGTCCATCATCTCCTTGTGTTTGCTTTAATATGTATTGGAAGGCATTGTGCCATCCTTCCACTGTGTTGTTTCTTTTTTCTATTTGTGTCAATGTGCTGTCACAGAAATTCCACTGTGGTATTTGGAATTTGGGATGGCCATCTGTGTAATGAGTGATGCAGTCTGCTAACCCAAGTGTCATTGAAATAGTCCATTAGGGGCTAAGTTTATCTTGATTTTGTTGGTAGACAGGGCTTTCTATTAGTAGATTGTAGTGGTTAGCTACCTCTGTGACAGAAACATAGTCTAGTGCTATCATTTATTTATTTCATAGGCAAATTGGCTGTGTTTAGAATATTCTGCACTGAGGGCCTTATTATGAGTTTGGCAGTGCGGACCGCCACGCCCATGGCCCGCTCCCACACCATCCAATCTGTGTGCCCACCGCCCATCAGGTTACGAGTTTCCTCGTGTCTGGTGGGCTTTTTTTGGCATTCCCACGGCGGTGCCTCAGTAAATGGGCACCGCAATGGAAACGTCAAAAACTGTTCCGGCATGCAACCCCCTGTAGCTCCCCCTTTTTTTCAGGACCGTTAGCCTTTTCATAGAGGAAAGACCTCCATGGCACAGCTCTCAGCCATGAAACATGTAATATGGATGGTGGTGCCGCAGCAGCACCACCAGCATATTACTGAGTCCCTGACTGCTGCACCACCACCAGAGAATGGCAGTTCCCTGGCATCTGTGGTGGTGCAATGGCGGTCTGACTGCCTACCTTGTAATTGTCTTCAGACCTCCATACTCGTAATGAGGCCTTTAGCAAAGAAACATGGTTTTCTCCATGGATTGAATTGAGAGTATATGACCTGTATGGAGGTAAATATGTAGAATGGTTAGAATCATGGCTTGCTCAAAGTTTCTGATTATTTTCTAGTGATAGTAATTATTTGTTTTAATGTTTGATATGGTTTAAAAGGTCGTAGTGAATGTTGCTTTATTTATACATAATAAGGCATATATAAAAGACATTTTAAAAGGAATATTTGTATTTTGATATTTACCATATGTGGTTATATCTGGGTAAATAGTTTGGGACACATTTTGAAGGTTTGACATTGGATACGTTTTAATACGTTTTCTGCTGTTGAGGTTATTAGAATATTTTTTTGTTATTTAGATTCTTATTTAAAAGGAAAGGTTCTTCTTTGTGTCTTTGAGGAATGGTTGTGCTTTCTTATATGAATGACAACATCAACTTTAGCAATGGTCCTCCCGTAGCATGCATTGGAATAATATCTAGTGCATTTCCAGTTTATAGTTTCTGTTGACGAACTTTCTTGTCAGTAGGTGTAGCCTATGTGATTTAGAAACTGCTTTCCTTTCTGCGAATGGACATACTTTGCATCTTCTGTCATTGTATCTGAAAGTAGTGTTGTAGTATAATTATACAGAATATTTTAAAGTTTTCACATTTGTTATTTATATCTAAAAACATGCAGCTACTTTTATTTTGTATGCTTACATGTATGTTCTGTTTGGCTGTATCACACAGTTTAACAGCTTTTCCAGTGGGGATGTTCTAATGTGGAGCAGGTGCATTCTTTTCAGTTGGATACATAAAAACCATAAGTCTAATTTTAAATGTTACTTTATTGGTAGTTTGTAATGGTTGAGTTCATTAGGTTTATTTTAACTTGCTATTTGGGTAAGTTTGTGCATACTTACTTTTGTATATCTTTTTGTTGGTTTGTTTATAGTTAAAAAATGTTTGCGGTTTATCGCTTTTGCAAGTCTTGGGTTTTTCATTTAGGAAGTCTATGTTAAAGATAGGCATTGTAAAGTATGGTATTATTGAATTGTTATTTATCATTTTCAAGTTTAAAAATGATTACTTCTTAGTTTAAATATAAGTTTTGCTTTCTTGGTTAGGTGGATGTTCAAGTGGATGTATTTCTTCTTTAATGATCTGGTGAGAACATCCAGCAGAGTTTTCTCACCTTGCAGTGTTTGTTGTCTTTAGAAGTAGGGAGTTGTTAACTTAGTGTACCTTTTATATTTTTGATTTAATTGTTTCTTTGATTTTACTGGTTAAAGTTGTTTATAGTTTGATTTTATTGGTTGGTTTAGTTTCAGTTTTACATTTATTTTTATTTGGTCAGTCCTTCAATGGTAAAGACTAATTTTGATATTATTTTTCATGTATGATATGTATTTTGATATGTTTGAGCATAAGTTAGAGTTAAAAAGTTTTTAGTTTATGCTAATATCTTTTTTGGGGTTGTTTTATTATAATTTTAGTTATATATTTTTTTAGGTGCTCAGTAAAGATTAATTTGTTTATTAGAAGTAACTGTTTTAAGTTTAAAGTATTATTTTGTATATTTATTAATGATTATTTAATTATTTTGCGATAATAATGTAATTCATATTGTGTGAAGAGATATTTTTAACATATCATATCTTTCTTTATAGCTAACAATACTTTGCATCCAATATTTTTGTTTTCGATGTAGTTGGAACCTGCTTTTTTTAGCAATATCTGTGTACTTGATATTTGTGGTTTTACTAGTTAAGTTTAAGATATTTTTGTGTTTCGATATAGTCTGCATCAATATTATGTCAGTGATCCTTCCTAGGTAGAGGAGCACATGATCTTTGTATAGTGTGACTCTGTACTCAACCCCCTTGCCATTGTCAGCTTTGTATTTGGCAATCATATCTAATGAGCCAAGCTAGCGGCTAAATAGCAAGTGCAAAAAGTAGGGGTGAGAGCAGTCAACCTGGCTGGCTCCCCTACAGATGGGAAGGGTCTAAGAGTGTCCCAGAGACCCTCCCTTGTGCAGAGGGCAAGGAGTATAGCAATTTGACTTTTCTGCAAAATCTTGGGCTGAAACCCCTGCTCTCAAGAACTTGGTTAAAAAAAATCCCAGTTGACCGCCTACTCAAAGTCGATCAGTAGGAAGGTGCAAAAGAAACTGATTTGCGCATTGCGGTTAAGCCCCTTGTGGATGCGCCCGATATAGTGTCTCATGCTTTGGTCAGGCATAAAGCCACATTGGTCTGAAGAGCCAAAAAATGAGCATGTGCATTGTACAAGACCTTCAGTGTGGTGGGGAACTCAAAAATATATTGGAGTTTCAGTGCTTTAAGTTTTTGCTTTACTTCATCAAAGGATTTCCGTTTTTTTTTACTTGTTTGGAGTAGTCTGGAAAATTAATTATGGTAGTGGATTGATGCAAGCAATCATTGGTCTTGGGTGGGGCACCTGGTAGTGGTTTTAGAGCCAGGGATCTATAAATAAATAATTTTTACAGAATTTCTCATGTTCCGTGCACTCTTTTGGGTAACCCCACAAATCGTAGGTTGTTCCACTGTGATCTGTTTCAAGCATCTTTGCATCTAGTCTCCAGTTGTTTTGTCGTTATGATTAATGTGGAGACCATTGATTTGTGGGAGTTTAGTTTGTCTTCCATTAAGGAAGGTTAGCTCTCCACCTTTTTGACTCAGTTTGCCACAATCCGGGGGTCTTTTCTGAGCAGGGTCCCATCTATGCTCACCTCTCTGATTATGCTTTCAACACCTCCCTTGAGGTTTGAATTGCCTGTAGAATGGTGGCTGTGTCTGCTGATTCTGCTGTGGATTGTCTTCCATGTCTATCTGTGTTCCCTCCTATATTTTGATAAATTGGTAGTATATCCATCAATCCTGGTTTGGGCCTGGGACATATGGATGTTGTCTTTGTCCGTGGTATTTCAGGAGCCTGCAGGTGGGCCCATATTGTCGTCCCGGCCTTGAGCCATCTGTAAGGGAGACAGGGGCCAGACAAGTGGAAGCTCTGTCAGCCGGGTACAGTCCATTGGTGGAAAATCCTCCCTCTGACCTGCTTGCCTCTATGTCGTTGGTGTATGGAGAAGGCAGCATGAGCAGTCAGCAATGTCTTCGGATCAGCCTCCCTCTGCAGCAGATAGAGTTTTGGTCCTAACTCAGGTGGATGCCTTTAGTATCCTAGGTCTCACGACCTGATCTGCTTGCTCCAACAAGCAGCTTGTTGAGGATAAAGTAGTAACTAGACTCAGGGCATCACAAGCAGGTATTGACGAAGCATAGCAATCTCACTAGCTCATCCCTTCCTCTGTCGGTGGGTTCCAGTAGAGGCGGCCAGCCTAGAGACTCTGTTCCAGTCCCAGTAGTAGAGAATGGGTTGTGTTTGATCTGCACCTCTCCCATGCAAGTCAGTATCTGAAGTATAGGTCTCCCTTTATTTCTGAGGCCCTGGAGAATCCAGCTAGGTGGAGGGGAGGAGGACCTCATGTCTGGTGAGGCCCCGGTGTGAATCAGGCCAGGAGAAGTCCCGCTCCAGCTTTCCTGGTGTCTTGGGGCCTAGGCAATCACCTTGTGTGGGTAGATCCCACTAGCACCCCATCTGCTTTCAGGAGACCAATGGATCACAGTGTTTGGGCCACCAAAATGCTCAGCTGCCATGGCAGCCACAGCCCTAGGCTCTAAACATCCTCCTTCACACCTTCTATAGCTTGTCCTTGAGGTCTCAAGAAGCAAGAACCATTTGCACAGCTACATCCCTGACCGTATTCCCACATGGGCCTATAGAGGGCTGCTTGGGAGTTCTGTCCCAGATCCCTGCCTCCTCATCAAGTAGCCTACCCAGAAGAGACTTGAGGCTGGCACTGAACTCAGGGTACTTAAGGAGTACTGCATCAGCTCTCGGACAGCAGCGTCTCCCAAAGATGTTGGAGGATTTTAGTGAAGGTATGAGGGAGCCCCCTTAGAACGCTTCTAGCATCTTGGCTAGTTTTGCCATGCTCCCATCATTGGTTGCTTTTAGTGTCATTCTAATTTCTTGCTTCTTATTTAATGACTTGCCTAGTCCAGCTTGTGTTTATCCCTCCTCGGAGCATAACCATTTTACCTGTGTCCTTCCAATACTTAATTTTGGGGAACTTCTTTTTGCTTTTTCTATAATCCCTCCACAATAATTCATGTGTTTTACATCTGTCTCCCCATCTATGCTTCTTTCCCCCCTCTCGCTTCGTGTTACTCTCTCTCAGCTGTCTGGTTTTCTCCCACACATGCTGCTCTCTCTTTTGTTTTTGCCTAAGCCCTCTATGAGTGCATGTATTTTCCAACTTTCTCCCTTGTGTGCTGCTTTCCCTCTCTTGCTCTCAATTGCTGTCTCTTGCATGTGCCTCTGTGGTGTTGTCTCGATTGTGTGTCTCCCTTCACCCTCTGTGTGCTGATTTTCTCTCTCTCCCACCCTCTCCTCCAGTACTCCCAAATCCCTGCAACACCTGTGGTCCTTTCTTATATTTTTAAATGTACACAAAAATCCTCTTTTTGCATGCTGATCCAAATGGCATGCACTGTATTCATTGATAAAATGAAAGAAAAACAAAATGGCGCCCACATCATTTGACTGGTGTGCGTCTGCGTTCTGACTCATGTCTGTAAGTTGCATAACTGAACTGCATCATGCTTTTTTAAAAATGTCTTATTTTGATTAAACTTTGCAGACTCCTGACGCTGTACAGCATCACTAATAGTGATTTGCAAAGCCAATAGGTCTAAAAGGCAATCCTACACATAATATAGAGAGCACATTTCGACCCTTGCAAATTTTCTCCTGGTCCTTCCCCATAGAAAAGATAGGAGGTTTAGAGTAGTAGGCTTGTGAATTGCATTTTGTAGTACGTAAGTAGTACTAATTTACTTACTACAAAATATAGGGGTATATTCACAAGAACGTGTGATAGCTACCGCAAGAGTAGCGTAAGGCAACGCAACTTTCAACATTGCAGCCTATCACGGGAAAATAACCCCGTGGAAACGTGGAATTCACAACGCGGCAGTAGCATGCGAGAGACACCAGACAATACGGCAAGTGTCCGCGTAAAAATCAGCACTACACCGCAAAAATGCCACATACAACCACAACGAGGCATAGCACACAGCACACCCACAAACACCCAGGATCATGTCCCAGATCCCCTTGGCACACTGCAGCGCACACACTTAGCACAAACAGAACACCCACATTGACCACAACGTGGAACAACGTGCATAGCCGACACTGCTGAACAGAGGACACAACTGGCTCCGCACATGTACAGAAACATGGCCACTACTTCTAACAGAGCAGGAAACTGTGAAATGGAAATGTACGCATTCAACCTCACATCCGTTAAGTAGACCAAATGTACACTGTCCCTCAGGAGAATCCTGCACCACCCAAACAGTCACAATGTACATTGCCATACAGTCTGCATGCAAACCAGCACAATGCACCAACATATATGTCAACACAAAGTCAAAAAGTACCTCCCCTTCACATCGCAGAGGGGCACACAACACATTCAGCATAGCACAGAATACAACACATCAGTGATGCCGGAGAGGACCACCACACCATTGACACCGAAGCCCTACAACAGACCATGGATATCTCATGCAACCCTCCACCAGGCCCAGCCGGCCAAGCTACTCGGGGGGAACATCGAGCCTGCAACACACTGCAGAGAGGAAGCACCCGCAAGCACAGCTGGCTCACAACACTTCACCCACCCAAACATGGCACCCCAAGGCCATGTGTCAGAACGCCAAATGGAGGTGGCCCAACAGGTGAGGGTGGGGGCCGAACCCATGGAATGCGTACCAGAACACATACATAGGGGTCCATCACCCTTCAGGGCCCACCCACACCCCCACTAAGGAGACCCACATTGCCATAGAGACACATGCAGATGCACAGAACCACGCCCAGGGGCACTCAAATAGCAGTCACACACATGTTGGCTCTGCGTACAATGGCCCTGGCCACTCCCCTAACAAATTGAGTGGGTTACGACTAAGCTACATGTCCATGCTCCAACCCGCTGTCTGCGGTGACCTGCAGCGCAGTCACCCTTGCAACATGGAGCTAGGGTGCCTGCGCTTGCGCTAGGCAGCTTTTCCGAGTGCCGGCACTAGGGGAAACACAGGGGTGTAGCACAATAGAAAGACAGACAGACAGACAAATAGACAGACAGACAGACAAATAGATAGATAGATAGATAGATAGATCGATCTAAGTTAGGAACTGCGGCTGGTAGAGACCAGGTACCCATTTAACTGGATGATGGACCGTGACAGTACTGACCAAAGAAGCTCAGGGACTCCAGAGAAAACATAATTATATGAAGCAGGTGTGACATTCAGTGAAAAAGTAAACAGGCCATATGTTAGACCACATCAGGCCAATAAGAATGCCACCCTTACTGGCCTCTGTTTCGTGGCAGTCCTTGGTAACCAAGCAAATGAGCATACCTGAGCTAGATGGAATGAGGGTGCTTGAGACATGAGGCCAAGGACTCCCATCCTGACATTAATTGAAACCCTGTGCAGCCTCAGTGAAATCCCATGATTAAAAATCAGGCGAATTATGCAGCACAGTAGACTAAATTATGTGACATGAAATAGCAAATTATGTAACTCCTAGTAATACATCAACCGTCCTGGAGGCCGCTCCGGAGGAGGGGTGGCAGCGGTAATACGTAAAAATCTCAAGATTATCGCCTCCGCCAACATGACCCTCCCCGAAGTGGACAACCTGGTCCTCCGCCTTGGGACCGAGGTAGGTGCAGTCACCCTTATGGTACTATACCGCCCCCCCACCCTATGCCTTCCTTCCCCTCCTCCTTCATTGAACAGTTAACTAACCTTGCTACCTCTTCCCCCCGCACTATCATTATCGGTGACTTCAACTACTGGTTTCAGAACGAGGACGCTGGCCCCCATGCCATCGAACTGTTCGAGGCCCTCTCGAGCCTGAACTTTATGCAATTAGTCAGGTCCGCCACTCACAGTGGCGGCCACATCCTTGACCACATCTGGGTTCACGGGGTCAAGTCCTCCTGCCCGCTCATAACACCTTGTGTGTGGTCCGATCATCTTTTGATTGACACCACTTTTTCGGCCGTCGGCCAGATCAGGATCCCACTGCAGGAGGGCGGAACCGCACGCAAGTGGAGAGCCGCCGACTCCTCTAAACTTCTATCTTACCTCTCTCTAACCCGTCCCCTGCTCCCCAACGATTCAAGCACTGACGAGCTTCAGGGACATATTTCTGACTGGCTCGTGACAGCCAGCGATATTTTTGCCCCTCTAACTAAGTTCCCCCGATCCCGACATCGTCACTCCCACAAATGGTTTACCTCCCACCTCAAGACTCTGCAGTTGGAACTCCGCCGATCCGAGCTCAGGTGGAGGAGAGACTATTGCTCGTCTAGCAGAGGCGCATATGTGGCCGCGCGTAATAAGTATAAAACAGCTATCTCCGCTGCCAAAAAAGCTTACGCCTCAGAAAAAATCTTATCCGCCCCTTGCAAGTCTAAAGAGATTTTTAAAGTCCTCAACGAATTCACTTCCGACCCTAGGACACTTCCGACTCAGGCCCCTACACAGGAATCTTGTAACGCGCTGAGCACCTTCTTTGTTCATAAAATTGCTTTGATTAAAGATGCCATCCCGACTACTTCCCCTGGCGCGGGCTCTGCCTCTCCCCCCCACAATGCTCTTTCTTTTACGCAGTTTCCTCCCTTAGATCCCACTGCCTTGGCCACATTGGCCACCCGCGTTAAGTCTGGATCCCCAGACGACTGTTGTCCCCCCATCATACTACGAGACATCTGCCATTCTTTACCCGACTGTATCCTTCCCCTGTTGAATTCTTCTCTCTCGTCCGGTACGGTACCCTGCTCCTTCAAGGAGGCCGTGCTGGTGCCTCTACTGAAGAAGCCCGGGGCTGATCCCGCCGTCCCGGCGAACTACCGCCCCATCTCTCTCTTGCCTTTCTTCTCTAAAATCTTGGAAGCCCACGCCACCGCCTGTCTCTCACAGTTCATCGAGAGCTCCAACTTTCTTGAGGCCAATCAGGCCGCCTTCAGACCCGGCCACTCCACGGAGATTGTGATCTTGGCTGTGTTGGATGCCTTGAGAGACGGCGCTGACAAGGGTACCCCCCAGGCCTTGGTTTTATTAGATCTGTCGGCCGCCTTCGACACGGTGGACCACAACATCCTTTTCCACCGTGTCGAGCAAGCTGGCATCCAGGGCCTGGCGCTGGCATGGGTCAAATCCTTCCTGACCGGGAGGTCTCAGACCCTCAGCCTGGGCACTTTTAGAGCTCCAAGGGAACACTTGCCCTGTGGGGTCCCTCAGGGCTCCTCCCTATCCCCCCTTCTCTTCAACCTCTATCTTCGACCCCTTCTTCTTTCTTTAGGCAGTGGGACGTCACCGTTTTTAATTACGCGGACGACCTGCAACTCATCTTTCCCCTTGACTCTCCCTCTGCTATTCCTAATTTCCAGGCAGCCATGTCCCACATCCTACAGTGGATGTGTCAAAACCAGCTTAAATTGAATCCCGGAAAGACGGAGCTCCTTCTTCCTGGCAGGAGCTCCACCTACTGGGGCCCGCATTTTTGGCCGGCAGAACTTGGCCCTCCCTCCACCCCTGTGACCTCGGTAAAAGTCTCGGGGTCACTATCGACTCCGGCCTCTCCCTCAGGCCCCAAGTGGGGACAGTTGTCTCCTCCTGCATGTTCCAACTGCGCAGGATTAGAAAGGTGGCCTATCTCCTTACTCCTGAAGCTCTGCTGCAAGTAATCATGGCCCTTGTCCTCTCCCGCTTAGATTTTTCGAACGCTATTTACCACGGTCTGCCTAAAACATCTCTTTCCAGACTACAATCGGTTCAAAATCAAGCGGCGAGACTGGCTCTTGGGATTCCGAAATGGCAATCCGCCAAACCCCTTCTTTCCAAACTGCACTGGCTCCCTGTCATCTCGAGGGCAGCCTTTAAGATCGGCTGCCTCACCTTCAAATCTTTATCTGGCTCCTGTCCCGTCTTTTTGAAATCCCTCATCAGGACCTACTGTCCCTCACGGAATCTGAGATCCTCCCACCTTCACCTCCTACTCATCCCCCCCGTTAAACTCTGCAGATCTGGCGGCCGGAGATTCGCATTCCTGGCCCCTAAACTCTGGAACTCCTTTCCCCTTTCTCTCAAAACCTCTAACTCTCTCTTCCTTTTCCGTAAATACAATACAATACAATACAATTTTGATCAACACCGTCCGCGCAAATGTTTCACCTCATTAGTATCGGTCAAACACTCAAATACAGCAATTACAAACAGGAAAGGTGACAAGGTAATCTTTGGGAAGGTCCTCTACTGCATAGTGATATATGCCACTTGATCCATTTAACTTGAAGCAATTTTGTTGTTAAAATCTGCAGATTATGCAGCAGATGGTAGATAGTGTGGTAAATGTTGCTAATCGATAATGATTCCGAAAAACAATCAATCAAAGATTTGCGTATTTCGTGTGGCACTGCTAATATCCTAGTGTCAACATGGGGAATGCCATACTTTTCCTACATGGCCCTCAGAGTAACTGTGCAGTTACCAGGCAGTAATGCACAGACCCTGGGACTGAATATTGGAATCATAGAGTAAAGGCAAGAGACCCTCACTGTGGCGATCCCTTCTGCAGAAAACACTGAGGTAACTTAAATCAGATAGACACCGTGATACCACAAAGCACTAGTGTAAATAAAGCCATGCATTGGGATGCTGGTTTTAAGACTCAGTGACTAGTCTCAGACTACACCTTAGGGGTGTGGTGGTCCTACATCTGAAGAGGAGGGTGGTAGTATACCTTTCTCATCTGAAGATAAGTAAACTCTGAGTTATCTTTTCCTACAGAATTCCAAGAGGATCCAGTGGATTGTGGAACCAGTGCATAGAGTAGAAGTGGTAACTTAGGATGGGTGCCTTACCTTTATTGTGTCTCTTGGTATTTCAAAGTGGTGTGGGTGGTTACCCTGCAGTTAAGCAAACCATAAATGTCCTGACTTAAATCTGGATTTACCTTAAATACTCAAATATCCCTTTTACTGACCCATTAGGTAAATCTATGAATATTCAGAAGATGGTGATAAAGCAGTCTCCCTATTGCTTGTCCATGGATGAGGTCAGGTGGTGCAATCCAGGTGCTCCTACATAAGGCCTTTGATTTTTTTGGTTCCCTGTTCGCAGATGTTTTCACTGAGTTTGAACAGAGAAGAGCACTTGATGGTAAAGTATGGAACACCCAATCAAAGCCCACTTCATCCCTGAGAGCTGGTTAAAGTCCACCTCTTATTGGGACAAGCAGTGATAACAAACTGTGCACTGAAGGAGTTGAAGGAAAAGCGATGAAAGGGAGTGAAGGAAACAAAGGGCTGAAGTTGGTTCTTGCACTGTATTCTTCAAGTGTTGGGAGCGGTCCAGAAATATCTCCTTTGTGGGAGTATGGTAACTCATTGAATTTGTAGGAAACTATAAGGTAGTACAAATTTCAAAGTGGTTGGCTATAGATGTATCTATCACAAGAGAGACATAGGCTTACCACTTTCAGGCGCGGATGCCATTTTAAACCTGACTAGACGGAAGCTGAGCAAATAAGCGAGAGATAGAACACCCGAAGTTATCACAAACAACAACTTTTACATCAGTGGGATAAGATAAACGAATTGCCAAATGCGAGGGAACTGAATAGAACAAAAGAACAAACATGAGAGACTTATACATTGGTGCAAACTAGTGAACAGTAGAAAGTCACAACAACGAGTTACACGTTGCCAGGTGTTGTTGCCTGCATGTTTGATGAACCCCTAAATGAAGATTCTACCCTCTATGCCCCGGAAGTGTCTAAGAACCAGGAAGTGTGATCTGAGAAACAATGTCAATATTTTGCAGAAAGCATTAGGCCGCTACATGCTTAAATTTAGTGGGCGCCCCCGGATTTAAGCTTAAGGGTATGGTTCAAAATGTCCAGTTAAACGTCTTATGTAGTTTCACAACCTGGTTTTTCCAAACTAAAGTGTGGAAGTCTGCAGCTAAACTGATTACATTTATGCTCATATTTAGGACGAAATTGAAATATCCGAAAGTATACCTGCTTGTTGTTATCTTAGTTTCTCTGTTATATGGATTATTACTTATTAGATTTGTTTGCGTATCTTAGGCCTGCGCTTAAAGCCCCAGCCAGTATGTGCTCTGTACAGAACTGCATTTCCCGTGTCTCTCAGCAATGTACCACTTACAATGCGACTGGCATTGCATTAGCCAGGCCTATCGGTTGGCACTGGCGGCGGTGATAAAAAGCGCAATTTTAAAATTCAGTTATCACACGTTATTTAAAATAGTAATATTAATATTCACTTATCACACGTTAGTTGCATTTTTTTAGATACGTTACTTGCATTTTTTTTAGATGAGCGTTTCCAGCAACATGAGTGTTGTTTTAAGTGGCTGCAGGACGAATTATCTCCACAGCCAAAAGTCTCTTATGTAAATTGTTTATGCCACACCGAGGCAGACAGCTTTTATCTGCAGCTGCATTTCTCCTAAATTTAATAGCTTGGCATTGAATTCATTGCTCGTGTTTCAAGACAAATATTAATTTAATATTTGGAGTACCTGTTTGATTCTTGCACACATTTATAAACGGAACGTAATTACTTATTTACGCTTTAAGTTATGAGCTATGCAATATTAGATTATTTTTCTAGCCAGGGTGAATAATGTAGTTAATTACATCTCCTTGACTTGAGAGAAATCTCACTCACAAATGCTTGATTTCCTGCGAGGCCATTCATGCCAATCTCCGAATGTTTTACTGACAGAAGACAGAATTAGTTAGAATAGATTTCTGGAGCCGGGCTAATCCTGGTAATGATGCACATATTACCCTATTCAGAATCTTCTATTTCAATAATGTTTTGTATCCCCACTGTGATGGTTTCTTGCCTCCTGTTTTACACATTTCTGACATACTGTCTTAGTTGTCACTGAAATTTAGAATTCATTGGAGCTCCTCAGACCAGATGATTTATTTATTTTTTTTCCCTTAATTTCTCAGATTTCAGATGCCCGAAGGCAAGCCTCATAGTACTTTGCTTACAGTCACACTGTTTGGAAAGTGGTGATGGTGATTAGTTGGGGATCATGATAGAGGTACCTGCCAATGACATGTCCATTTTATTGTTCAAGAATATATGTTCCACCTACTGAGCCTCCACAACTAGACTTGATGTGGAGGCGAGAGAAAGATTGTCCCTTGAATCTAACCTCTCTCTTGAATGCCTGCTCCAAGGTCTGAGACAGTTAGGTCACTGAACACACCATCAGAAGTTATTAGGTGCTGATCTGGTGTGGCAGTGGAATGTGCTGTGGAATTTAATTTCTGTGAACCTGTGTGCTTAGATTTAAATGTTCCTGGATGAAGATGGAACTTCTGACAAACTGGAGAACGCACATTTAAATGGAGGAGGACTAAAATGACTTACGTGACCTGGACCAGCTTGATGATAAGAATTGGTTTAAAGTAGCCTATTAAAAACAGTTGAATTACTTAATTTGTTTAGTTAGAGGCACTTGAAAACTGAGAGGCACTCTGACATCTTTGAGCAGATGACGTTTGCTGTTCTGCTGGGATAACCCCAGACAAGTAAAGCTTTGAAAGGGTTTTGTGGATGTGTTTATTGTTTTAGCTAAACTGTTTTTTGTGGTTGACTCCTGTAACCAGCCAGCAGGATAGCTCAGGAGAAGACAAGCGCCTCATCATGATTGGCTGCATTGGCTGAAATAATTTCTCCGATATTTTTCAGAGTTAGTGAATTATTTTAGACAGCATAGCTCAGAAAAAAGAAAAAGGCAAATTCTGCTCTCTGTTTCAGAGTGGAACGGTTTGAAAATCAATCCCTAATTTGGAGGAATATCAGGTTAAATCAATTTCTTTACACAGTACAGGAGCATAAGAGCATTGGTAATGCCAATAGGTCTGGCTCATGAATAAAAGTGCCTTTTGGGTCACCGATGTGTTTAGGCACTCAATAGGTCATCATACATGTACTCTGTCACTCATCTTTGTACTCATGCATTCGTCCATTCATCCATCCATCCACTGACTCATTCTTGCAGTCATCCTTTGACACAATCACAATAATTTGGGGAGAGGATATAGCCTTACGGCTAGAGCAGTCGACCTTGAAGCTAGGGAACCAGATTCGAGTCCCAGCACCAATGCTCAACATCCTGTGATTCTGGGAAAATCACTTAATCTCCCCGTGCCTAACAAAAATGAATGTGTTCTTCGGTAATGAAACTGGTGCTCATGTAAAGCTCTCTGATACCCGATGTCTCGGGTCTAGTTTGCGCTATATAAAACTCAAAAAAAAAACCATACATTTAATCACATATACACAATATATTAAAAGAATACAAGTAGAAAACAAAATGCCTGCTACGGCCTAAAACATGACGGACATATGCTTGCAACAACAAAACTAAAAATAGAAGCTGGAGTGTCCGTTTCACAGAGGTATCACAAATAGTCTATCATTCTTTTAAAATTCCACCATTACAGCCACATTTAGAACCTATGTGTGCCCATCTTGGAATAGTAAAACAATAATACTCTATAGACAGCAGCATTCCATAATTATCACCTGGTCTAGAGGAAGTAGCCACATGGGACTGCAGATGAAATGAGTGGCAAGCATGTGACCCATCAGCATTTAGTTCGGGTGCTCTAAGATCGTCTTAATAAATACTTAAAAAAATAGAGGAGTAGAAAAGAAATGAAAGGAGCACTATAAAAGAAGGAAACAGCAACTGAAGGACTGGCCAACCAGTCCTGAAACTGAAGTACATTCATTTTCAGAGGGATGTACACATGGGATCAGAAAATGCTGTTATTAACGGTGCCGGAAAGCCAGTAACTAATGTGGCCTGAACCATTACCCCATACAGTATGCTGTCACAGATGGAAGCGGGGTGTAAATGACACTCAGACCAATCACAGAACAGAGCTGACCTAAATACCCTTTATGTACCTATATGGATATATATCTATACTACTATAATAAAGAAAGAACTTTCAGCCTTTGAGGCGGGTAAACTCGGGAACCACAGCGCCAATCCACACACCCGATACACCGTTGGAATCGTCAGGGTGTGTAGATGGTTATAGGCTATATAAATGTTAAAAAAAGTGATTAAAAAAATTTACAGTAAAAAAAAAAGTAGTCCCTCCGAAGTAGCGCCGGCTGCGACGTGCGTGCTCACGTCAGGAGCGCGGGGAGGAGCGGCGGACATGGCGCGGGGGAGGAGTGGTGACGTGAGGAGCAGCGGACAGGCCAGCGGCGGTGCGAGCAGCGGACAGGCTGGAGGAGCGGCGGCTGAGGTAAGGGAGCGGCGGACACAGCGCGGGGGAGGAGCGGTGACGTGAGGAGCAGCGGACAGGCCAGCGGCAGTGCGAGCAGCGGACAGGCGGGAGGAGCGGCGGCTCAGGTAAGGGGACCCATGTCGGGGCAGGCGGGGGACGGGCCGGGCGGGGATCCGGGCTGCTGCACAATGTCGGGGCGGGCGGGGGTCCGGGAAGCCTGTTGCATCCGGACAAGGTCAGGACGAGCTGCTAGTTTATATATTAGGTTATATGTATTATTGGATGTTTTTCTTTGTTACCAGATCTTCGCAGAGGGCTAAAAAGAGATACTGGCATTAATTATTACAGTGCATATGTTTCCCCCCAGAGCTTGTCAGAGGCAGTAACCAACAGCAAAATCTTTGCCTAAAAAGGTAATTTGCAACATTGTATTTAACAAAACACCTGTTTCTAGACTTTAATACAGAGAAGTAACAATCTAACCTTAAATACCTATTAACGTTAACATGCGTGTTTAACAATCAATCTGTCAGGCCTACTTCATTTATCATAAGTTTTCATAATAATCTGATCAGAAATATGACATCAGAAATATTTTTTTCTTAGTGAACAAATCAGGAGTCTAGCTGTACTCATTGCCTTGTCACTAGAGCCAACTGAGACATACTATACTTCCCTCTGAGGCATTCTGGAGAAATACAAACACACAATTAGCATTCATGTACTCACAATACACATGCAAGTAATTAGTGACACCTTGCTGTATTCATTGATCCCCCCTCAGGCCCTCATGTTTATGCTCACTCAATTCTGAAGGTAAGGGGCTTGTCGTCCAAATAATCCAGTGAGTTTCCACACCCAACAAATGTTCACTAATTTCTTCAACTGGGTAGACTTAAGTGTCGAGCAAACCATTTGTGTGGTTTTTATGCAGTCAATTCTGTTCAATAACACTGTTATCTTTGTGAAGGAACCAACAGGTTCACTACACTAACCTGAGTTTTTGTAGCTGTTGACCTTTGATCTTTGTCTTTGTTTCTTTTTCAGCAGGCTGATGCAAGAAGAGTCTGGTCAGCTCACTTGAGGATCTGGAAAAGCTCTGCACAGGCAGCAAATCTGGATTCCTTCAAGGAAAGGTAAAATTGGGAGAAAATAGGAACACAAACTCTGGGCAAAAATCTTAAAGCCAAGCCAAGCCTGGCCTTGTGCATGCCATTTCAAAACAATGGGGTTTACCCAAAGGTGGTCCTGGACCTGGGTACTTAGTGGTATCAAAGACAATGGTCCTAGAACCTAGTACCAACAAAGCTGGGAATCAAAAGGCATTATAAATGGTCATTTGTCAAAGTACAACGGAGTTTAGTGCAATATTGTTTTAAATAAACTTCTTAAGCTTTTGTCAGCAGTTTTAGACATCAAATGTAAGGTCAGACAACAACACACCAAACAGTTATTTGTATTCAGCAATTAATTTAATGTATTCAGTTTCTGGTGAATTGTCAAGTATTATTCAGGTTTTTTCAAAAGAGAAAGGTTGCTCCAGGGGGGAACGTGAGTAAAGGAGAGGTGCTCAATGTGATTCAGTGAAAAAGAAGGAAAATTCAGTGGCATGGAAGAAAAAGGAACTTTATATTAATTTTGAACAATATGAGCGGTTGTCAATCACCGTCATATGCAGCCTAGCTCAATATAAGATACAACGTAAATGAAGTTGTTTGCATGAATACAGGATTAAATGCCAATTTTGCACGATAGGGGTCACATTCCTCCCTGAAGCAACCTTTCTCTTTTGAAAAAACCTGAATAATACTTGACAATTCACCGGAAACTGAATACATTAAATTAATTGGTGAATACAAATAACAAATAACTGTTTGGTGTGTTGTTGTCTGACCTTACATTTGATGTCTAAAACTATTGACAAAAGCTTAAGGAGTTTATTTAAAACAATATTGCACTAAACTCCGTTGTACTTTGACAAATTACCATTTATAATGCTTTTTGATTCACAGCTTTGTTGGAACTGGGTTTTAGGACCATTGGCCTTATGCATGGGCATGGTATTTATACTACTGTGCCCAAGATGGCCGCCAAATCTTGCAAGAAAAGGAGTTCTTGTGAGATTTCAGCAAATGGGCAGGAAAATAGGGCAAGGGAGCGGGCAGACTGTAATCGGTCCTGTGACACGCGCTAGAACTGCGATGCACACTCCACCCAAGAGCCTTTAAGACACTAGTCATGGACGGGGAGAAAGGAGGGCCAGGGAGAAGACAATGGGTGCATCCACAAAAGGCGCTGCAAGGGTGGCACAGGACTGGCCTAGGGGGTCACCATTGCTGGCGATGGCCAACATAAAGGGAGTCAGTGATAGGGTTGAGGCAGGCCGAGGGGGTCATTTTGATGGTGCACCGGGTAAAGAATGACTGGAGGGACTTTTGCCTTCAAACTGAAACTCGGTTTAAGACAGACCAGGATCCAAACAGAGCACAGGTGTAGCAGAGCGTAACAATAATAGTGCACATTTTCTACCCCCATTGTTTGTTCGGGCGGGTCATCAACACAAAAACCATTTGCTACTAAAGTGTTCTGAGAGATTCCATGTAACAAAATACCCGCATCTGGGCTTCAGCACAGTGTAATGACAGTTCACACTTAAAAACCTTTTACCTTCAACACATGCTCTCCCAATAAGTAAGCAAGACCTTCATGCTTTGTCATAACTGTTCCTTATAAACAGATGGTATCCAAGGAATCTGACATCACTTTTTCCTGTGAACCAATTAGGCATCTACTCTTTGCCAATGGTTTGACACTATATACAACGCAGGCCTACTGAAGTGTGCATAAACTTCAACCATCATGCAGACAGTTGTATAATTACAAATATATGCAACATTACTGTTGGCAATGCAATATACAGCCCTCTCAATAGTGACAAATAAGAATCAGCCCTGTGAAATCCTGCTCCCTGGTTTTGTCAGTGTGGGTGACCAAAAGCAAAACACTAGACAGGCCTAGTGCCTTTGTAAACACTTTTCATAATACATAAGTCAGACCTATGGCATCTGGCATTACATTTCCCTGCACAATAAATAAGACTATTGCTGTTACATTGGCTTATCATCATAACCAACTCAGGCCTACGTTACTGTACATAAGCTTTCCCATAAGGCATACAGTCATAAAGTTGGAATGTATACAAAATTACTGTTGGCAAAGCAGAATATTAAAAAAGGATTCTCACAGTGCAAATTTCCTATAGCTATAGTTTCTCTGAGGATGTAACCAACATAAAAACCCTTGCCTTACACAATGTACCCATTGGACACACAATCATAACATTAGAAACGAAAATAAATTACAGTTGGTTGAGCAAAATACTGTGTCCTATATGCATGGTTTGTCACGGAGGAAACCCACACCAAAACCATTGCCTAGTAAGGCAATTTGTGAGATTCTATGTAAAAAAGAAAACTACCTCCAGTCTTTAATTCATAGTAATAACAATCTACCCTTAATGCTTATTGATTTTAACATATGTTTTTCACAATCAATAAGCCAGGCCTACTTCTTTTATTGTAATATTTCATAATAAATAATTAGGCATATAGCCTTTTTCATTAGCTTGTCACCAATTTAAGATTACTGTAATGAGCAGAAACTTTCCACAAGGCGATCATCATTCTTACAGTCATAAAAGTACAAATGTGTACACGCAGAGCCAAACAAGAAATATTTTCGTGCATATCTTCTATCCCCACAGTTTGTTCGGGAGGATCACCAACACCAAAACCCTTGTCTATTATGGTAATGTGTGAAATTCCACGTAACAAAAAAAATGCCTACAGGCTTTAGAACAGTATAATACCAATCCATCCTTAAGAGCCTCTCTGTCTTTAATTTATGCTGTTCACAATATGTAGATCAAGCCAACTGGCTTTTTTACAACATTTCATGATAAACTGATAAAACCAATGAAATCTTGCATGAATTTTCCCAATGAAGCATTCACCCTTTACGATTGTCTTTACACCTTACCCAACACTTGCCTATTCAAGTGCACACAAATAGGCAACCATCATGCATACAAATATAAAATTACAAATATGTAGAAAAATACAACTTACAAAACAATATACAAACCCTCTCAACAGGTCTTAAAAAGGATCATCACAGTGAAAGCCTATAGGGTTTGTAGGAGACCAACTGCAAACCCTGGCCTACTCCGGTCATCTGTAAGATTACTTACA
This sequence comes from Lissotriton helveticus, assembly GCF_964261635.1. Classification (NCBI taxonomy): domain Eukaryota; kingdom Metazoa; phylum Chordata; class Amphibia; order Caudata; family Salamandridae; genus Lissotriton; species Lissotriton helveticus. The sequence continues at coordinate 1,060,042,091 of NC_136061.1, read as the reverse complement.
GCAAAATATATGCCTATAGCCTGTCACACAATGTGATGACAACCAACTCTTAAAGGCTTTCTGGCTTTAACAAATCCCTTTCTTTCACAATAAGCTAGACCAACTGCCTTTGTCAGAACAGTTCATAATAAGCAGATCATAACTATGGCATCAGATATAATGTTTCCAATGGCACCAATCAGGGCACTAGCTTGCCACCATAACCAACTCAGGCCTACGGTTTGAGTAGAAGTTTTTCCACAAGGCACCCAGTGGATACACAGTCAGAAAATGTATTAGATATACAAAATGACAGTTGCCAAAGCTACTTCTTCTATGAGGACCTAAACAATGATTCTCACAGAGTAAACTTTATATATAAATGGTTTGTCACATGGCGTGACCAAACCATTTCCTACTATGGTAATCTGTGAGAGTCTATGTAACAAAATACCTATTGGTAGGCTTCAAAATAGAGCAATAACAATCAACACTTAAAATGCCCATTGAGTTTAACATATGCTTTTCACAATAAATTTTTCAGGCCTAGCGCCTTTATCATAAGATTTTGTAAACAGATGAGATCTTTCATTGGCTTACTACCATTATCAACTCAGTCCTATATGGAGTATAAGCTTTCCCACTGCCCTCTGAACTCTAAAGTTAATCATCGAAGGGGAGGATTATTGGACTGCAATACATTCCTCAAGGATGCCCTCCTCCAATATGTGTTCCTGCCAGAGAGAGACAAACTCCATAAACATCTAGCTATCTAAGATATTTGTACAGCATGATATGTGGGTGCCCCTGATATTTCAAGCCCAGGCAGATGAATAAATAAACAAAATGAACACAGTTGCGCGGAGAGCAAGCACTTACTTGTGGAAGTAGAAAACTACTCCCCAATCAAAACATGTACTCCTGGCTCCCAACCTATGGGAGGAGCCAAAGCCCCTCTCTAGTGAAGCTGACAAAATTGTCTGGTGACATCACTGCCCTTTCAAGAATGACCACAAAAAGTCAATTGGCTCTACACTGAACCTCTACAGTCCTTCTTGTTCGGCCCCGACAGTGCTTTTTGATTGTGCCTTTAGAAACTCTTTTGTATAGTACTTTTCACACAAAAAAGTCAAATTTGTGTATTTTGGATGACTTCGTAGAATCAGAAGCATCAATCTGAAAAACAGCCTCGGTTGATAGCCACACAGCTGCAAACTGTTCTCAGTAGGAACATTTCTGACTGCAAATTGTGTTCTTTGCTCTGGTAAACCAACTAAATCCATTTTCTTCTGCAACGAAGCAATCTTGCTGAATACATTCTGTTGTCTGGAACCCATATGTTTTAATAATTCAATTGGTAAACATTTCCCTGGGTCAATGACCCCACTCTGCGCTTTTTCCAACCCTTTGCCTGTTAATCTAAGCCTCCAACACCACATACCTGACCTAATGATACACTTCTCGGATTTGGCCGCAGCCCCATCCACCTCGACTTTTCTTTGTTTTGAAAATATTTCTAAGTGGAAAATGAGTCATTTTGACGATGACAACCCCCCTAGTTTTGTCTGACCATTTGCTCTTTCAGTGCCTACTACTCCAGCGATAAACTTTACCTCTGGGGGAACCCCTCAGCCCAGATTTATCAAAAGGATTGCATTGCCCTTACACTTTTTTCCATAGCTGTATTTATGTTTAGTTGAGTTGCACCCAATAACTCAGCCCATTTACTCTGCAGACCACCTTTTGGTTTGGGCCAGACTGCCAAATGTGAGCAAAGGTTATCCTGAGTGAAACCTCTTTGCATTTGTGGGTTGTTCTATTTCACTAATGTGGAGGTGCGGGGGTCAGGCATAGCTCTTATCAAGAATATAACAACAAATTACTGCAGTACTAAATCAAAACAAAAAAATCCTTCAAAGCATAGCAAAATGCCCGACAAACAAAATAATGTCCAAAGTGCTTAAATAAATCAAAGTAGAACCTACATTTTACAACCAGCAAAGAAAAACAAAATAAACACCTAGAAAGTATGGTTGTTGAAAAAAGAGAATAGGATCCAGGAATCCTGGGACTGGACATGTATACCAAATACTTTGTGGAGTAAAAGTTTGCTCAAGGCTCTGGACCTCCCCAGCCTCTAGAGAACAATAAGTGATAAAAAGGTTGTGAGCACGAGTTCCTCCTTTCACAAGGTTTCAATTCACTCCATCAATAGGTGTATTTTGCTTGATTGTAAAAGATTGCACAGTACAAGTTAGCTTGAGTGAACAAAATTCCTTTTATTGATGTTTTTCACTAAGTTTCATCCATTTTCACTCATTTGTCAGATATTTCCATTTTTTCAAGACAGCAAAAATATCATGATTAATTAATTAATTTTCACATAATGTGGCAGGCATCATCAGCGGTTAGACAAAATCATATCTTTCAAAATACAGCCTAATTCATATGTACCTAATAATTCTATTTGGCTGCTGAAAGAGAATTCTCAGCCACGAAATTTGGCACCCCTTTACTAGGGCATGCATACAGCATTTTATGTTGTCATGTTTTTTTAATGCTTTTTATTACCAGTTTTTAGGTTTTGCTTGGCAATGCGTACAAAGTACGCATGCACTAGCAAAATCCTTATGTTTCTCTGTTGGGTCGGGTATCCGCCCCCTCCTCGCCCCCTCCTCCCATTGGCTAGCTCCATAAATGGAGGCTAGCCATTGGGAGCCGGATCTGTCCGTCAAGGCCGGACCAGATTCGGGGGCGTTCCCGAGAATTTTTCTCTTTTGGCCACGTCATGCAGCGGTGGGCGAGGCTTTTTTTTGGGCTCGTCGAAGTTTGTTTGGGCCATTTGGCGGCCGACCGCCGCCCGAGGAAGTCCAGGTGAGTGGTTTCTTTCCTTTCCTGTCCCCCCTCCCGCTGTCGGTTCCTTTCCCGCCCCCCCTCCTGCTGGCCGTTCCTTTCCCGCTCCCCCCCTCCCACTGGCCGTTCCTTTCCCGCCCCCCCCCCACCCCCCCTCCCGCTGGCCGTTCCTTAAAGGAAGATATAATGTATGTTTCGAGTTTGTTTCACTCTATTTGTGTGTGTCTTTCTTTTCTTAACATTGGCTCCGCAGACCTGAAGAGAGCACAGCCTAAAAAAACGCTTTTTTATTCACATCAGGTTGATTTATGGGCAACATAAGTTTTATCGCATTCCTCGAGGCTTCGTGGCACTAAATGCGCCGACCAGCATTGCAACATTAGACCTAATAAAAGCAATTTACAAAGGGTGGGAATGTTTTGCTTCAATGGTAATTATTTAATGAATAACATTTTACGCACGCGTTACTCATAGTTCATGCCTTTCACACGTGAATATGTTTAGAACCTTTTCAGGGGGAGCTATATCAAAGCGCTTTAGATTTTGGGATCAGTGTTAAAGTTGGAAACCTTCTTGTAGTAAAGCAGTTCTGTTGTTGTCTGTCTGTCTGTCCACCTTTGGAAGCTTTCCCTTCTGCAAGAAGTGGTCTGCTGCGTGGCACCGGCTCGTCTTCACGGCCGAAAGCTGCGAGGCGCCCTGAAGTCTCACGCATCCATGCAGCGCCTTCTTCACACCTTCTTGTCTCTGTGGCCTCGATCCGCCTCCTGCTGTAATGGTTCAAGTGGAGCTCCCCCACCCGCCCTTTCACCCTTGACCTGTGGCCTTCGCACCTCCTCGGCAGACGAGGGAACATTAGCAAAGCATCTCGAGCTTCTGGTGAGACGAGAGACGAGTGCACGAGGCGCTATCTACCCTGATCTTCCTAGAGGAGGCGCTACACACCCTGGTGTGCGCCTAGAAGTCTTGAGGCAGACAAGGCACCGCCAAGCTTATGGTGGGTAATGGTGGGTAATGAGGAGGCGCATCTCCTGAGGACGTCGAGGCGCTATCTGCTCTGTCTGCACCATGTCATGAAGCCTTGAGGATGACAAGGGACTATCTGCCATGTGCTGCAAAGCCTTGAGGGGTTAACAAGGCGCTACCTGTCCTGCTCTTTGTCGTAAACCCTTGAGGAACACGAGGCACCATCTTTCCTGCTCTCTGTGCAAACCTGGCGGAAGTCGAGGCACTATCTGCCGTGCTGCCTGCCGCCAAGCCCCGGGGTTGTCGAGCCGCTGGCCTTGCTGTCAGGCTGTGAGCGCCTCTCACGTGGAGAAGGCGCTATCCGTCCTGGAGGTGTCCAGGGGTCACTGGGTGCACGTGGCACTTACAGCGCTGCCCCTCCCTGAGCACTCTTGAGGCGGACGAGGCGCTATACCTCCAGCTCCCACTGAGAGGCCGCGGGTGGACTCCTCGGGGACCAGCAGACTTCTGAGGCGGTGCAGCTCGGGGGAGACCCCCCCCCCCCGAAGAAGGCTTGAAGGGAGTCAGCTGGGAAGATGTCAGGTGAGAAACCCCACACTGTCCCCTCATGCCCCCACCGCGTCCCTGCAGTGATACCTGCTGTCCGGCCATGACCCCTGCCCCCTGCAACCAGCCTGCTTTATCACTGCCCCCAGACCGCCATGGAGCCCCCCTGACTGGGTATTATGACCTCTCAGTTGCATTTTCAGTGCCCCCCCCCACCCCGGATTCCTTTAGGAGATCCTATAGCTTTCTGTAGGAGCCCTCTGACCTTCTGTAAGCCCCCATGCCTTGCTACAGGGACTCCTAGGCCTTCATATAACCACCAATACCTCCTGTACGCGTCCTTACCTTCCGGTCATGACCCCTTTCCTTCCGGTCATGACCCCTTTCCTTCCGGTCATGACCCCTTACCTTCCTATAGTGTCTCCCAATACCTCCTGTAGGCGATTTTACCTTCCTATAGTGACTCCCAATACCTCCTGTAAGGCGCCCTTACCTTCCTATAGTGACTCCCAATACCTCCTGTAAGGCACCCTTACCTTCCTATAGTGACTCCCAATACCTCCTGTAAGGTGCCCTTACCTTCCGTTGATGACCCCTTACCTTCCTATAGTGACTCCCAATACCTCCTGTAAGGCACCCTTACCTTCCTATAGTGACTCCCAATACCTCCTGTAAGGCGCCCTTACCTTCCGTTGATGACCCCTTACCTTCCTATAGTGACTCCCAATGCCTCCTGTAGGCTCCCTTACCTTCCATTGATGATCCCTTACCTTCCTATAGTGACTCCCAATACCTCCTGCAAGGCGCCCTTACCTTCCTATAATGACTCCCAATCCCTCCTGTAGGCACCCTTACCTTCCGGTGATGATCCCTTACCTTCCCATAGTGACTCCCAATAGCTCCTGCAAGGCTCCCTCACCTTCCTATAATGACTCCCAATACCTCCTGCAAGGCTCCCTTACCTTCCTATAATGACTCCCAATACCTCCTGTAAGGCTCCCTTACCTTCCGGTGTTGACCCCTTACCTTCCTATAGTGACTCCCAAAACCTCCTGTAGGCTCACTTACCTTCCGTTGATGACCCCTTACCTTCCTATAGTGACTTCCAATACCTCCTGCAAGGCTCCCTTACCTTCCTATAATGACTCCCAATACCTCCTATAGGCTCCCTTACCTTCCGTTGATGACCCCTTACCTTCCTATAGTGACTTCCAATACCTCCTGCAAGGCTCCCTTACCTTCCTATAGTGACTCCCAATACCTCCTGTAGGCGCCCTTACCTTATGTTGATAACCCCTTACCTTCCTATAGTGACTCCCTATACCTCCTGTAGGTGCCCTTACCTTCCGGTGATGACCCTTTACCTTCCTATAGTGACTCCCAATGCCTCCTGTAAGGCTCCTTACCTTCCAGTGATCACCCCTTCCCTTCCTATAGTGACTCCCAATGCCTCCTGTAAGGCTCCTTACCTTCCAGTGATGACCCCTTCCCTTCCCATAGTGACACCCAATAGCTCCTGCAAGGCTCCCTTACCTTCCTATAGTGACTCCCAATACCTCCTGCAAGGCTCCCTTACCTTCCTATAATGACTCCAAATCCCTCCTGTAGGCTCCCTTACCTTCCGTTGATGACCCCTTACCTTCCTATAGTGACTCCCAATACCTCCTGTAGGCTCCCTTACCTTCCGTTGATGACCCCTTACCTTCATACAGTGACTCCCAATACCTCCTGTAAGGTGCCCTTACCTTACGTTGATGACCCCTTACCTTCCTATAGTGACTCCCAATACCTCCTGTAAGGCACCCTTACCTTCCTATAGTGACTCCCAATACCTCCTGTAAGGCGCCCTTACCTTCCGTTGATGACCCCTTACCTTCCTATAGTGACTCCCAATGCCTCCTGTAGGCTCCCTTACCTTCCATTGATGATCCCTTACCTTCCTATAGTGACTCCCAATACCTCCTGCAAGGCGCCCTTACCTTCCTATAATGACTCCCAATACCTCCTGTAGGCACCCTTACCTTCCGGTGATGATCCCTTACCTTCCCATAGTGACTCCCAATAGCTCCTGCAAGGCTCCCTCACCTTCCTATAATGACTCCCAATACCTCCTGCAAGGCTCCCTTACCTTCCTATAATGACTCCCAATACCTCCTGTAAGGCTCCCTTACCTTCCGGTGATGACCCCTTACCTTCCTATAGTGACTCCCAATACCTCCTGTAGGCTCCCTTACCTTCCGTTGATGACCCCTTACCTTCCTATAGTGACTTCCAATACCTCCTGCAAGGCTCCCTTACCTTCCTATAGTGACTCCCATTACCTCCTGCAAGGCTCCCTTACCTTCCTATAATGACTCCCAATACCTCCTGTAGGCTCCCTTACCTTCCGTTGATGACCCCTTACCTTCCTATAGTGACTTCCAATACCTCCTGCAAGGCTCCCTTACCTTCCTATAGTGACTCCCAATACCTCCTGTAGGCGCCCTTACCTTACGTTGATAACCCCTTACCTTCCTATAGTGACTCCCAATACCTCCTGTAGGTGCCCTTACCTTCCGGTGATGACCCTTTACCTTCCTATAGTGACTCCCAATGCCTCCTGTAAGGCTCCTTACCTTCCAGTGATCACCCCTTCCCTTCCTATAGTGACTCCCAATGCCTCCTGTAAGGCTCCTTACCTTCCAGTGATGACCCCTTCCCTTCCCATAGTGACACCCAATAGCTCCTGCAAGGCTCCCTTACCTTCCTATAGTGACTCCCAATACCTCCTGCAAGGCTCCCTTACCTTCCTATAATGACTCCAAATCCCTCCTGTAGGCTCCCTTACCTTCCGTTGATGACCCCTTACCTTCCTACAGTGACTCCCAATACCTCCTGTAGGCTCCCTTACCTTCCGTTGATGACCCCTTACCTTCCTACAGTGACTCCCAATACCTCCTGTAGGCTCCCTTACCTTCCTATAATGACTCCCAATACCTCCTGTAGGCTCCCTTACCTTCCGTTGATGACCCCTTACTTTCCTATAATGACTCCCAATACCTCCTGCAAGGCTCCCTTACCTTCCTATAGTGACTCCCAATACCTCCTGTAGGCGCCCTTACCTTACGTTGATAACCCCTTACCTTCCTATAGTGACTCCCAATACCTCCTGTAGGTGCCCTTACCTTCCGGTGATGACCCTTTACCTTCCTATAGTGACTCCCAATGCCTCCTGTAAGGCTCCTTACCTTCCAGTGATCACCCCTTCCCTTCCTATAGTGACTCCCAATGCCTCCTGTAAGGCTCCTTACCTTCCAGTGATGACCCCTTCCCTTCCCATAGTGACACCCAATAGCTCCTGCAAGGCTCCCTTACCTTCCTATAGTGACTCCCAATACCTTCTGCAAGGCTCCCTTACCTTCCTATAATGACTCCAAATCCCTCTTGTAGGCTCCCTTACCTTCCGTTGATGACCCTTTACCTTCCTACAGTGACTCCCAATACCTCCTGTAGGCTCCCTTACCTTCCGTTGATGACCCCTTACCTTCCTACAGTGACTCCCAATACCTCCTGTAGGCTCCCTTACCTTCCTATAATGACTCCCAATACCTCCTGTAGGCTCCCTTACCTTCCGTTGATGACCCCTTACTTTCCTATAATGACTCCCAATACCTCCTGCAAGGCTCCCTTACCTTCCTATAGTGACTCCCAATACCTCCTGCAAGGCTCCCTTACCTTCCTATAATGGCTCCCAATACCTCCTGTAGGCTCCCTTACCTTCCTATAATGACTCCCAATACCTCCTGTAGGCTCCCTTACCTTCCGGTGATGACCCCTTACCTTCCTATAATGACTCCCAATACCTCCTGTAGGCTCCCTTACCTTCCGTTGATGACCCCTTACCTTCCTATAATGACTCCCAATACCTCCTGTAGGCGCCCTTACCTTCCGGTGATGACCCCTTACCTTCCTATAATGACTCCCAATGCCTCCTGTAAGGCTCCTTACCTTCCAGTGATGACCCCTTCCCTTCCCATAGTGACTCCCAATAGCTCCTGCAAGGCTCCCTTACCTTCCTATAGTGACTCCCAATACCTCCTGCAAGGCTCCCTTACCTTCCTATAATGACTCCCAATACCTCCTGTAGGCTCCCTTACCTTCCAATGATGACCCCTTACCTTCCTATAGTGACTCCCAATACCTCCTGTAAGTCGCCCTTACTTTCCTATAGTGTCTCCCTCCCAGTTTCTTTGCAAAATTTGCCACTGCACCTAGGGCCCTAGAAAAGGCAAATTTTCTTGCGGTCGCAGCAGCCTGCCATGTCCCATTTTTATCAAAGTTGATGCTCAGGTCAGAAAATCTGTTGGAATGCTCAATCTTGTTTTTACCCAAGAAAATAGCATGTATAGTCTTTATCCTGCTTCCACATATCATAGTATATGCTTTAGGCACATTTATTTTTAACCCTCTTACATTCATGTATGTTGCGAATTTTGTTACCGCCCTCTGAAGACCAATCTTAGTCCGTGACATTATTACGGCATCATCCGCATACAAGAGGATAGGGATCGGGGTGTCTCCGACTCTTGGATAGGGGAAACATCCTTTACAACGCAACTTTTACCACGCAGTGCCTTTACGACGCAACTTTTACAACGCAAACCATTACAACGCATTGCGCTGGGGGGCGCTCTAGGATAGGGAATACGTTTAATTTACTATCCAACACCTTCCCTAGTGTCCACGGGGACTAGAGTTGGAATAGTAAATTAAACTTCACAATCCAGCACCCCAAAGCGCTATGCATTGTAAAGGTTTGCGTTGTAAAAACCGCGTTGTAAAGGCATGCGATGTAAAAGCATGCGTTGTAATGTCATACATCCCTTGGATAGTCGTGTTGGAATTCGCTGAGATACGGTCCTATACTGTTAATATTGAGGGTGAAGAGAAAGGCTGCTAAAATGCACCCTTGTCTCACACCTCTCTTTATTTCGAATTTAGTTGAACACTTCCACCCCCTGCCAAACCGTACCCTAGCTTCCGGACCCGATACAATTCCTTAATGAATAGGAGGATCTGGGGGTCTACACCCACATCACTGAGTTGCTCCATAATTTTTTCGTGATCCACACAATCGAAAGCTGAGCTTAGATCAACGAACGTCAGGAAAAGATCTCCCATCTTAGCCTCGGTGTATTTTGCAATTATCAAGGCAAGGTTGAGACCCTGTTCTGTGGTACCTCTCCCTGTCCGAAACCCGTACTCTAAATTGGAAATCACTTCCTTCTCCTCTGCCCATTCTTGTAAACTATTTAAAATTATCCTACCGGCCGCTTTCATGAAGGCATCCAGTAAGGATATGGGACGATAACAAGTTGGATCATTTCTGTCCCCTTTTTAGGTTTTGCCTAGCAAAATGCGTACGAAGGCGCTAGCAAAATCCTTATGTTTCTCTGTGGGGTCGGGTATCCGCCCCCTCCTCGCCCCCTCCTCCCATTGGCTAGCTCCATAAATGGAGGCTAGCCATTGGGAGCCGGATCTGTCCGTCAAGGCCGGACCAGATTCGGGGGCGTTCCCGAGAATTTTTCTCTTTTGGCCACGTCATGCAGCGGTGGGCGGGGCTTTTTTTTGGGCTCGTCGAGGTTTGTTTGGGCCATTTGGTGGACGACCGCCGGCCGCGGAAGTCCAGGTGAGTGGTTTCTTTCCTTTCCTGTCCCACCTCCCGCTGTCGGTTCCTTTCCCGCCCCCCCCCCTCCCGCTGGCCGTTCCTTTCCCGCTCCCCCCCTCCCGCTGGCCGTTCCTTTCCCGCCCCCCCACACCCCCTCCCCCCGGCCGTTCCTTTCCCGCCCCCACCCCCCTCCCCCGTCCGTGTGCCCATCGTCAGCGTCTCTCCTCACAGTACCTGTCACGGCTACAAAGACGCCTCCAAAGCCATGGGCTACTACTCTTTCTACACGGGCTCCTAAGTTATTTGCTGCCTTGACTCTTGCAGGCTTCAGCACCATCCTACACACCTGATGAGTGACTGAATGTTTTAAATGAATGGGTGAAACAAAAAAACATCTTCCTAAAAAGATACTGTGATAATACAACATTTAGAGTAGAAGAAAATTGTACTTAGATTTGTTCAGTCGTACTCCAGTAACTATTACGTATTCTTTCCGCTGTCGGTAAATTATCGCGATTCTATTTTCGCAGCTCTTTAAAAAATAAAATAAAAATATTTCCTTGCTGCCCAAGTGAGTCTTGTCTCTTTTGACAAGGCGGCTAGGTGTCACGAGAGGCAGTTATGCCGTGGATCCTGGCAGTCGAGTGCGGTGCATGGGCAGTCGGTAATGAACTATGCAGCGGACGGACAGAGACGAGTATCTCAGCCACGCAGCTGATGGTCAGGGGCGGGTGTCTGAGACTCTGACCGCTTTGTTAGCCTGGTGGGTTTAAACAGACCAGTCTCCAAGCAGGCAGCGCTGAAGACAGCCCTGTCCCACCCGCAGGACCCCGCCTCCCTGCTGCCTGTGCCTGGCTCTGGCTGTCAGTGACAGGCTGCGGCTGCAGGAGAGTGGAGGGCAGGGCGAGCGGGGAGGACCGAGCCAGGCGCCGTGCAGCCTCTCTCCCGGCAGTCAGAAGCCGTCACCCCTCCCGCAGGACCGTCTCCCAGCCCCTGGCGAGGCACCCTCGGATCACTCCACTCCTTGCAGTATGTGCACGGGCCGGTCACTAAATTCCCACCTCCAGTGAAAAGCTCTGTATGTCAGTCACCAGAGGTAGCCTCCCCTTGAAGCCCCCACCCTCCTCCATCCTTGGGGGCCTACAGATTCTACCCCTATCCCTTCTAAAGGCAGAAAACTCTCCATTTGCCAGACAAAGATTCACCGTCTGCTACAGCCATCTCTTCAACAAAAGTAACCCTGAAGCACTATCTCTGCATCTTTAGAAAACACCCTCTCCCAACCTCTGTTAGTATCCTTCCAGGCAGTTGATCATTTTCATCTCTCAGGAGCCCTGCCCATTCATTTTAATGATAGACCCCTTTTTACCTTCGGTGGGTGAGCTTTGACCATTCCTTTCTAGAGTACCCCTCTCCTGGACACTGCTCCTTTTAATCGCCCCTCCAGGGTCTCACTCTCCTCTGGTAAAGCTCCGGCACTCAGAATAAGGAAGCCTCCAAAAGGGGGTGCCCCCTCCCAAAACCAGCCAGGCTGTTGTGCCTGGGCAGACTGCCCCCGTCCCTGCCCCAGGGGTGCGGTGAGGCTTTGGGGGCCAACAGGGAGCAGCGACAAGGCCTGGACTTCACAGTGGAGAATGTAGAACAGGTGAGCAGTTGTGCGCCTTATTTATTTGTGTTTGGTGTACCTTGAGTCAGTAATATGGTATGCTGCTTGGAAAGAATGGAGGAAGTATCAAAGAAAGACAGGTGGAGCATAAGAACCGAGCTAGGGAATGCTCATCCATGAAAAAGGAGGCTGCTGTTCTTTCCATGCCCTCAGAAAGTTCTCTTTAGGCCACAGGCCCCTAGATTTAAAATGGCTTGCTACCTACCATTTTCAGAACAAAGAAAGGGGCGTGGCAGTTATTTTGATGAGGAGAAGAGATAATGGGCCAGAAGGTGTGTGGGGGGGCTCTGTGTGGGTGTGTGTGGAGGGCTCTGTGTGGGTGTGTGTGGGGGGCTTTGTGTGGCTGTGTGTGTGGGGGGCTTTGTGTGGCTGTGTGTGTGGGGGGCTCTGTGTGGTTGTGTGTGTGGGGGGCTCTGTGTGGGTGTGTGTGTGGGGGGCTCTGTGTGTTTGGGGGGGCTCTCTGTGGGTGTTTGTGTGTGTCATTTGCGAGAGATAAAGCTAGTGGCATTGTAAATGACAATGCCATTTATTTATGTTAAAAAAAAACATAAATAAAAATAATGTCAAGAGCAATGCCAATAGCTCTAACTTTAACAAAGGCAAAACCATTGCATTGTAAATGCTTGTTACTTTTGCATACAATTACAATTCAACGACAGGATATCTGCCACCGAATGTAGGATAGTGATGTGTACACAACACGTAGGTGTGAATAACACAACATGTGGCAAAACTAATGATACTGGTTGGCCGTCCACTCGCCGTCCTCTAGTTAGGGCTGCAAAAAATGGCAAGAATCAGTGATCAAATGGCAAGTTAAGCTTCGTATAGGTGGGATTATTGAAAGGCAAAAACTATCAAAGGTATGAAATCACAGTAGATAATTATACTGAAAAAAATGGGATAAATTAATAAACAGATAAAAAAAATGGAAACCTCAAATAAGAACTACACTCGTGTGGACGGCCTAAAAAAAAAGGGCAGAGGTTTCAAATCGAAAAGTGGTCACTGGTGTCGCGCATGAAAGCACCAGGTGCTGGGCAATACCCAGATGTCGTAGCAAATACCCACCGTGGCAGGGAGGGAAGGAGAGTGTGCATCGCAGAAGTAGAGTGTAGAACTGTTAGTGCTCCCTCGCGAAGTTTCTCCAAAAAGGCATCCCATGTGTCTGAAGTTAGGTATGTATGGAGACCCCTCACCTCCTCCCTGTGCAGCAGCGTACTCTCTGCCTGAGCCCACGCCAACATGGAGAGAACCCATGTGAAGGGCGCCAGGAGATTGGCCTCCTTAAACTTGTGGCTGATGAGTCTCTTTGCCAGTAGGAGGCAAGGTCCGCAAATCATGTTGCTGTCCTATATTTTTTTAACACGGCGGTAAAGCCCCCGGATGCACACCTCCCAAAACAGGTCAACACAGTTGCTGAGCGGTGTGTCAGGTGGGAAATCATGTTTCAATAGTTCATGAGTGACTGGCAGGACCAGAGCATATGAAGCAGTTCAACATCATACTGCAGGGGCATACAGCGTCATTACAGTTAAAATAATTATTTATTTTGTGGGGGGTGAGGTAGGCATGGTGTAAGATGTAAAAATGTAATTATTTGAAAGTGGCATTTTGGGACACTAACGTGGGGATAGGCCAGAATAATTTGCCATTCACTGTCAGTTCCTGCATGACCAAGATCCGTGTCCTGACGTTGTCATAGCATGTCAAGTTTCACTGCTGTGTATGTGCGCATAGGGTCTGCTAACCACCGGCTTTGGTGCCCCCGTGCTCAGGTCTTGTAAGAATTGTATGATGCAATGTTGTGGGAGCTCCTGCTGTATCTCTCCCCAGGATTGGTTTAGTAGCCCAAGAAAGGAAGCGTGTAAGTGGAACCAGCCAAAGAGTTCAGAGCTAGCCCAGTAGCTCCTCTATAGAAAGGATTGTCCCATCTCTGTATAAATCACCTAAGGTGTGTAGACCTGCAGCGTGCCATTGTGTTAATTCCCTGTGGAAAGTGTGTATAGGTCTGTGCAGCTTTCCAAGTAGTGGTAGGACAGGGTGTAACGTTTGGTCGAATAGGTGATAAACATGGCCCTGTGATAACACCAGTAAGCAGTAAGTGGATGCCTCGTAGTGGGGTTCTAGTATGTGAGTGGAACAGAGCAAGCGCTCTCTCCAAATCTCAAGGAGGCAGGAGTGTCTGCCAAGTGGTCACCTTCAAACCAATGTGACCCCCAGTGGAGTTGGGAGGCCAGGTATTACTGCTCAAAGTTGGGAACATTGAGCCCTCAGTTGTCCATTGAGAGACAAAGTTTGAGCAGTGCTACTCTGCGCCAAAAAGGGGCAGTGTATAAATAGAAGGAGATTAGTGAAATAATACAACAGTCTAGACAGAACCACCATCTTTGTCATGGCGACTCTCCCCACTAGAGACAATGGTAAAGTCTATCAAATACTTGCACCCGAAGTGCAGTAACACCATGGCCTAAGTCGCCCTCCAAAAGGTCCTCAGGTGTGTGATAGATTCATATCCCCAAATACTGAAAAGTAGACGGATGCCACGAGAAGGCGATGTCATTCACCATGTATATTGGGTCTGGAGTATTGATAGTAAAAGGGAAAAGGCACGACTTGGCCCAGCTAACTCGAAGCCTGAAAGCAGTGGCAAATTTGGACAGGAGGTTTGCAATAGTTGGAGGAATAGAACGGACATCTTTAAGGTAGAGCAGCATGTCATCTGCATAAATAGAGACTGAGTGTGTGCCTTTCCCCAAAGTGCTCCCCCAATATTGGCCTTGACTTTGCAGGTAATGTGGCAGTGGCTCTAGTGCCCATAAAACAACAGGGGAGATAGCGGGCATCCTTAGAGGGCCCCTCATTGTATTGCAATGGCGTCTGAAATATGACAGTCAATTCAGACTCTAACTGTGGGATTGGTGTATACTAGTTTGACCAGTCGGAGGAAGCTGGTTCCTAGGCCATATCGTTGAAGGACTTCCAATAAGAAGAGGCACTCAAGTGCGTCAAGGTTTTGTGCAGGTCTAGAACTAAACATCCCGAATGGGGATAGTGTGTCAGAGCTTGTGTTAATATATGAAAAATACACTGATGGTTTAAGGAGGTGTTCCTGGCTGGTACAAAATCATTTTGGCCTGTGAAGATGAGCTGCGGCACCAGTGATGCCAAGCCATCAGATAGGATTTTAGCTAAAATCATTTAGTCTTCGTTTAATAGCACGAGAGGTCTATAACATCCATGATCAAGTGTGTCCCTATCTGGCTTGGACAAAGAAATCAGGAGGGCGTCCCTCAATGTAAGTGGTAATGCCACTGCAGTTAGTGAAGCGTCTAATAATGTTTTCAGGTGGGGCACCAGTAAGGGTGCATATACCTTATAGAATTTAGCTGGTAGGCCATCTGAGCATGGGTTTATGATAGTGGCAAAGGAACAGAACGCTTTCAGTTTCTCAAAATTGAAGATCTCTCCGTTAAGTTCTTCCCTATCTGCCAGTGAGATCTGGTGTAAGGTCACTCTGGTAAAAAAAACGCCCACGATGTTGGAAGGTTTTGTAGTGACTGAAGCATAGAGTAGTGAGTAATAGCGCATAAAGGCAGAGTGCATGTCGCTCTGTGAGTGCAGTAATTCCCACCAGCGGAGCAGATAGCCAGAATGGGGCACCTATCTACCTCATTGTGTAACAACCATGCCAGCAGTGTTCCTGGTCAGTCCGCGTCAGCGTGCGTGCTATTAGTGTCTTCCATATAGTTAAGATAATGTAGTGTTTCCAACAGAGCTAGACATTCCAGTTGGGGCTGGTGTAGGTGTTGTCGACTGGTGCTGGAAGTCTTAGCCAGTTCATCAAGGTTTAAGAGTCTACCCTACAGGTGGGAGAGGTCAGCAGTGAGACAACGGCACATGTTAAGTGCATTGCCTATTTAGTGTCCCCGAATGGTTACCATAAAGGCAGCACATTCTACTAAGTAAGAATGGAGATACTCCATAATATTGTCAGCAATAGAGGTGCGAAACGTGGGGTCCTCCAGTGTTGATGCACAGAGTCACCTGAGTGGTATAGGGGAAGAGATGGAGTGGGATGTGGTCAGAGTGCGTGCAGCCAAAGTAATCCATGCATATAACACCAGGAGTGATGTCAGATGTACAAAGAATCCTATCAGAACAGATGTGAAGGTTGTGTACATGTGAGTAGTGGGAGAACATCCTAGTGTTGGGGTTTTGGTGGCACCACACATCCACCAGCCCCAATGATTTCAGCATGTGCCAAGGGTAAGCACGTTGGAGGTAGCAACAGTGTGAAGAGGTGGTGGGAAGGAGCAATCCAAACCAATGTCTAGGACACTATTGAAATCCCCTTCCATACCCATGGTTTATCACTCCAGTGGGCCAAAGTGGTGGTGAAGGAATGGAGGGAGGGAGCCTGGTCTACATTATGTGCGTATATGGCTCCGAGGAGCATTCCCTTACCATTTAAGCAGCCCTCCACAAACACATACCAACCCTCCAGAATTACAATCATGGGTGTAGCAGTGCAGGGGACACCAGCCTAAATCTAAATCAAGACTCTGCAGGCATATGTCAAGAGTACTTGGCCTTGCCATCTTTTCTGTAGCCGGGATATCTAAAAGAACTGTTATGTGTGACTCCTGTAATGTAGATGATGTGTGTATCTGCGGGGCAGGTAGTAGTTCAGCGTGTTTCTAAAGGAAGAGATGTGAATACCCCTCACATTCCAAATGATGACGTTTGTGGTGCCCATTTTGTGACATTTGAAGGTGCAGACGCAGCTGTTGCCACAAGCATGGACTCCTGTGTCGGACTAAATATACTGGACAAGGACAAGCATGCTGTGAAATGACACAAATAACAGAATATTACACCATAATAATGACCAAGTAATACCATAGAGAGCAGGTGTACAACAGGGTTCCGCCCAAAACCAATAAAGTTATAGGGAACGGTAAGAAGGACCCAGCATAGGGGGTGAGCTGGAAGGCTAGATGTACAACAATTACCGCCTCCCATGTTGAGTAGACAAGGATGAGGCTCTGTCCTGGTGACCATCGAGCCCCTATAATATAACAAAAGTCAGGTTTAGAGGTGTCTGGAGTTGCAGGCAAGCCTACCAGAAGAAACCAAGTAGCCCCTACGTAAGCCAACCATCCCCATACAGTTGAAACAGAATGTTCACAGATCACTTGAAGCCAAGGGGGGAATAAAGGCAGGGGGAGAAACATGTAGGGATGTACAAGCACTCTGTTTTCAAAAGGATATCATTGGAGGTTTTGGGAGTCAATGTGGGCATCCCATCAGTGCTTAGGGGGATGATGTCAGATGTGAGAGTCATTGTCACTGGATGGCCCGGAGCCTCCTTCATCCGCACTGTTGTGCGGGACAGGGTAACGGAAGTCCACTGTCATCTGTAATGCCTTAAGGTGTTACTGGATTACCGCCTCTAGATTTGGGGAACAGTGTGTCTGTGAGGCTGGCAAGTCCAGACATTGTGCACCTTTCCTGCACCTCTGTCTTGCTGGTGGGGGTTGCCTGCATGCAGATGGAGAAGGACAGGTGTGCCAGGAAGAGAAGTGCATACTGAATATAGTATTCCTGCAGTAGGTGCTTACCGTCATGGAATCTGTGCTTCTTCTGCTGCACCACAAGTTTGTCATCTGGAAACAAAATGATCTGGGCATTGTCCACTGTCAAGATTTTTGTTTTTTTCCTCTAAGTTCTGTATAGCGCAAACTTAACCCGAAGGTATCAGGTATCAGAACGCTTTACATGAGCACCAGTTGCGTTACAAAAGAGAACAGTCATTTTTGTTAGGCACGGGGAGATTAAGCTTTCATGCCTCCTTCAAAGGCACATCTCTGCCCAGTAGTGCATGACGCATGCTACCAATGGCTGGGGTTCAGTGCAAGGAAGAAGTCTGCGTGCGGGGGCCCTGTGACCACATTTCAAAGAGAAGAATGATGACAATAGTTCCACAGGGCTGAAAATGCATATCCAAGTGTCAACATATGTGCACAAATCTGGCTTTTTTGAAGGTATGCCAAAAAGAGGCATATCATGTAAATAGTCATGTTATTCCCTTACTAGTGGACAGGGGCTTGCTCTAGCAATCCCAAGGTGCTCTTCTAGGGGGTAGTGTGGTTGAGCAGCCTTAGGCTTATCAGAGAGAAGTGTTAGACATCTGCTACATACACAGAGTCAATAAATAATACACACAACTCAATAAGGAGATTGTTGTATAGTTTCACAACATTAAAAAGAAACAATGAAAGTTTGAATTAGGAGTTTATTAATACGTTTAACTCCAAAAGGAAAACCCACAAAATCATAAGGTACTTCCGATACGATGCTGTCCGGTCCGATCTCCAAGATAGAATGGACCCGACAGCAACGTACCAAAAGAAAGAATACAGAACGTAGAATGCAGAATACAAGCAAATTAAAGGGATACAAAAGAGATCTACACCAATTAATAAAAGTGACACATCTTCATATAACTTTAGGCACCAAGATCATCAAAATCAGGGAAGTACTTTTCAAAATAGTAGGTTTGACGAAAACAGGTTTTTGATATAACTGTATATTGTATTGGAAGCGAATAATGACAATTTTAACTTGTGAAGAACACACATACTCTGCATTGGGTCACTTAACAATGACTTACGGGACCCTTCCCCGGGTCTTAAAGTGAGTGTGTGGCAAGGTCGTAGGCAACACCAACAAGTCACCTCAGGAGGCACTGGGGCATCTGGGTGCTGAGGTGTGTTTTTCAGCATCCGATGATTTTGATACTTTAGCTTGATTCAGCACATCTGCAGTCTGCGATTGGATGGGCAAAGATTGCCTTAAATGAAATTCAGCCAAAACAGAGGTGATGCTCTTTGGGCATAGTGCATCCTTCTGGACCACTTCTTGGTGACCCCAAGACTTGGGAACTCTCCCAGTCCCAAAGAATAAAGTAAAAAACCTGGGAGTCATGCTGGATGACAAAATAACCTACAACTCCTAGGCCAATGCAGTCTTTTTTGCTTCTTTCTGCCTTTTAAAAACTTTGAAGAAAATCAGTCACTTAATTCAATTTGACCTTTTTAAAAGCAGTAGTCATTGGAATGGTTCTCTCTTGCATTGACTACTGCAATGGACTCTATCTAAATCTGCAAAACAAGCTGATGTTGAAATAACAAACTATGCAAAACTCAGCAGCCAGAATGCTCTGAAATGTTCCCAAATTTCACTCTGCAACCCACACCCTGAATAAGATTTACTGGCTGCCTATAAAGAAGCAAGCCATTTTAAAGGACTTTGCTTAGCTTTCATACCCTTAACTGGAACAAGTCCTGACTACCTGAAAATACATTTCAGATGGTTCATTCCTAGCAGATCCCTTCACTTCAGCCCTGGAAAACAATGTGTGGTCTCACCTCATAAGGTGGCAGACATTTTGTTAGAAACAGGGCATTACAATGGAATGACTTGCCCGTAGACATAAAAGTGGCCCCCACTCTCTTGATCTTCAGAAGTGTTTTTAAAACTTGGCTCTACAGCAGGTAAGCGTGCTCCACTTTGATTACAGGCTAGCCCCAAGATGCCTCAGGGCATGGGAGCGCTCTATAAAACCCCAAAATCAATCAGTCAATTGAAGCACTTCACGGTAATGTTAACCTCTGGCAGAAAAACATGTATTGTTTTCTGGCACTCAACAACGACTTACGGGACCAATCTTCTGGATCTAAGGTGAGTATGGGGCAGAGTCCAAGGCAGCACCAACCGTTCACTTTGGGCAACACTAGGAAAAGAGGCTTCAGGCTCGGACTGGTGGACCAGTCAGGCTAACCCAAAAAGGGGACTAAATTCTTTTGGTGCTCTGGATGTGGAGATAACTTTGGTCCTCTTCTCCAGGTGCAACAGGTGCAGTTGTATCATTAGGCGTTGCATTTTTGTCATTCGGCGCACTCGCGGTACATGGGCGTGCAAACAGAGGCTGCATGCTGTAGCGGTAAGTCCACTATGAGCAAGTCCAAGGTGGGCTTTGTCTCTGGAGGGCCATGCTGGCACTGTTAGCCTACTTCAGTTTGAGGTAGGAAGTACAGGTGCATTGGTGTTTTGCGTTGTCTGGTTTTTGTGGTCTGGAACCCTCACAACCTTCTCCGTGGTGGCTGAAGGATGCAGGAAAGCAGCTCCGTTGCCCCACCAGAGTTCTTGAGTCTATATTGAAGGCAGGCAATCCTCCAGGCTTTGGAGGCCCAACAGCTGCAGGATGGGATGTCTTTTGTGCAGTTTTGATGGGAAACACCAGACAAGCCAGCAGGGCTGGTGCCAAGTCAGTTACTCTTCTTTGGTCTTCCGATTTCTTGGCTCTTCATTGTCCTTCTACTTCGTGGGTCGCCAGGATCTCGGGGCCACGTTGGCACTGTTGGCACACTTCAGCTCAGGCTAGGAGGCTCAGGTAAGGTGGTGCTTTCTGGTGTCGAGTTTTCGTGGTTTCAGAGCCTCAAAACTCAGTCTTTGGTACCTGCAAGGTGCAGAGAAACAGCTCTGCTGTTGACCTATTGACTTGAACTGCTCCAGGTTGAAGATGGCTCCCACAGTAGCATGTCGGATGTATGACGTTACAACGCATACTTTTACCACGCCTACCATTACCACGCAATTTTTACAACGCAGAATCCATTACAACGAAGTACCATTACCACGCATGTATTTACAACGCATATACCTTTACAACGCATACAATTACAACGTAAGTATTGGTAAGTATATAATATTTTTTTTAATTTAATTTAATTAAAATGAATATAATGTAATTTAATTTAATTTAATTTAATTTAATTTAATTTAATTTAATTTAATTTAATTTAATTTAATTAATTTAATTTAATTTATTTAATCAATTTAATTTAATGTAATTTAAATTTAATTATATTTAATTTTTACCCTGTACCCTTTTACCCAAAAACCAAAAACTGACCCTAAACCCTAAAAATACCCCTTTACCCAAAAAACTGAAAACTGACCCTGAACCCTAAAAATACCCCTTTACCCAAAAACCCAAAACTGACCCTGAACCCTAAAAATACCCCTTTACCCAAAAACTCAAAACTGACCCTGAACCCTAAAAATACCCCTTTACCCAAAAACTCAAAACTGACCCTAAACCCTAAAAATACCCCTTTACCCAAAAACCCAAAACTGACCCTGAACCCTAAAAATACCCCTTTACCCAAAAACCCCAAACTGACCCTGAACCCTAAAAATACCCCTTTACCCAAAAACTGAAAACTGACCCTGAACCCTAAAAATACCCCTTTACCCAAAAACTGAAAACTGACCCTGAACCCTAAAAATACCCCTTTACCCAAAAAACTGAAAACTGACCCTGAACCCTAAAAATACCCTTTTACCCAAAAACTGAAAACTGACCCTGAACCCTAAAAATACCCCTTTACCCAAAAACCCAAAACTGAGCCTGAACCCTAAAAATACCCCTTTACCAAAAAAACCAAAACTGACCCTGAACCCTAAAAATACCCCTTTACCCAAAAACCCAAATAATATTTTTAATAAAATAATATACTTACCAATACTTACGTTGTAATGGTATGCGTTGTAAAAGTACCTGCGTTGTAAATACATGCGTGGTAATGGTATGCGTTGTAATGGATCCTGCGTTGTAAAAAATGCGTGGTAATGGTAGGTCGTTGTAAAAGTTGCGTTGTAAAGGTTGTATACCAGCATGTCCAATGGTGCTACCAGGCCGGAGTCAATCTTGGACGCCATATTGGGAGAGGTATGGGGAAGTGGAATGCCATCAACGCAAAAGGGTGCTCATGGATCCGGTGGTTCTGAAACAAAATGGGAAATGGAGAAGAAAACGCCTATATTCTGTATATGGGGCTCACATTACAAAGGTAATGCATACATCTAAAAGGGAACGAGACAAAATTACTGGGTCGACAAGCTTGCATTTAATAGAACTGGAACTAAGTCACATTAAGGAAACCCTAGCCAAGAAAGCTTCCTTCTTCAGTCACCAATAGGTCACCATGTTGGAAGACGGAAAACTAAAGTACCAAAGACAATCATAAGTAAAAAGAAATGGATGCGTTCTCCAGAGGCTTTGCAAACAGACGGTTGAATTATTCATGTTTTAGACCACCTAAAGAAATGGATGTGAGCACCCTGCATCCTCCAATTGTTCATCTTGGATGGCGTATGCCACCTTATATGTATTCTGTCTAGAGCCCTGATGAAGTTTTCATAATCCATTAAAGTGCGTCTTTTTTACGGAAATGCGCCTTAGTGCAACTTCTCTGTTGTCCCAACCGTTATGTTTGTTAAAACAATTACCATTGTTAACAGCTATATGTATTGTCGAAAGGACAAAAAATAACTCTACATGTGCATCCATGTTTATTGATGTCAATAGGATATTGGCCAACTGATATTGCATTGTAAGATGTGTGACATTTTTTAATAATGTTTTTAAGGCTTGGTGTGTATGTGTTTTTCTAGTACGAGTAGGTATGATTGGTTCTAACTGTGAGTATGTGGTTGTTTTAGTATCTGGGTTTGTTTTGATAAGGAGCCCACAAGTATCTTTATTTGTTTGAATTGATGAATTTATGAATCTATATGAATACATATTAAAAATAAAATATGAACTGAATTGGTCTGACTACTTTCTAAATTATTATTAAAGCAGATGGGTGTAATCTCCATGCTTCAAAAGAATACTGAGGATTTTAAAGAAAATTCTTTTTCACCTGGTCTTGGCCCTTTCAAAATAGCGAAATGTAAACAAATGACAGGTATATTTTCAGGTCGAGCATTAGAAATGACAATGCCTTTTATATATGTGTTGCTTTGAAAAACACATTAAAAAAAACATTGTCATTTACAATGCCAATAGCTTAAAATCTCGCAATTGCGAGACCTATTGCTTTGAAAATGCCTATTGTCTTTTGAAGTTTATTATGTTGTTGAGACTTCCAGCAAAGGTGATACCTAAGAGCAGCAGGCAGAATAGTAAAAGGATTTCAGCAAAATATGTAACCTGACTCACCTGTGGTAAATTTAAAGTACGCTGAGCAAACTGGATTGGGATTGTGGCTAGGTCCTCAAGAAATGAAATGCCTATCGAACAAGGTGCAAGCAATGAAAGGTGTGGTGTACTGAAGTTAGGTTCTGTTGACAGAACATTGTGCAATGGGAGCTGGACCTGCTATGAGGCCTCCATGTGAAGGTGGGTGGAATACTTCCTCCTCAAAAGCAAGTTACGGCAGGAACTGGTGTTTACCTACGACTTGATCTTTGGATAGCGCTCTTCTCTCATTGGTGTGGAGTGGTAATGGTGTGGTGTGCTTCAGTAATGACGTATGAAATCCAGTCTTCTAGTATTCTTCACCAATGTTCAGCACATCATTGTGACTGTTTTCCTTCTCCTTGGCCATGTCTGTTGTTCTCACTGAGAATGCCTTCTTCTTTCCTCAATCCTCATGTCTGTGTCTCCCAGTCCCGATAACTTCATCTATATTTCTGCCTATGTGAGTTTAAACCATTTAGCAAGACCAAGTGAACTGGGAAAAGGTGTGTTTTTTTTAATTTCTTCATTTGTATGTGAAGAGTAATTTATAATCAACGATTGCTAGCGCATTGTAGCAGTTATGCAAAGTTACGGTTTCAGCACATGGAGAGTAATAGCTTTAAAGATGCTATGAATTAGCTCAACACCAGCAGGGGATGGCCAAAGTGGGATTTCATTCAGTTGGTTCGGTGGACCTACTCGGTCTGGTTTTACCCTACTGATGGCCTTGAGGAAGGCAGCATCTTGCCTTTTGAGAAAAGGATTTTTGTCATAACAAGAATGGCACGAATATTGATAAAATGTATGGGGTTTTGTGAGTTAAACATGGTTAGATAAGCCAGAAGTCGGTGTTGACTCTGAGAATCTGTGATGGCTGTTGTGGTCTGATGAAGAAGGGGAAAAAGAGTTTTGACATCAGCTAACATCCAGTGAAGAGCAAGGAAGAACATGGATGTTGCAGAAAGGCAGTGCTCAATTTGCAAAAAAAATAAATAAATAAGTGCCAGGTCCCACGGTTTTGCCCAGGACGCCCCTGCAGCTTTCAAAAATCAACTGGCCCTGCCATTGTTTCCAAATGCGAGTATAAACACTGCCTGCTAAGCATTACATTCATATAAATGGGGCAATTTGGATACTTCCAGGTCGCCCAAAGGTCTGAAAATGGTCTGGACCTGCTAGAATTCTTTTAATGTTAAACTGATATGCTCTATCCAGAAATGGACACAAAAGTGCCACCATGGAAGAACTGTCATAAATAAGTGCCGGTGTTAAGAATTAGATGCCAGTGCCAAGCACAAGCGAACACAAGCACAAATTAATCTCTTCGGAAAGGAGTTAGTCTATGAGGAGGCAGAAGAGAAAAAGTGCAGTTATTCATTGAATCTGCAGATGAAAGAGCCAAAGAAACATCAAGAGGTTAAGAATTTTCCATACCTGAACTTTCCATAGCTTTTAACTCACTTGGTTCTCCTGCTGCTGGCATGTTTGCTTCAGCCATACCCTGAAGGGAATTGTCTTTAATTGCAGTTTGAGTCTTTCTTTAGAAGGAGTCCAACATGAAACTGAGGAGCAACATCCTGATTGATAGATAAGATTATGTCATTGCTGTTAATTGTTGCAGTGTAGCAGAACCACCGTGAAGCGCTCAGTAGCAGTATGAAGACAGGTTAATCAGGGGCAGACATTAAAAAGAAAGATTGCAACTATCCCATTGCCCTGGACACCAAAGAAAACATCAAAGGTATCTTGCTAATAAGCCCCAGTAACCCTTTGGAGTCTCCTGATGACCCTAGCCCAACATCCGGCATGGAAAGATTTAAAATGAGTCTTGCTCAAGTCATCATAATATTCATCAACTCTCTTTAAAATTGGACTTTCTGCCCCCGTTGTTAAGGTGGCCCTGATGCATCACCTGCTGAAAAAACACAGCCCTGGACCACAAGAACCTGGCAAACAACGGGCCCTTAGCTTTACAAAGTAATGTAAAAAAACAGCTAACAAACAATTCCAAAATCTCACAGCAGACAACAATATTTGGCCCTAACACAAGCAGTTTCTGTATTGAGGCTCTCTACAGACCTGGTCATCACCTCAGCCATAAATGATCTTAGAATGTTAGCAGACCACGGTGGGTTCAGGGTAGATATACTACTGGTTAAGGACAAAAGAGGGTCCCTGAGAATGAGAATGGGGATACGCAGACCAGAGGAAAACAAGCAGTCAAAGTGTAGCAAACAACAAATGCTTCTCCATTAAATTTAAGGCAGGTAGAACTCTCTAAAGATTCAAAATCATGAGGTCTGATACCTTATTTGTTATTTTCGTGAGTGTTTCCTGTTTTACAATTATGTTTCAAAGGTGAAAAATTGCCGCCTTTGCTTACGTTGTTGCAAAATCTTTCACTGGAGTGGACTTAAAAATACAAGCTAGTGGCAACTCTACATGCACCTCCCAGAACTGCTACTGCATAAAGCATGCTAATATCACACACTTCTGCATCCAAACTGGTAGACTACCTACAAACCTCCAGCCCCTTACAAGTGCTACGATTCCACATTGGTGGCACCCTGTTGGGACCAGAGTCTAGTGTGGTCTAAGGGAGAGTTAGCAGGGCCGACCAAACCTCCAACAGTAGCTATCAGCAGGCCTACTTTCGGCAGCAGCCAGAGGACCGATGGCAGTGCCCGATGGTGATGAGGTGTTGGCTACGTTGCTGCTGCTGGGCCTGGCGGACCTCACGGACCTCCTACGGCCTAGGGTCCTAGACCAGTCGTGGGTCAGCATGGTCCAACCCACGCTGGTGACGGCGGCAGTGGCGGCATGACAAGACGAACTGCCACACGCTGAGAAACAAGCAAGAGGCAGTGGACGGGCCCAGAAGAAGGAACCAGCAGGAGCCAAGAGTGGAGGCTGGTGGAAGAGCCTGCCCGTGCGGCTCCCTGACGAACAGATCAGCGTGGTGATGGTGAGTGGGGGGGCCGGGCTGCCCGACATGGTGCCGGCACTGGAGAGTTCTGGCGCCGGCAAGGGAAAGATGAGCAATGAGCTCCCAGGGGAAATTGGACCTCTGGATCTCTTTTGGAGGCCCCTCCCCGGAGTAAGGGAGACAAATATAAATGTCATGGTACTTATAGAGCGCACTGTCACCAGACGGTCACCTTGCGGTGTCGCCTATTCGGCTTCCTGGCGCTGATACTCATACCGCTGTGGAACCCCTCCTGGCTTTCCCGGTGAAGTGTCCACTCCTGGCCACCCCCAGGGTGAAGCCAGGCATCCTTAGTGCTGTTGGGGACGGGGTGGAGCCTAAGCAAGCTATTGCCCAGAATTGCAGCATGGGGCCCGTGATTAGAATAGGCACCGAGGCGAGAATTAACAGGTCCGAGGAAATTGAGCCCGAGACCCAGCCGAGGCGGGAATCGAACCCTGGTCCCTGGCCAGATCTCTGCATCAGGGACTGCCGCTCTAACCATTGAGCCACACTCCTCCACAAAGCATCAGGCAGTCTGGTACCCGTGTCTAAAAAGTCCAGATGGGGTAGGGCCCAGGGGGTAGCCGGTCAGATGGAAGCCACAGAAAAGGGCAACAAGTTAAAAGATACAAGTAGGGTGTAGAGAGGGGAATTCAGCCCCCATCTTGCCCAGATGGTCGGGCATGGATTTAGAAGTGCGCATCAAGGAGCAGCATAGAATAATCCAGGAGACAGAAGAAAGATGAGCCAGGATGTGTGAAGCAAGGGAGAGGGAGAAGCAAGAATCCACCAAGTGGTGGGGTGGGAGACCCCATTCAGGTGAGTAGGGTTTAGGGGTGCTGGAGACGAGGGTCTAGCATGGGTAAGTGGATCTGGGTAGAAAATAGTCACCCCATGGTGAAGGGCAGAGGGACAGCCAGAACGGCGGTGAGGCCTGGTAGTGGACATGCCACCACAGATTGGAGCAGCCTATTGGGGGGTCCCCGACCAGTAGGTGAGACTAGTAAGAAAGGGGTGAAACCAGCAAGCTCATGGCATCCCCGGGATGCTGGCCAGAAGCAGCAGGGGGCGTCCGCCGGGCCTACCCTTCAACAACTGAGCACAGAGTGAGCATGACAGTGGAGGATTGCGCTGAAAAGAGTGGCATGTGGGAGAAAGGACGGAAGAGAGTGGTGTATGACGATTTATGGGAGTGAGGCAGAGGTAGTGTTGGATTATGGGGAAGAGAGAGACAAATGGGAAGAGGGTGAAGTGCGTGATGAAGAGGAAGGGGCTGCTGGAAGCTTAGGGGCAGCGGAGAAGGCAAACAGGTAGATTGGTGTTTTAAGGGTGGCAAGTGTGGTCAAAGACAAGTTGAAACCCATGGGGCAAAAGAAGAATGGCAGCCAGGGCAAGAACAAGGAGGTCCAAGGCGAACTCTCAGGTAATGGGGATTGATGGATGGCATGGGGGGGGGAACGGTGCAAAAATTAAAGCCTGCTCGCCGGTGGGAGTAGGTGATGGGACAGTGCAGGACTTGGCGACGAAAACAGGTGCAGCTGCGGCACCTGCACTTTAAAAGGGGGCAAACGGTGCCAAGTGTTTAGAAGGCGCGAGTGTCCAGACAGTCAAGGTGGAAGGCAATAAAGGGAAGGAGGAAAAAGCAGACGATAAGCACCACAATTAGTTACCATTCATGGTGGCTGGCAATGCCATTAGGCTTGCATCTATCAGAAAAAAATAAAAATAGGATGTGGAAGCATGAGTAGGTTGACGTGTTCAAGCTATTACATTGGGAAATACAGGCGAAAGAGGGCTCTAAGTAAGGAGTGGGAGTTAACAAGGAGGCCGAGGGTACCCATCAACTTGGAAAATTGGACCTTAGCCTTCCTAGTCTATGCCAGTATTTACTGTGAGAAATACATGAATATTATACGTAAGGCTCAGATGCATTTCGGGGGTTTCACCTGGTTGAGCTATGATGAGGAATTTAGGGCCAGGGTAAGCATCAACTCAGATACATTTTGTGGTGAGGTAGGTCAAGAGCTATGAATGCAGTGGATGTCTTCTACACAATCCGCTGCATCCACTCATATGGCCAGCGGCCTGCCAGTGACATACCAGCCCTTTCAGGCATGGCCCGCTCAGCAATGAGCGGGAGGATCTAGTGTGGGTGCAGGAGGAGCAAGTTTTACACCAAAACAGACAGCGGCCACCACGGGGGCATGCTGGAACTTTAATAAAGGATTTATTTCCCGGCATCCATGCAAGTTTAACCACGTCTTCTCCAAATGCGGGGGAGGCATCCACTCACACAGTGTTTTACACTGGCCACACTAGCAGAACAATGGAGGGCTACCAAGGGACGGGACTGTCTGGGCCAAAGGACCCCAACACTGGTTATATCGAGGCCATGGGCCCGTGGCTCTCGATTTATCCTGAGAAGGAGGCAGCAATACGGATTCCGTGGAGATTTATCGAGGGTTTCGGGTAGGATACCAGGTCCAAGGGGGTGTAGATGGGCGGACAACTTGAAATCAGCCAGAGAATTGCCACAGGTGGTAGCAGCGAAATTGAGAAAGGAAGTTGAAGAAGGTAGGATTGCTGGTCCATTCACGGATTGGCCCTTGGAGGACTTGATCATCTCACCTTTAAGGGTGGTGCCTAGAAAGAGCCGGGGAATTGCAGAAGAAGACTCTAGGGTGTTGAATGCCTTCGTGGATGATGCCATCCGCTTGGTGCGAGCGTGTGGGAAGGGAGCGGAAATGGCGAAATGTAATATAAAATCTGCCTTTCGTTTGCTACCCATACATCCTGGGGATTTTCCGCTTCTAGGGATGCAATTTGAGGGAGCCATCTACGTGGACATGGGCTGTGCAATTTCTTGTGCCCTGTTCGAAATGTTTAGTACATTCTTTCAGTGGGTCTTCACAAAGAGCAGTGGTCACCGGGGGTGTCTCATTATCGGGACGATTTTTTGTTCATAGGAAAGGGAGACTCTGGAGATAGTGAGAGGGCATAACATCAATTTGAAGAATTGACACAGCCTTTTGGGGTGCCCTTGGCGCAAGAAGAAATATCCGGGCCCAGTGGCCGACTTTCTAGGGTATTGAGCTGGACTCCGTACTCAGGGTGACACGGCTGGCTAGAGAAAAAGTGCAGGACAAACAAGCTTTTTTGCTACGAGTGATGAGTGAAAGGAAGATTGAGCTAAGGGTGGTGCAGAAGCTGTTGGGCTTCCGGAACTTTGCCTACAGGGTGGTGAGAGCGGGGAGAATGTTTTCCCGGCGACTAGGCATGGCCATGTTCGAAGCAGTACTGCCTCACCACAGGGTGAGGATTTCGCTGGTGGTTAGGGCAGATTGAGGGTTGTGGCAGAAGTTTTTGGCTGATTTCAATGGTGTGTTGTTGGATTTTGTGGAGGAAAACATAGTCTTGTAGGTTCAAGTTTTTTCGGATGCAGCAGGATCTTTGGGCTGTATTGGGATGGATGATGGTGCGCAGAGAAAAGGCACATTGGTTGAGGCAGGGAAGTAGCATCGCATTCTTGGAGTTTTTTCCACTCTTTGTGGCATTGGCCATCTGGACCACCGAACTGGAGAATAGGATCGTGCTTTTCCATGTATACAACATGACAGTGGTAGTACTGGTAAACAGGCAAAATGCAAGGGATTTGAGGGTTCTGCGGCTGTTGCAACAGTTTATGCTGATGTGTCTGAGGCTAAATGTTGTGTTTCGTGCCAAGCATGTACCAGGGGCCTGCAATGACTTCGCCGATGCATTGTCTCAGTCCGAGGGGCAGCGATTCCACGGACTGGTGCCTGGAGCAGAAGAATACAAGACAGAGCTACCGGACGACATCTGGGTCTGGAGGGAATGAGAGTGATAGGCCCGGTCGAGAGTACTTTGGAAGAATCCACGAGACGGAGCTACAGGCTGGCGTGGTCCGAGTTTGGCAAGTTTATGGGTCTATCCGTAGCTGCACGGAGCCATATGCGTCAGGACACAGAGCAGAGCGTGTTGAGTTTTGTTTTACGTTGCATAAATTAAAGTTTATCACAGACAACAATAGCAGGAAAGCTAGAAGGGATATCCTTTTACAGCAAGTTATACCTAGGTTTTGATCCCGCCAAAGATGAGATTTTGAGCAGAATGTTGAAAGGTTGGGGATGTGAAGGAAGGGGGTGGGAGTTCCGAGGGAGGCTATCACATTTGATTTGTTGCAGGAGTTATTGGGGGTTTGGTCTGGATGTTTTTATGACCCATTTGAGGTGTTGCTATTTAGCCTATGTATGATTTGGATGTTTTGAGGGGTTTCTGGGTATCAGAGATTGTTGGGGACGACACTACAGGTGGGGGTTCTTATAGGGAGGTGCGACTGGACCAGGGTCGATTGGGGATCTGGCTGACTCGCTCTAAGACAGACCAGGTGGGCAGTGGGAGATAGGTTTGGTTGAATGAGAGTGGTTGCAGTAGCGCGTCCCCAGTACGGGAATGGCAGGATTACGTATCAAGACCAGGATGGACTTTAGCAGGGTTTTTTTGCCATGCGTCAGGAGGACAGGTGATGGCTTTTCAGCTGCCAGCAGTTTTGCGCATGGTGCTACACAAGGTGAGCAGGGAACCAGCTGGGTTTGGGACTCATTTCTTCCAAATTAGCGCTGCTACAGGGGTGGTGTGCTTAGGGTGGTCCTGGGGCAAAATTCGCCAGATTGGAAGATGGCGGTCCAGGTGCTGCGAGAGATATGTGCGCAAATAGGGGACTAGATCTAAGGGTAGAGCAGGGGCAGGAGGTGCTAGCGCACAGGGAGGGAGGTTTTCTTCAAAGCTAATCATTTTCCTTTGTATCGTAGGATGTGTGAATGGCCAAGGGACCAAGATGGTTATCTGAATCTTGGGGCATTCTTTCATCCACTGGGCAGCCAAATATGCGGACCAGCAGGAGTATAGACGCAACCTGGGCTTGAGGAGCAGTCACCACGAAGTGTTTTGGTGGGGTAAATGTGGAATGCGATGGGGGGCTTTATTTCCGTGGTTGACAAAAATGGTAGCACAGAGGGGCTGTCCAGACATGCTGGTGATACACCTGGGAGAGAACGACCTGGTGCGTTTGTCAGGACTGACACTACTGCAGCACATGCAGAGGGATTTGGTGGTGTTACATTTTGCTGGGACATGCCTAATTTTGCTGAGACTAAGTTTGTGCCTTGCAAAGTATGGAAGTGGGCTGTCAAGCCTGCAGCCAATGAAAAGGCCCGCAGGAAATTGAATAGGGCAATGTGGGTTTTCTGCCAGGCAAGAGACATAAAGGTGATTTCCATGGAGGGCTTAAGTTGGAAGAGCCAGTGTTGTTCAGAGAGGATGGGGTGCACCTTTCATCGATGGGAAAGGCATACTACATGATGCAAATGCGGGATGCGATTAGTACAATGTGGAACAAGTCCATTTGGTGTTGCAGTGTCTACTGAGGAGGACTACTGATGAAGTCTAAAGCTGTATAGGAACTGTTCGGGTGGGGCGGGTAACCGCCCTATGGGGGTTCCCTGGTTGGTGGTGAGTCACACATGGGTGGATCCACCCTCGGCTGGAAAGGGTACACAGGTGGCTGATGGCGGGGTGCAAGGAGCTCAGCAGAAATTAAAGTGAGGATGTTTTGGAGGGCAATTGAAGGTGAAGTGAAGGTGAGAGAGGTCGCAGAGTGAAAGGGGTGATTGAAACAGGTGAGATGGTTTGAGAATATCTGGGGAGAATGAGCTGTATAGTTATGATAAAAGGTATATATTTGTTATGTATTGTTAATAAAGTTTAAATGTGGCAACCTTGTCCTAACAAATAGCCTTTTACTCTTCAAGTAACAGTGTGGAGTGTGGTTATTGCTTAATGCAGGCCCCTGGGAAAGAGAAGTTCGCAGACCAGTCTTCCACCAGGGCACTTTGTGCAAGCCCGGAAGGACAAGGTGGTTAGGGGGTTAAGCGAGTAGGGGAAGGGGTGGGAGTAGGGTGGGGTATAAAGGTGTCAGGAGGGGAGGATCCTGCCTCTTCCTAACACCCAGCACCACCAGGTTGGTAGGCTTTCAAGTTAGTCCACCCACCCACCCTACAGGTTTTAGGAGGGGGTATGGGTGTAATGGTTAGCGTGCCAGTTTAGGACAGGTTGCAGGCATAGTTGTTGCAGTACTTTGGAGGAGTTGTGAGCCACATACAGATGGATACACCCCTCAGGGGGGAATGGTACACCCATGACTGATGGCGGGGTGCAAGGAGCATAGAAGAAATTCAAGAGAGGATGTTTTGGAGGGCAAGTGAAGGTGAGAATGGGAAGATAAAGGAGGTCACAGAGTGAAAGGGGTGATGGGAACAGGTGAGATGGTTTGAGCATGGCGGGAGAGAATGAGCTGTAGGGTTATGATAAAAGTTATATATTTGCAGTTATGTATTGTTAATGAAGTTTAAATGTGGCAACCTTGTCCTAATAAATGGCCTTTTAAGCTTGAAGTAACAGCGTGGAGTGTGGTTATTACGTGACTTGTTCTATTTACCTGAACGGGGCTACCCTCAGCTGCCGTGAGTTGAGTGCTTAGAAAGGAGAGGAATGCTAATATTAAGCAATTATAGATGTACAATGATGTCTCCTCATATGGAAGCTCACATGCTCCTTGCTGTGACATCCTGCATGTTTGTTTACCAAGTGTTGTTGTAGCCCCTCCTTCGCATTATAAATCCCAACGATTTCTCAGTCAGGGGGATAATTCAAGTCTGAGCGCTTCCCGGATGTCACACTGGAAGAGTTCAGGCTCCAAACTCGCCACACCCTCTATCTTTCTCGGAATACCGGCATCTGGTGAGGAGAACACGTCCTGGCTCTGCACGTCCCAATGTGTGCACTGTGAGTGGGCAACCGGAAACGGTGTGTGGCAAACAATTCGGCTAAAGAAAGCTGTTGTAGCACGGCCGCTAAAGTGAAAGTGGTTGGGGTATAAATTAAATAAATAAATAAGCTTGGCTACTAAATTGAAAGCGGCTATGCTGTAAATTAAAGAAATAAATAGACGCTGCCGCTAAAGTGAATGAAGACCGCATTGTAAATTAAATAAGCACGGCCGCTATATTTAAAGCGGACAGCAATAGAAATGAAAAAATATATGATTAATAATAATATAAAGGTGGCGGCGTGCTACGACATCGTAGGTGGAATAGGGAAGATATTTAAAGAAAATAGTGCTCACCAACTAAATAAAGCAGACTGTGTAACAATACAAGTAAAAAGTCTAGTCCGTATGGAAGGTTACAAATGCAGACAAGGAGGTACCAAGGAGGGACTACTAAGCCTATTTCTGAATGAAAAGCAAAGATGTCGAAAGGACAGTAACGTCAGCCAATTGAAAAGATGGGGGAGAATGGGCGGAGCTTATGTGCCTTACCACATTACAGCATGCCTCTCAGAGCAGCGCATGCACTGCCCAGGCTCGATCTAAAAAAGACCTAGGGAGTTAGGGACACAAAGAAACAAAATATTAAATACTTTTGAAAAAACAAAACTATCAGGGAAATTGCTTCAAAGATAGAGAGAAAAACAATAAGCAGTTTTCAGCATCAAGTAGCAAGTTAGGAATGCACTACACTTTCTTACATAAATATTTGCTTATAAGAGGTAACTCAACAATGTTAATTTTTGCAGACTTAATTCCTTGGAAAATTAGGGAGGATATTTTACTAAGATTTTATGCAGGTGCTCGATTACCACAAAGGGACGCATATCATTGCTTTGATTAGTAAACGACCTCTGCTGTTTTGCAATGATTCCGAAGTGATGATAAATTTGCAGTAATAAAAATATTTTCTGTTTTCCACAATAAAACTTGCTCTGAAAATTGTTGCAAATATATATGTTCATGAAGTTGTGTCCATAAAATTATTTGCAGGATATGAATCCCGCTAAAGTGGCGGCGCAGGAAAATCAAGTTTGTTTGGGACTAACTGAATAAATTGCAAACATTGTAAACAAAATACGCATAATTGGAGAATTGGGGATTCCATAAAACACTGCAGGCAAAACTGAAATTCTGCCTGTTCCAGTCTGGCATAAAGTGTATCGTTTATTTTACTAAGACAGTCATTTACAATACGAAAAAAATGTGAGAAGTGTATATTATTTGAAATCGTATTGTGGAAATCAATATTTCACTAGTGGCTGAGGTTCGTAATGTTAATATTATCTAAGTCACTCCAAATAAACAAGAATACTCAAGGTTGTGGGCATTACAAGTATTGTTTTTGTTTTATTGACTCACTTATAATTCTGTCACTATGTTCCACACTGATACCAGTGAGACTCATAGAGACAAAATGGTTGCTGGTAGTGCAACCCTTGAAAGGCCACCGGTTTGCATGTGGCTCATGAATTCCTATTATTACTACAGCGTAGAAAACAATTATGAGTGTTATGAATAATGGTTACATTTCCTCCTTTTGGCAGATATGTTTCCTGAGAAAAATTCAAATTGGCCTGTTTGGCACTAAAATGTGAACTATGGGTTAAATTAGGTCATTTTAGACATGGCAGGGGGCCCGCCATCCTGTTGAAATGGCAGAGTCCCAACCTCTGTCCGTCTGCTTCACAAATTGTAATTTCCCTGCTGCTCTGGTGGGCATTTCTGATGAAAGTGCTTACACCGACAAGACGGTAGCTCTTCTTCAATAATGTAATGCTGTGTACAAAGCAATGTCGTGGAGGCTAGTCTGGCATTGTTTTTGTTTTCCAGAAGCAAACATCTAACGCTGTTTTTTTCTGAATGGGAAGCATTCAGTGGCTGCTACTTCGAGGCGGATTTCAGTGAATGTGGGAGCACTGATTATTTTTTTTGCCATGACTGAAAAATTCTGGGTGGGTGAAATTCTGGGAGGGTTGCTGGTCAAACCTTTCAGGTGGCTGAGCTGGGTGAGGCTCCATTGTTGGATACCTGGTGGGAGAACTGTACATAGGGCAGTCCCGTATGCTTTATGACAGGGCTTTGCTTCATTAGACTCTAATTCTGTGTATACCAATTCCTCCTGTCTAGTTATGAATTGAAAACGCTTTGATAAACAATTCCTCCTGGACCCATCACTATCGGGGTTCCGCTGGGACTCCCTAATCACAGCCAGATACGACCTCAGGGCACTCTTAGACCAGGGAGGAACAGTCAACCTGATCCTCCTTGACCTGTCTGCAGCCTTTGACACTCTATCCCACTACACATTCCTAAAAAGGCTCAATCAGATAGGGATCCAAGGGGATGCTGTCCAGTGGATCACATACATTCTCACCAGCGAGTCCAGAGCATCTGCCTCCCACCAACGCCCCCAGGAACATCATCTGCAGCGTCCCCCAAGGATCCTCTTTCAGCCCTACCCTGTTCAACACCTACATGACCCCACTGGCCAACAATGTCAAGGCCAATGGACTGAGCATCATATCATATACAGACAACACCCAACTCATCATCTCTCTATACACAGTCCCCTTCACCACCAAGCCAACTTCCATCAATGCATGACTAGCATTGCCTAATGGATTCAATCAAACTGCTTCAAACTCAACACCAACAAAACTAAGGTACTCATCTTTGGGAACGCCACATCCCTTTTGAACAACTCCTGGTGGCCTGCAGAACTGTGACCCTCACCTACACCAAAACCGACATTACACGCCAGGAATCTCTGCATCATACTGGACAGCAAACTCACCAGATAAAGCCAGATAAAACCAGTATCTTCAAACTGCTTCCTCACTCTCCACATGCTCTGGAGAATCTTCAAATGGCTCCCAGCCTTCGCTAGACGCACGTCACCCAGGCCCTCGTCACCAGCATCCTGGACTTCGGCAACACACTCTACATAGGAATCACCTTGCACAAACTAAAGAGACTACAGACCATATAGTACTCAGCCACAAGACTCATCCCCTATCTCCCCAGATGAGCCCACATCACCCCACACCTCAGGAAACCTCCCTGGCTCCCCATTCACAAAAAGTGCCAATTCAAGATGATCACCAACGCCTACAAGGTCCTGCACACTACAGGACCAGCCTACATCATTTAGCACCTGCACTTCCACCAGAACTCCAGACACCTGTGCTCCACCTCCCTCTCCCTCACCAAGGCCCCCCACATCCACCAAAGCAAGAGCAGCGGTCACTTCTTCTCCTACCTGGCTGCAAATACCTGGAACAGTCTCCCTCTCACCCTCAGGACAGCCCCGTCCCTGTAGGAATTCAGAAAGAGTCTAAAGATTTGGCTTTTCAACTAACTCCACCCAGCAGCAGAAAAGAAACAATGCCTGGATACCATTGTGGTTGATAAGCAGCGCTCTATAAATCCATTTTTATTTATTAATTGATTGATTCCTCAATATGTTCTTCCTACATTATGGCAGATTGCAATTTAAATCTGAAGGTGTTTCTGGTAGAGGGAGTTCTGTATTGTGTGTAACATCGCTTTGGCTCAGTACTTGGTAACTGCCTATGATAAATAGGGCTGAGTGAAATTATAGTTTGCTGCTGGTTTGATAATTTTGCAGAACTTTGTGGGAGAAATTTTCTGCAAATAAAACATGTTGTTGCTTTTCTTCCATAACAATTTCATTAAAAGACTGCCAACCCATCAATGAGTGTGATGGCCTCATGTTGTCTTCCCAGCTGGAGTAACTGGGCTTTTTTTTATTTTGAGAGCCTACTCAACTGAAAAAGTCAGAAATGGCAACTACACCATACCTATCTAACAAGGACAATTTTCTTCCAAAACCAGAGGCTCAAAATATGGTTTCTAAGTATGCAACTCTTATTATTGCAGCTATGAATCAAAGAAAACTACACGTCTCAGCAACTCCTTGGCCACAGACTACAGGTTACGGGGAAGCAAAACAACAGGTCAGTCATGAGTTTAGGTACGCACGTCACCAGTAAGTAACAGCATTGTTACTAGCTGTTCAGCCATGAGTTTTGTATACCACATCTCTCCTTTCTGTATTCTATTCTTGCAAAATGTGTTAGAATTTAGTTTGCTCCTGAATATTTGATTGCGAGTTTGGCTACTGCGCTTTATAAATTCTCTTTTCATTTCATTTCATAGATAGATAGATAGATAGATAGACAGATAGATAGATAGATAGACAGGATACTATCTATTTAGACATGGTTAGTCTTTAGTCAATGTCATTGCAGCTCCTAATAAACCATTAGTTGATATTTCAATACCAGATAAAACACATTACTAAAAGTTATTGTCAAAATAGTAATAATGCAACAAGCGTGTTCCATAAAGGAATTTCCCTAAGCTAAATAAAATTAAGAATCGCAAAAGGTGTCAGTTCAGAAACCCAATGAAGAGTTCTGATGAGAGAACAAATACACTAGCATAAAGCCACAGCAATTCAAACAATAAAGACATTATTAAGCTGGAAAATATTCTCAGCTATAAATTAGCAGACATCTTCTCCAAAGGAATAGAATTCAAATTAAAATCTCTGATGACGAGAGATATAGTCTAAAGAAACCCAAGGATGGATTTCCAGAATGCGACAACCTAGTCCAGGAACACACGCCAATATGAACACAATAAATTATTAATCGAAACAAGTATCACCTTCTCCATTCACAGCATTCAGTAGGATTTTAGTAAACTCCTGGGAGCTGTTAAACTTCCCAGTTCCTCACGTCTTCACCATAGGCCACAGATACAAGTCAGTGAAAAGATACTTCGTCCACATTTTGAGGTTAAGACAGTTCTTCCCATGAATCATCCTTCCTGCTGTCTCCTCTCCTCCAAGTGAGAACCTCACTATCAGTTGTTAATACAAAATAAATGCCTATTCACTAACTAACAGGATGCTTCTGGAAAATTACAACAGCTGCAGTACAAAGAAAAGCATCTCGTGCAAGACAACAGCTCAACATGAAAAATAGGCCTTTTAATGTGAGCATATCCATTTTATTTTTGTCTTATTTTTTACTAATAATTGCTCCACTTTTACAGTATCCTCTTTCTGCAGCAATGG
Organism: Lissotriton helveticus; assembly: GCF_964261635.1. Classification (NCBI taxonomy): domain Eukaryota; kingdom Metazoa; phylum Chordata; class Amphibia; order Caudata; family Salamandridae; genus Lissotriton; species Lissotriton helveticus. The sequence goes on along the minus strand of NC_136061.1, from coordinate 1,060,004,360 downwards.
ATATGTACTTGAAATACTTCTTAAATTGTCACATTTATGGTTTTCTTCCTTCTGTCATACTGTTGAAGTGTCTGGCTCTGATGTTTAGACAGAAGGCCTTGGTAGTTCTAAGTTTCCTACTCTTTGTGGCTTTGGCCTGGTTCTAATCTCTCCTCAAAATAGCCATAGAGCTTCCAGTATTGTCACCCTCACCTCTTCTAAGATCCCAACAGCAAGAGTCACATTCTGATCCTATCCGCCAATCTACAACTGTTGGCTTCCTAACTGTCTGGTAAACTTGGTCATTAAGAGGCCTTTTGCCTTAAGCTGCTAGCCTCATACAACCTTCCTAGGTCCCGATTAACATCGAGACTTTCAAGACAGCTTGGCAGGGGAAACAGCCTTTACAATGTGGGCTGAGCCCTGCTTGCCATTGCCACGCAAGAGAAACAATGCTTTCCGTAACCATGTATCTGCCTTAACCATGCATGTGCGTGGTTGAGGCAGTCAACGGTCCAGATGTACGCATTGGCAGGAAGAGGAACAAGAAGGATCCGGTGAGGAAGCTCCAGGATGCGGTCAGGTAAGTGTGCCTGGGGCCGGGTTTGGGGGAGGTATTTTCTAGGTGTAGGGGTCCGTTTTAGGGCTCAGGGTGGGGTGATGGGGTAGTTTTAAGGGATGGGATCAGGTTTTTGGGTTCAGGATGGGGAAGGAAGGGTCAGTTTCCAGGTGTGTGGCAATTTTAGGTCTCAAGGCGGGGGTCTAGGGTCAGAGTAGTTTTTTGACACGGTTTTAGGCCTCAGGGTGGGGGGAGAGGAATGGGCAGTTTTCAGGACTAGAGGTCTGTTTTTTAACTCAGGGCAGGGGGCTGGGTTCAAGCTTGTTTTTTATGCAGTGGCGAGTGTTAGGGCTGAGGGTGAGGAGTTGGGGTAGTTTTAAGGGCTGGGGCGGGGTGGATTGTAGGGCTGGGGTACAGGGGCGTAACACAGACCCCTGCATCCCCGCAGTGCGGGGGGCCCCTAAGATCCAGGAGGCCCCCTCGGCACTGCCCTCTGGCCAGAGAGCTCGATATTGAGCTCGGATGGGGCCCCTCTAAGTTCCGTGCAGGGAGGTCCCCCTCAGTTTTCGTTACGCCAGTGCTGGGGTATCAAGTGTTAGGGAACTGAGCAGGGAAGCTGGGGTGTGCAATTTGTCATGCATATCCCTTTAGCAATTATGCCTTTAAGATGAAGGCATGCGTGTTAAAGACATGGTAATGGTTTAGACTGCATTGTTTAGGCATGCATGGTTGTATCATACAACCGCTTGGCAGGCTTGGGGTTGGTTAGTGTGTGGAAAGGAATTGCTACCTTATTTTCGAAAATATGACTTTGATTCTGAATTTTCTGACCTTACTGGCATCTCAGGACAAGTCTTTAAGGAGCATTAATATCTACAGGTTAGTTATTCTAATGTCCTTGAGCTTTTTGCCATTTTTTATCTTAATCTCTTTATCTAAATCAGCCACAAAAGTGCTGTCCGTCACATAGAGTTGTTATCGACATAATTTCCAAATATCTATTTTACAGATCGTATGTAACTGTTTGTTGTATAGTTTGGAATGGATTGTCAAGGCTCTTGTTGGGACAATTTATATTAGAATGTTCTCCGCGATTTGCTACAGTAACATGCTTGTTTAGTTTGAAGTTGCCTAATGTTGGTATTTCCAAGAATTGCCACGTTATCAAAGTTTTGAGTGTCCTTGAGTGCTGAGTTTAGCACGAGTTGATGATTAGGACGCAATCTGACTACTGAAATAATCTATTTTAAAGAATACACAGGGGGGGACGGCAACAAGGTTCCTGATAATGGGCCACGTTGATTGAAGCGGAAGAACGCATTCATTGGCAGGAGTTAGCTTAAATGTATAAAATACCTATTTTCAGAAGTTGGCAAATCATTTGAACCATGATCAGATGTGTCTTGACCTTTACAGAAAGTCAATGCCTTTTGTGGAAAATAGGTATACTGACCTTTAAAGACGAGAAAGGTGACATAAAGCAGGGTGTATCACACAGCAGTGTCTGTTTCTCTATCTTTTTAAGCATTAAGCATATTCTTCTGTCAAACTGTCCTTTAAGGTAGAAATGAATGGAGCTGATTCACCTGTTGCTTCACAGTAATCTCTGAGTTTTCCTGGGCAGTCTTTGGCATTCACAAGGTCTTTGTTCACGTTGTAATCAATAAGATGTCCTTTGATTTATTGCCCACGCTCAGCCTTTGCCTTGTTTCCTGCCCCGGTAAGAGAGCTGAAATAGTTACACATGGGAAATCATTAATGAAAATCGGGCTTGCGAACATCCCAGCACAATTTACATTTGCATACACTTTTTGCAGTTTTTTTGCGTCCGAGTCACAAATTGTACAAAATGGGGAATATTTCGAGTAAATGCAATTTGTGTTCACTTCCACTTGATTTGACCACTTTTACCGATTTTTTGTGATCACCGGTAAGATTAATCAGAAACAATGACAGAACAAAAATTACACTCTGCTCCTAGCCAATCCGGTGCTAAATACAGGTGCAAAAACTTTCTATGTCCATTGCTATCACTGGACCAACGTCCGGTGCCAGTGTTGTCATTTCGCCAGATTTTAAATAGAGACTCTGATGTGAACCTTTAATGTTTGATACTAGTGTTCATCGCACAATACTTTGTTGCACTTTCATAAAAAGTTGGTTGGATGATGAGTGGAGGTTTAAAAAAAGCTTCGAGCCCGATGAAGCAAACAGAGCTGGGGATGCTTGTTGTGCGGGCCAGTTCTGTTCTCACAAGGAGTACATTGTGAGTCAATTAGAAGCTAAGAATTAAGTGCTTCTGTTTATATTTTAGGAATTTTGTTGTAGCTGACGTCAAGATCCAGGAAGCAGCAGAGCATTTGAGAGAACATATTTTTCGTTTAGCAGGAGCCTTTAGAACTTGACGTTCTGTAACTATATACAATAAGTACAGTGTGTTATGAGAGTGATCTGTTGGACTCATCATCATCATCATAAATCTTTATTCGAATTCCAAGAATTCATAAAAGCACATACACAAATTCACAATATTATTATAAAAACCATATAAAATATTTAAGTCATGTAGGCATCAGACAAATGTTGCAAGTTATTAAACATAGAAAAGTCAAGGGCTATCCATCATTTTGTGTGCTCAGACAGCAATTCTCAAAAAAGTGCTAGTGCGACAAATAATTTCTTCATTGTCCAGGGAGAGCAGCAGTTGATAAGATTCCCCCATGGTAATTGGTCTATGTTTTTTAAAAAGGGGAATTAAAAGCCATTTTACATATTTTACAAAGAAAAAGTGCAAATCAGTTTGTGCGCTCACTCCATCGCAGGGGTATCTTATATTATCAGGGGAGGGCCGATAGTCCAAAGGAGAATTTAACTAGAATCCTACAGTTCCTGCCCTCAATCGAAACAAAAGACTTATTTCCCAGTTTATCATTGGCAGGGTAAGGTATAATAATAGAGAATACCTATATGATTCCCTGCCCATGCAGGTAAGGACTGTGGTTTTCTTAGATTCTTTCCTGGCCCTATCTGTGTTATAAAGTGCATAGAGTGCTTTCTTCACATCATCCTTGTGTACAAAATTAGTTTTGTTTGGGTCTTAATGCTACCTTTATCAACGCTTCACAAACTTTTATAGATCCCCGAAAGCCAAGGAATCTCCATTCCCCTTTCACACTTAAGACAGTCAGTTATAATTTCTTGGGTCAGGGTAGCTGATTCATTCCTCCAAACTGAGTGCCAAAATAGCGCGGGTCCGGCGCTGATAAAATCACCTATAAAATGTAGATTTAATTCCTTGTGGCAAATGTATTGGGAGGTGGAAATCGGTGCTCCCAGCAGCTTTCCACAGAAACGATTTTCTTCCTGCTGGATGCACCGAAACTTCGCCAGACCCCATATCTCTGCCCCATAGGTAGCTACTGGGACACATTGCAGTTTAAAAATCCTTAAAATTGCTTCAATGGCACCTCTTTTCTTTGGTCGGGGGAGGCTTAAAATAGAATTGATGGCCTTTGAGAATTTGCTCGTGGAGTGTGCCAAATGCCCAGTCCACGAGCCATTCGCAGCAAAGACCAAACCCAAGTATGCAAAGTTGTGGGTGGAAGTAAGTCTGTCATTCCCTACTAGTATGGAATTAAGCTGACGTTTCCCTGGTCCGCATGACATAATAAATGACTTTTTAAAATTCACTTGTAAGTCTAGCCCATCCATGTATTCTGTGAAACCTTTGACCAGAGTACGCAGAGAATTCGGGGTGCGGCCCATTACGACCACATTGTCAGCGTAGAGAAGTACAGGCAACAATTCACCATTAATTATAGGAACACCTGGAGTTGACTGTTTCAGATGATTACTCAGTCCATTGATGTAAATAATAAAGAGCAGGGGTGCTAAAACGCACCCCTGTCTAACTCCCCTTCCTACCTTAATTGGGCCTGATAACTCCCCTCCCAGTCCTATCTGTTCTTGCGCTTTAAGATCAGTGTGTAAGAATGCTAAAAAGTGGACCAATGATTGGTCCAAACCATAATTCAACAAAATAGACCAAAGTTTGGACCTATTAACCAAATCAAAAGCGGATGATAGGTCCATAAACGCTAAATAAATGGGGGAGGAGCGGGCGGTGTTATATTTGTTAATAACCAAATTAACATTCAAACTTTGTTCTACTGTACCAACCCTGCTTCTAAAACCCAATTGACACAGGGATAAAATACCACTTTCCTCTGTCCAATCTAAAATCCTATTGTAAATGACACTGCCCAAAATCTTTAGGGTGTTATCCAGCAGGGAGATCGGTCTGTAATTAACCGGTTCGATCTGTCAGCCTTTTTATATATTGGGACGATTACACTCGTCGCCCACGTGTCAGGCATGGGTGCTTGGGGTAAACTATTAAAAACATTCAGGAGGACTGGGGCCCATAATTCCGGTTTCCACTTTATAATATCTATAGGCAACCCATCAGGTCCAGGAGCCTTGTTGCCAAGGCTCTGTGCAATCGCCTCCTCTACCTCCACCAGTGTTATCTGTAGATTGCCTGTATGGCCCCGCACATAATGATCTAAACTATGTGATGGCGAGGCGTAGATTTTGGAAAAATGATTTTCCCATGAGCTACTAGTAATAGTACAGCTGACAGGAGTTAGCTGTTGGCCCATATTGCGGAGATCTCTTACTGCGGACCAGAATGATTTGCCAATTTTCCCCCCTGCTGTTTCCGCAAGGGCTTCCCATCGTTCACTCAGAAGGGTGCCCTTCCGCTCTTTTAATGCAGTTTTATAAACTTTCCTAGCTACACTAATGTCTGCCCTGCTTCTTGGTTTGGCTGTTAGGGCCTTACGCAGACTCTATTAGCCTCCGAGCAGTTGTGGTCAAACCATCTTGGGTCTTTTGGGCCCTGACAAAGTGGCACTGATGGTAGAGATCTAATCACCGAGCAGAGTTTAGTGAAGTCTTGGATTACACTGGAACAAGGGGCTCTAGTCGATAGTCATAAGGTAATTAAAGTTGAATGCCCTTCTAATTAAGTCTCAGTTGTTGTCCCACTGTCCACCCCCCTCCACTTTAGTCTTAGTTTGTCTGTCGATGGAGTTATGTCCCTCGCCCCTTGAGTAGTAACATACACGGGGAGGGGTGCTAATCTTAGTACCACTGTCAATGTATTGTGGTCCCTAAAATCTGTTACGAGGACCTCTTAGGCCAATAGGCAGTCTGCGAGGCAGGGAGAGACAAAGATAAAGTCAATAATAGAAGCACTATCCCTTCCTCTGAATGTCGGTACCAACCGATTTGTAGAGGGTGGGCCTAAGTCCATTACATTACTGAGGATGTGTTCTCTAAGAAAGGAATCTAGTTCCAACCCCCTCCGTACAGCTGGGTCTACCTATCGTGTGCCTGTACCTCGAATGTCTGTTGGTAACTTAGCATTGAAGTCCCCCCACAAGAGAATCCCCATACCCTCGTCTGAGCCTTGGACTTCCTCTTATTTTGAGATAATTTTAAAAAGCGCAATGAAGTTCCTATTTGGGGCAGAGTGGAAATCATTATTGTAAAAATGTATTAAGTAGAGGGGAACACGTCGTTTGTATTCTATTACTTGTATGTTGGGACTGTTTGTATGTATTATCTTAAAACTCCCTCCTGATGCAATGCTGATCCCAATAAATAAACCCCCGACTGCGCGGCCGAAATTTGGCTTAGGTGCTACTAGACTAAAGCAATGGAAGCCTTCTATGTGCAAATCATGTGTGGCCCATGTCTCCTGGAACATTATTATGTCCTGGGAAGGTAATATACGTAGACAGTCTATATCAGCTAGTCTTGGTTCAAGGCCAGCAACATTCCAGCTCAGAATTCTAAGATCAGAATCATTTTTACTTCTGTTGCTGTTAAGGGAGGCCTTAGCTATTGCTCCACCACCGGTTATCACATGGCCGGTTCCACCCACTGCTTACCCCTTATGGTCAGCAGGGATTATTGGCTGCATATTACACAATTCCAGGGCTTCCTGTTCCTTGTTGATATCAATTGAATGGGTGGGTGATGAATCCTCCGGTATCTTGTCATTTACCAACCTGTCTGGCAGTCAGTCCTGTGCATCCAGGTTGGAAAAAGCCACGTCAAACTGGTTATATGTTGGCACGTTGAACTCATACCTCCCCTGGTTGTGTGCGATAGCTGGGGGTTCACGTATATACAGAGGCAACGGAGGGGGATTCTGATAAAAGAAACCCAGTGGTAGAATTTGTATGCCTTCCCTGCCCATGTGCCTTGACCCTGCTCTCTCTAAAATACTTTGTGCTACTTCTGGAGACCCAAAATTCAATATTATACAATCCCCTCTACCAGTTTTGTTCGATGTCCCTATCCAGGGGATCCTTCTAGCCATTTAGAAATCCTGAAACAGGCAGCTGCCCAGCCCAGTCTTGGTATCCAATAAGTGAAGTGCCCTGTTTCTTAGTGAACTCCAATTCTCCACTGTATTAAGTGCTATTGGAGGTACATTTGAGAGGACGATAACATAGGGTGTGCATCAGGGGGCAAGTTGAAATGTCCCTTACTATGAGTAGTTTGCGCAGTAGTTGAGCTGCCCTCGTTCAAGCCCCTATTGTTTCCCCCACCTATTACTCTTCCTCTATTGATGGGAATGCATGATATTAAATGTGTGCCATTGGTGTGCAAAGTAGGGAACACGTGTGCTTATTCTGGTAATGTCATCATTTGCTGTTGGAGACTGATTAAAAACAGGTACCGCGCATGTGCTAGTCCCCCCTGGGGCTGCTAAGATTCCATTTAGTGGATTGCCAGGCTGGGAGGGTAGTTTTTGCTCAATAATATTTAATCTTGTATTAATGTCTGCAAGTTTATTTAACAATGGGTTTAGCAGCGCCATTAGTTTATCTTCTAACTTAGATAATAACCCATCTCCCAAATCAATTTGGAGCTGCTTGCAAGGACATTGACATACAGAAACACGTGGGCTGGTGGGGCTAATAATAGTTACCTCATTAGAGGGGCCAGTCTTTCCTCGGACAGAGCCTTTAGTTTTGGCTACTTTACTAGTTTGTTGGATTGTGATGGGTAGACCCCGCAACTTCCTTTTCCGTGTTGTGGTCAAGGCCGTACTCCCCCCAACCTGGCGTTGACGTGTAGATCATGTTACAATTTGAGGTGGGGGTGGGGGTGATGGAGACGGTGAAGTGATTGTGGTTCCTACAGCTATAGTTGCTAAATCTGCAACTGCCGTCACAAGCTCAGAAGACCCAATAGCCAGGTGGTGAGTACTGGCCAGGCTACATTCGGCTAAATTTGGTGGATTTAAAAGGGGTCCACCTATGGGAATTTCCATAGACACTCGACGTGTCTCCATTGATAGCCTCCTTTGCGTGAGTTCAATCTCATGGGTTAGAAGCGATTCTGCCCTGATAATAGAGGCGTTTAGGGTACCCACAACCCTGTGGCCCCCAACCCCCTTACGAATGCTCATAGTACAACAGAGAATGTTCAACAGGGTACAGAAGTGTCAAACACTTTGCAGTGGGTAGTAGGAGCAAAAGTCACTGACTGCGTTAGCAGGATACAACAGAGTCTGATGAGCCAATGAAAAGGGGGGTGGCCCTGCCCTGCCTTCTCCTGGCTTTGACGGGCCCGCCCTTGGCCCGGGCACGCACGCGCACGTCCCGCGGTGCGGGAGCCCTGGCGTCCCTTTATGCGCCTCCTGGCGCGCTGGCTGCAGGCGCGGCGTGTGTGGCGCAGGGGACGCTGGGAGTTGTAGGCTAACTCCCCTCCGGCGTCTCCCTGCTCAGCGATGGCCCCCACTGACTCCTGGCAGTGGTGGCAAGACCATGGACAACTTCTAACTGCCCCCGAGGTAAGACCGCTATGACTCCTGGCGGTGACGGCGAAAACTAGAGAGCTCTAATACTTGACAGTTGTTTTCCACATACTTATGATAGGCGGCACAAGGAGTCAAATGTGCTTTTCAATGGACCTGGATGGAATTTCAATTACGGAGAAGTAATCAGAGTAATTTAGGTAATTCCACCTTACTTCTTGATGCGGAAATACAGATTCTAATGCAAATACGCCAGCTCTTTTAATTATAAGCAATTTGCGGTAAAAAGAATACTATCACAAGAGCACATTTAGTGAGCGGGAGCAGCTCCTGTTTATGTTCTGTTGCATTTAGCAATATTTTCTTAGCACAAAATGCATCCTCTGCTCCATATTGGACGTAAGGGTGCATTTTGTGCTAAGAAACCAGTGCCAAATGCTGGGAGTAAATTGGGGAAAATCCCACCCCAAGTGCTTATTTTGGGGCATATTTACAACGAAGTGAAGGAGTGCAGCGTAAGCCTTCCTGGCTTTCCACCGCACTCTACCACTTCAGAAACGCAGGGTTGCACCATATTTACAACAATGCAGCCCTACTTTTCCCCCTGCGCTGGTGTTAAACTTAGCTTCCTAGCGCCAACGCAGGCCCCTTTGCACCATTGTTTAAGGGTATCTGCGTTGAGGTGAAGATTGTTCATGTGCAGGAAGGTCTGCACATAAACGATCTTTAAATGACACTTTGCAACTTTTATGTGTGCTGCTTAATGCACATAACAATGAATGGCAATTCGTTGTTTGTATTTTTGCTGCACAATGCAGCATACATGGAAACAGCAAAAACTAGGAGAAATAAAGCATTTCTCCTTTTTTGCCTGTTTAAGACCAGGTTTTCCCTGGTCTTTGTAAATAGGGGGCAGCATCAAAATCAACGGGTGTTGCTGTGGATCGCCCACCACAACACCCCTTGCCCTCTCCTTTCACGCTAAGTACAGTCTGCAAGGGTGCCTTTTTTACAAGACAGCATTAAGCCACGTTAATTTGTAAATAAGGCAAAGCCCCTATTGCCACCACAACGTCCCTAAGTGATGTTCTGGTGGCGATAGGGGTTTGTAAATATGCCCTTTAGGTTGCACAAGTGCCTTGTTCATATTCAGTTGCATTTGGCACTGTTTTCTAGAGCAAAATACATCCTTGTGTCCATTTTTAACACAAGGGGGGCATTTTTGTGCTAGGACAGTAAGTCTAAAAATTACTCTTCATGTGTAATTTCGCATATTCTCACATATTTTTAGGGTAATTCTGTGTGATTGTGCTATACCGAATTACACAAGTTACCCCCACCCATACTTTTCAACCAATCACGATTACTTTGTTCAAGTGCCCAAACTGAAATTAGGGGTAATTTGTACAAAGCCATTTTGCAGTCGCAGTGCCTGCAATTTGCAAAATCTAAGGGTTTGCAATCTCAAAATGTTTTTTTTAATGTACTAAGCCCATTTCCCGACACAGTGACGTGTTACCAAGTGTCAAATTTGGTTTAGACAAACATAGCAAATCACTATTTGGCAAGTCCAGGGAGGCTCTTCCAAATAGCAATTTGCTGTTATATATATATATATATTCACTGAAAAAACCATAGGTTATAGACCATATATAGTTAGGAATTAGCATTTACAAAACCTTGAAAATTCACTGAAAAAAACATAGGTTAGAGACCATATATAGTTAGCTGGACATTTTATTCACATAAAACCAATGAAATTCTATATATAGTTAGTTGCACTAACTATATATCGCGCACCCGCAATCCACTGCTGATGATGTCACATATTACATCATTCATGACATGGTCAGTGACATCACTGATGACATCACTGATGACATCTCAAATGACATCACTGATAACAACATCCAGTGATTTTATGTTTCTGTAAAGTTTAAATATGTCTTACATATTGAAGAATGAGTGGATGTATAAGTGTCTGGAGGAAGGATTTAGTAGGTGCATGACTGACTGTATGAGTGAGTGATTAAATATGTCTCACTGAGTGCATGGGTTAGTGACTAAACTGTCTTAATTTGTGCATCATTATGTCTGTTGTTCTGTAAACTGCCGCATGTGTTGATCAGTAGCTATATGAGTAACTATATGGGTTATTGATTGGTTGCCCAAGTATTTGTATGGGAGTCTGAGTGTGTGTGTTGATGATTGAGAGGTGTATGACTCTGTGCATAGATGTGTGAGCAGTTGATTCACTAGATGTATGGGTTCAAAAGTGCATGTGGAAACAGCTGTATGGGTGGTTGACTGTGTGCATGAGTGTATTGGTGAGTGAATGGATATCTCAGTGCTACATGTCAAAGTAAAAACATATGTAAAACACAGTATATGTGAGAGTTGACATATATAAATAACTGTGCATAAGAGCCAGTGAATGTGTGAGTGGCTGTATGGATCATTATGAAATTGTATCAGGGATTGTATAAGAGAGTAAATATGTGTTAGTATTTGTTTGAATACGTAAGGTGTGTATAACTGTATAGTTGAGGAAATGGAGGTGTGATTGATTCTTTGCATGACTGACTAGGTGTGTGAGTAACTCCATGGATGAGTGACAGTCTGTGAGTGTCTATTTACACTGAGTGTATATAAGGTTATATTAGAGTCTGAAGAAGTTCATCGTATTATCACATGAATGATGTCATCAGTGATGTGATCAGTCATGTCAAATGAGATGTCATCAGTGATGTCATCAGTGATGTCAATTGAGATGTCATCAGTGATGTCATTTGAGATGTCATCAGTGATGTCATCAGTGATGTCACTGACCATGTCATGAATGATGTAATATGTGACATCATCAGCAGTGGATTGCGGGTGCGCGATATATAGTTAGTGCAACTAACTATGGGGCCGATTAGGATGGCGGACGGACTTGCGTCCGTCCGCCATCCCAGAGGTGGAGGGACCGTACGCATGGACTGCGGAGGTCCCTCCATGCAAATCAGGATGTGACCGCCACCCTGGCGGTCACATCCTGGATATTTAACATTGCGGCGGGTGCTGCTTCAAGCAGCACCCGCCGCAATGTTAAAAGTGCATGTGTAACATTTACATGCACAAAGCGGCAGGCACCGTGCGGTGCCTGCCGCTTTGTGCATGTAAATGCTGGGGGGTACCATAGGTACCCCCCATGTGCACCCCCCACCCGCCTACGCCCTGGGGGCCCGCAACGGGCCCCCAAAAGCAAAAGTACACATGCTTTTCCACGGCGGAAAAACCGCCGCGGAAAAGCATGTTTACTAATGCTTCCTAATTTGGCTGGCGGTGTCTGATAGACACTGCCAGCCAAAGGAGTGCTTTTCCGCCGCGGTTGTAATCCGACCGCGGCGGAAAAGCAGCGGACAGAATCCAAGACCCACCAGCCATCGTAATGCGGCGGTGGGTCTTTGGTGACTCCGCAGAGGATTTTCCGCCTCCTCCGGGCCGGCGGTGGCTTCCGCCGGCCCGGAGGAGGCGGAAAATCCTCTATCATAATCGGCCCCTAATATGGAATTTCATTGGTTTTATGTGAATAAAATGTCCAGCTAACTATATATGGTCTCTAACCTATGGTTTTTTTCAGTGAATTTTCAAGGTTTTGTAAATGCTAATTCCTAACTATATATGGTCTATAAACTATGGTTTTTTCAGTGAATTTCAATGGTTTTTTAATAGCAAATATCAAAACCTTTAAAATGTATTCTTCTTTAAATCGAAAAATATATTTTATATGTTTTTAATACATTTTTTAATTTATTTTTTTTGTTTCGCTCCCGGTACGCGAACCGGTGAGCTTCCCGTTAGCTCAATTTGGTGCTGCGACTCGGTCCGCGAACCGGTAAACGTTCCTTTTGCGCAAGTACCGCGTTGTCGCGTAATGCGTCTTATGACGCGCCGCGTTAGCGCACCCGGAAGTGCTCCGGTGCACGTAGCGAGGCGCGAAGCGCAGCTTCCCGGAAGCGATCCGGGGCGCGGCGCGGAGCGCATAACATAAGCATAACAGGTCATGTGACTTGTTAATAAAACTTTTCATTGGTTCATTTCACTTTTGGTTTCCTAATGATGTAAGACTAGGTCATGTGACCTAAAAATAACACTTTTCATTGGTTTAGAACTATTTTTTTTCCCAAATGATGAAAACCCTTCCTTGTTTCCTCACTCTGACTTTCATCTTTGTGAGAGGAAGACCTTTTTTCATCACTTAGCAATGGCAAGTGTTGTAGCTTCAGCTGGTGCATCCCCACCACCACCACCACCTCCTAGGAAGAGAGGACCACCTACCCAGTTCCTTCCCAACCCTGAGGAAGAGGAGGAAGAAGAGGAAGAGGAGGTACAGGAAAGAGTATTCTTGCCTGAAGAGCCCCGGAAATCCCACCATAAGAACCATTTCATATGGCAATTTTTTTCCTTTCCAGCAGGGCAAAAAAAAGTCAATGCCCGTCATGTCACATGCCTGATATGTAAAGAGGTTCTGTCCCGAGGCACAGATAAAAAATATAGCTTTGGGAACTATACAATGCATCGCCACATGCAAAGGTGGCATCCAATAAATTACAGCGTGGCTGAGGTGCGTGACTTACGTGAAAACCCGCAAACTCCTGTAGCCACCACCTCAACACAGGAAAGTTTTTCGGGACCAGAGGCGAGGGAGACGGTCCTGAATATTCAAAGCAATTTTCAGCACATCAAGCTGGTGTGTATTTATTGTGGGGGACTACTTTGCCACGGGGAGCTGAGTGTCATTTTAATGAACAGGGCATATGAAAATCACAAGTGCTCTAAACGCCCCAAAAATTGATTTTTTTTTTGCTCCTGTTGAGCCGTTTCTAATGCCTGTTTTTCGTTGTTCCCCCTCAAAAAAACAAAAAAAATGCCAAAAATACAAAAAAAAAAAATGTTCAGAAAAATAATAAGAAAAATATAAAAGAACAAAAACAATAAAAAAAGTTCTTTTCAGAACTACCTCCCATTTATAAAAAATTGCTAGAATGTTTAGCACTCTGGCAACCTCTATTTCTTTTGGTTCGCTTCCCGGTTCGCTCGCCGGTACGCGAACCGGAAGCGAACTAAAAAAATATAAAAAAAATAAAAGAAGAGTAATTATAAGGGAAGGAAACAGAGAGTAATGTTAAAAGAAAGACAGCTATAGGGAGTAACACAGAGATACTGTTTAATAGATCTATTTACCAAACAAAAGATGGAAGAGGGTATAATTGTGAAAAACAAAATAGATAAGGAAGTGAAAGAAAAAAAGGAGAGTAGAAGAATAATAAACAAGAGTTTCTTAGAGAATGTGAGTGAATGTTCAAAATAAGATTAAAACATGTGGAATAACAGAGAGAAAAAACAGAAAGCAGAAAAGAAGAAGTAACAGAAAAGGAATGATTGAAACAGCAAAGAAATGTAAATAACATAGGGGCATATTATCAACATAGGCGATAAAATTATCGCTGCTTTTATCGGCAGAAATCTGCCGCTAAAGCCGCTTTTGCGGCAGAAAACTGCAGCTAAAGCTGCTTTTGCTGCAGTTTTCTGCCGATAAAAGCAGCGATAATTTTATTGCCTGTGTTGATAATATGCCCCTTAGTATGCTTGAACTACAGGGAGAAAGCATAATGAACAAGTAGTGAAAGAGTGATCAGTCAGAGACAGTGAGAGTAATAGAGACGGAGTGAGTGAACAAGAGTGAGTAACTATGAGAACAGAGGGACTGAGAAAAGGAGTGGAAGGAGTAGAGTAAGTAAGTAATAGAGACAGGAATGAGGGAAGTAGCAAAGGCAGAAAACTGAGGGTTAAAGAAATGAAGCAGTGGAACTAATAGAAGTTAAATGTGATAGAAATGTAACGAAAAGAGTACAAAACATTTACCTTATAATTGTCGTTAACTTAGTCACTTGTTATTTTTATACTTTCAATCTGTGAAAGAAAGAACAAAAATTTGAAAAATATTAAAACATGTATTTAAAAATTAGAAAAGACAAGGGAAAAGATTGACAATCATCCAATTTTACAAAGAAATAAAGTTAGAGGCCTCCGCTTCTCCATGCCCCCTACACAGTCCTAAATATATACATTTTAAACTGACGGTATCTTGTTGAAGATGAAGTGAGGCCTATCTTGCAACATGGTGCATCTTTTGCACTGCTGCTGCGTCACAAAAGTGACGGAACAGTGGCGCAAAAGAGACGCACGGCCATCATAAATCTACCCCTAACATTTTAAATGATTGTTTCTAGATGCTGATAAGGTGTGGCCTATCCACAGATTTGTTTCAGGTGAGTCCTACTCAGAGTTACAGATGAAATTTAAGTTATTGAAGAGTACAGAGGAGATAATACATGAGCAGGCCTACCAACGAAGTGAGTCATGTCCACTGCACTCTTGAACAAACGTCAGACCTTCTCTATCTCCTTGAACAGGCCTAAACCTCATCTACACAATGTGATTCGTAATGTTATGAAACACAGGTAATGTAATTGAAAAACGTGCAATTTTTTTGCTCATTCCACAATCACATCACTTGTGTTTCCTTTGCTTAGGTATCTCATTGTACAGATGTAGTCTAGCATATGAAAGACTACGCAAAAGGTGAGCACTGTATGCAACAACTTTGACACTTACAGAAGCCTCAGCTTCTCCATGCCCCCTACACAGTCCTAAATATATACATTTTAAACTGACGGTATCTTGTTGCAGATGAAGTGAGGCCCATGTTGCAACATGGTGCATCTTTTGCACTGCTGCTACGTCACAAAAGTGACGCAACGGTGGCGCAAAAGAGGCACACGGCCATCATAAATCTGCTCCTAACATTTTAAATGATTGATTCAGGATGATGATAAGGTGTGGCTTATCCAGAAGTTTTTTTGAGGTGAGGCCTACTCAGGGTTGCAGATGAAATTTAGGCTTGTTGAAGAGTACAGAGGAGATAATACATGTGCAGGCCTACCAATGAAGTGAGTCATGTCCACTGCACTCTTGAACAAATGTCAGACCTTCTCTATCTCCTTGAACAGGCCTAAACCTCATCTGCACAATGTGATTCGTAATGTTAGGAAACACAGGTAATGTAATTGAAAAACGTGCAATTCTTTTTGCTCATTCCACAATCACATCACCTGTATTCCCTCAGCTTAGGTATCTCATCGTGCAGATGTAGTCTAGCATATCCAAGAGTACGGAGAAGGTGAGGACTGTATGCAACAGAGCAATGTACATTACTCACCTCCCTTGACACTTACAGAAGCCTCAGTTTCTCCATGCCTCCTACACAGTTCTCAATGTATATCATAAATACAAAAAGTACAGAATTAATTATACATGTTAAATGATTTATTTTTGCTGTTCTCAGAATGCATCAAATTTCACTAAAAACAGTGAGTTGAAGGTATTCATCATATAACAGCGGGGAAAAAAAACACAATAAAAATGATTGTGTTTAAAAAACCCATATAACATAACCAATCAGAAATCAGAACTCCTTAAAAGTAACTTACTTTCCATGACGTCAAAGGATGTCCTATGAACAGCTTATACTCTGTTGTGCTGCTAATATTTTCAGCCCGCCACTTTCTGAAAGAAAAGCTCCATCGTTTTGACAAATATGTTACATACAATAAATGACTTCTCGCTCTCTACCGCACATTTCCTCAAGGCCAAATCGTGTAAGAGCCATTTATAACTCTTGAAATTCTTCTAAGCAAATCCCGTCATTTTCTTTTTCCGCAACTTTCAGAAAGAAAACGTTCAAGATCACTTTCACAATCCTGTACTAGTAATATCTCACCCTTCTTGCTCACTCATGTTCCACATTTCCACATTTAACTTTTGACTCTGTACTACACTTATCCTCAAGGCCAAATAGTGTAGGAGCCATTAGAACCTCTTGAAATTCCTCAGAGCAGATCCCGAGATTCTTTCCCTAAAATTTTGGTTGTAAAAACACCAGGTAAGAATTTTTAAGGTCAAAAGGCAATTTTTTTAAAAAAGTTAAAACAGAATCATTGCAGAATGACCAGCCGTTTCTAGACTTTAAATATGCTGTGTAATGTCCCGATGTTGTTGAAGGACCGTCATGATATATAATTGCTGCAGTTACAAAAGTCCTTCCTGATATTGACAACTGCGAAGCCACAAACTTTTTAATTAAAGTTGTCAATTTTGTTCCATCAGGCCTACATCGTTGGAACATTAAAATGAAATACTGGCCATATGTTCGTATAAATAATGTGGACAGCATTGCTGACTTACATTGGCTACACTCCATGTTGTGATCGGCTGATTTTACTAGCTTATTAAAGGACACTGATTTACTGTCTGGCAAAGTTAAATATATAAATCTTTCTGAGTCTACACTAGTAGTACTTGATACCCTACAGTTCTCGCAGTCATGCTGCCATTGATAAGAAAGGCCAAACAGGTAATCTACATCTACACCTTCATCTTGCAATACATCAAGCATATACATTAAAAACTCTTGACCATCTTGCTGAATATTTTGAGAGAATTGCGTTTGACCTGAACTTTTGTCTAACAGATTTCGAATTTCAGACACACTTTCTATTTTTGTTCTATCAGTGCTACATTTCTCTAACACAGAATTCAGCAAGCAGCAAAAACTTTGATCCGAATTGACCACAATCTGTTCTTTTAAAGTGTCTAGAGAAAAGACAACATTAACCACTACATTAGCATAGCAGTTGACACCGAGACTATTTTCAAATTGAAAACCAACAACATCTTCAACAGAATCCTTTTTCTTTCTGCTTATAATTTCAGGTTCATCAACTTTTCGTCTTTTTGCTACAACCTCCCTACTATTGGTCACATTTCTTCGTTTCCGGCCTACCACACGTTTCTCAAACAAAGGATATTGAGGCAAATGTGGCGCATACTCTCTTCTTAACCTATTGTATTCCTTAACACAATCTAGATCCGCACAAATGTATGTGACATCACACTCAATCAAGTACAATCCCAATAAAGTTCTGACTCGTGACAATGCCACATATGCCATACCCTCCTTGAACATAGAACTGCCAATATTCACCAATGCACTGTCTACACTTAAACCTTGCGATTTATGGATTGTCACCGCATATGCCAAGCAAACAGGAAACTGCTTACGGCGAACATATAAGTCTTTTACAAGCAAAAACCTAGCAGAGCAACGACCAATTAGCTATACTTCCTCAATGCCATCAAATTTAATTTTTAAAAATTAAATTCCATCTCTATTTCTGTATTTCTCAAAATC
The DNA here is from genome assembly GCF_964261635.1 of Lissotriton helveticus. Lineage (NCBI taxonomy): Eukaryota > Metazoa > Chordata > Amphibia > Caudata > Salamandridae > Lissotriton > Lissotriton helveticus. The sequence continues at coordinate 1,059,986,687 of NC_136061.1, read as the reverse complement.
AACAACATTACCCATTGATCCATTTACCAGACCTCTTTCAACATGTAAATTCCTTCTTAAAATTATACGGCAATTTAAGCACACATTCAGAGTCTTTTCTAAACCTGCAGTTTTAGATATAGTCTTCTCTAATGAATCCAATTTTGATTTCAAATTCTCAGACAAAATAATTGTTGTTCCCATATGCTCTACTCTGTCAATAGCTTCCAGTTTCACAATCTCTTGGTTTTCTAAATGCAACATTTTGTTGTTGAAGATGGCACATTCTGCAAGAGTTGGCATCAAACATATTCCAGATTTCTTCTCAGTAATTTTCCGAAAAATATTCTCAGGCACAACGTCTTCTTCTGGATACAAATTTGACAGTAATCGTGCATGTAAAGCTTCTTTCCCATGCTCGGTCACTTTTCCAATTCTAACATCTTGTAGAATATTCTTATAATCTTCATCCTTCGCTTGACGCATATTTTCACGCAGTTCAGCATAACTGAAGTTTAACCATATATTGACGTTGCCAATGCTCCCTAGGCACTTCCTGGTATCTTCATGCGTGAGCATTTTGAACACAGGTTGTCCTTTCACTGGTGTCAGCTGCAGAAGATCACCGAAAACAATGATGTGTTTGCCACCAAATAACACATCATACTCTGTTTTGAGAACTTCTTGCATTCTCAAATGCACAAAGGCAAGCATGACATTGGAAACCATGCTTACTTCGTCAATGATAAGAAGTTTCATTTTCCTCAAGACTCTTGAAACTTCACAACAAGCATCTCCAGATAACTTGTGGTATTGTAATTTGTTATCATGCTCCACTGGCAGCATCAGTAGACGATGCAAAGTAATACCTTTAATGATATGTGCTGCCAGTCCAGTTGGAGCGGTGACAACACAAGACAGCGATGACTCAGTCCTTTTCTGCAAATAACATGAAATTGCTTTAATGAGGAAACTTTTTCCAGTTCCCGCTTCTCCACTCACCTACAGTCGGACAGGCTTCAACGACGTACATGAGCACTCTTTCTTCTCATGACTTAATCCATGATCAATTTGGTTGGTAACTTCTTCATATATTTTCCTCTGCTCAACGTTGAGTTGTCTTTCCAAGTCTTCTAACTTAACCACATCCTCCTGAGCATGTGCCATGGCTCTTTCCACTTCAATCATGGCAGTGGCAGCTACATTTTCGATAACTGGTCCTCCTAGTGGATCCTGACTCAATGAAACAGAACTCTGACTGTCCTGAGAACTGTCTCTAGCAATCTCGGCTGCAATTGTTGCTTCCTGCTCGATTTCTGCATTCAACATTTCCAGATATTTGGGAAAAACAGGACATTCTATAGTCTCCTTGGCGGCATTGAAAGAGTCTTCGTAACAGAGGAAATCTCCAAGCAGTTCCTCTTCTGCACGCCAAGGCTTGAAAAGTTGCAAAAGAGCTAAATAGAAAAACTCTTTTCTTTCAGGAGATTCACCAGTCAATTTTCGATGATTTACCAATTGGCATTTTCTTTGCTTAACCAGACATCCCTCACTTCCAATTACAGCATACACTCCTTTATCAATATCTTCTTTGATGTTCCTCTTGAATATGTAATTTTGTAGAACCTCATACAGACAAACATTCTCGAGGTGACTGCTTCTATTTGGATAATATGTATCCAACATGTTGGTCTTCAAAATATCGGTACTGTTTGGCTCCTTTTCCGCCAAATACTCAATTTCCCGCACAGGTTTCAGAACTCGATTACGCGTTGCAGCAAGACCAAGACTCGCCCAAATGATACTCCTGGATTTGGCATATAGACTTAATGAAGACAACCGGTCAGAACATTCATAAGCTCCGATTTCTCGATGCGACAACATCTTCAGACTGAAACTGTACAACTTCTTACTGAGGCTCTTTTCATGGGAAATGTCCTCCCACATATCCTTCAATTCTGTCTTCTTTTTTGGTGATGTAAGATGTCACATACCGAGCCACAGCCATACAGTTATCAGCCACAAACTGTATATCCATGTTAGCATTCCACATGGACAAAATCACTGGGTTGTAGTCGTTGATGTACTTGGACTCTTCATTCCTTTTCAAATTGTATGTGTTTTTGGGTGATTTCTTCATCACATTATGTTGCAGCGAAGACATCAAACTGTTCACTCTTCCTTTAGAAATCACCGGTCGTGGAAAGGGGAAACGACATTTGGTGTAGAACTTGTCCTTGTTTCTGAATTTACGACAACAGTACTTTCCACAACGATGGCTTTGGAAGCGTAAAACTTGTTCTCTTAGGCTTTTGTCTTCCTTTGCGTTTGGAACAGCACATGTAGAATACTGTTCTATGAAACTCATCACTAAGTCATCTGGATCTGTTCCAAATTTGGGTGCATCTTTGATCCACAGCAGCATATGTATATGAGGAGCATCTCTTGCTTGGTACTCCTTTCTCCAGAAGAAATCCAACACCTCTCCAAGAGGTGGATTTTTCTTGTTCATGATGAAAGACATCATAGCTTCAAATCTATGATTGAAGTACCTGCATACATTCACTGGATCCAAAGAGCACAGTTCTCCGGGTGTCTTGAATTCGATATTTTCAATGTTTCCATTTGCCTCTCGTAGAAATTCAAGTAAGTCTTCCCAGCCATACTCGGCACAGCTGAGAGTGAGGAACTATGTGGGAGTTCCTAAGTTCCTCAGCATACATTTTAAATCACCATGACGACGGTACCAGTACTCATTAGTACCACGCTGACACGCCATGAGATTAATCAGGTGAGAATCCAAAATACTGTCTTGCACATTGACTTTATCCATAAAGTCACTTGCCGAGATATTTTGCATCTGTACACCACTTTTCAAGATGTGGTTCACTGCATATGACAGTCCAGACAGATCGCTTTCATACAGTAGATGAAACAAATAGGGAATGCATTGACGAAACCTAGGATCTTCTGCATACAATCGTAAAGTCCGGTATTCAGAAGCAGGAATTTGATCAGGTCGCTCATCATATCTTCCTCCTTGACCTGTTGGAAATAGCTGTGGGAAACACTGAGTTTCCAAACTTTCCTCCCAAACACTAATGGGACTTCCTTTGGCTTGTTTCATTTGAAACAACTCAATAGCATTCCCCATGACTTCCTTGGAATGCAAAGGATGAACACTATAATGTTCATATATTTCTTCATTTCTAGAGGCTTCTACATTCTCAATTTGACCTGCACACAAATCGCTATCCTGTTCTTACTTACTTCCTCTTCTGCAACATATACATTCTTGTAGTACTTATTGTTTTTCTTCAAATACAATGTTGCCCTTTTGACTTTCCTAACATCCACTAAATCTTGCCAGATTTTCTTACTCATTGTTGGAACCCCATTAACTAAGATAACCAGAGGGTCCTCTTCCACTTTCTCTACTCCAATTGTATTAATGTTTTTCTTCAAATCTAGAGGCAAATAAACAACTCTTCCCTTTAATCCTCTCTGTAAATCTGACGGAGGCAATTTTCCTGTCTTTGGCTCCATTCTTACAATAGCCTGAAAGGGATGGATACTTTAAATCAAAATAGATTCATAAGTATTTAAATCCTTCAATTCAGAAGGAATCTCAACCAATTCCAGATTATTATGAACCGCTCTAGCAGGCATCCGGTTTTGATTTAATTTGTTACAACAATAAGTACACACACGTTGATCCAATCCCAAATCAAAACAATTTTCTACCATCAAGTATGTTGCGAAATCCTTCCATTCACTATTATTTTCCCTTTCACTTTTCGCATATAAATCCACTAACTTAGTCTGATTCTTATAATAAGTGCGTCGACAACACACACAAGTGAAATTAGGCCTCTCACTTGATTTCACCTGAAACGTGGCAATTTCCTTCTGAAAATTATCTGTACTGGAAACCTGTACACTATCTTCCACATTACCTTCTTCTTCTGGGTCAATTTCAACATTCTCCTCTTTACTTGCAAAGTAACAAAACTCAATTTCTTCACAAATATTCTTCACATCTACTTCAGAACCATGCAAAAGAGCAGTGCACAATTGTTTAAGCTTAATTGCTGGACTCTTAGCATAATACAACATTCTAACTAATTTCCTCACTTTATTATGATGCACTGCTAGCATCCTGAAATGATGAAAAACACTCTGGCATACTCTCCTAGAAAGACAAGCCAATGAATGACCATGCAAACCTGTCACTTCTCTCACTCTGCAAGGATCTAATTCTTGCAACAACCTCATTTTTTGTTTTAAACTTTTCTTATTAAATGTCCGTACAAAATCACAAAGCAAATTGATGGAATCCTGTCGCACACTGCAAATACTACTACACTTCCAGGTATACACTGGTCCCTTAGGACGTTTTCCTAAAACTTCATCACCTAACACCTCTTCTGCCTCTGTTGTCACAAGTTTTTCTTTTTCAACCGGACAACCATCTTTCACCTCATATGCTCGACCACTGGTGTCACTGCATGCACCAAATCATTATCCTGCAAAATAACTCTCCTCATTAAAAAATGCCTCACAACTTGAACTATGCATCCATTCTCCTGAAAAAACTTCACAAAAATTACTACGATTAACTGTTCTCTTCCATCTACTATTTGTTTTGAAATCATAAATTGCCTTGTTTAGTTTCCTAATTCTATTGATTATCAAAATAAATAACTTTCGCTTAATTTCGAATGCCTGATCAATAATTTTCTCAACTTTTTTTTTTCTCTTATAAAAAAACACTTTCTGTTGACCTTTCTTAATATTTTTTAACAAATTGCCAATTATCCTGTTGCGGAACATTCGTCTACGAATGTCCCTAAACTGATTTTTCCTTCTACTACCATGCACAGAGTTATTTCCTGCTCTAGCAGTAACATTTTTGATTGGCCTTTCCTTTCCGTTTAAATTGGTTCTCTTTTTCTGGACTAAAACATTTTCTGTAGTACTACTTTTTTTTCTACAAATGTTTCTTAGGAATGATTTCGTTGTCTTACCCGGAGCTTTCTTGGTGACTTGACGAGTTTTTATTGTAGAGGACTGCTGCAAGCATTTAGTAATCTGCTGTCTTTGACGTTTTGTAGCCTTTCGGTTTCGTTCTTTAGATGGCATTATGTACTTTTGAAATGATCTGCAGTTGAATCTGTGGTAAAATATAATAAAAAATGTTATTAACCACTATTACCAAACAGTAAATCAATAACAGTCGTCAAAAATTTAACACACTACTTGTCAATTTTACATGCAATAATTTTTAGTGCATTGGCAAATTTAGTAGTCACAAATAGTAGCAAAGAAATGGAATGCTTCTACATTTGACCTGTGCTCTTTTATATGTGAATCTGAACTAATTTTATGAGCATATTTGACTATTTTATTAAAGACACTACACACAAGCTGATTTTGAAGTTGTGTTTAATTTTAAATGAAACGGTTTACATGTTTACTTTTCATTTCCAGTAACTTTTAAAAATAAATGTTTATAGTTCCATAGGCTCAAGCAGGTCAGCTTCCCACCCTATGTCATACAATTCTGACAAATCGGCATCCTCATCATGTTCTTCATCATCCTCAGGATTTAAATCATCCAAGGGATCTACTTCCACTGATGTTTCAATCACAATTTCAATGATAATATCGAGATCAACAGATTGCTCATTATCACTCATGCTTGATGTTGTCGTTATCTTTAAAGAAAGAGAACAACAATGAGATGTTGCAGAGTAAGAGACAAATCTCAGAGACTATAATTGTAAAATTGTTTAACAAGAGTAACATTTTGCAGATATTATTTAACCATGTCCAGCGATGCTGAGGAGGTGAGGCCTATGTCCAATTTTTCAGTGAACAGGACTCATCTCTTCTTAACCTTGGATAAGCCTCACCAACACTGTGTCCCCTGCTAATACTTAAATTTAAAGGAGCAGATTTATGTTAACTGGCGCATCCCTAGGGATGCACCAGTTACCGTGCGCCACTGCTCTGCCACCCATGATGTGCCGCATTTACAATGCAGAGCACCATTGAGCAAAAACAGCACAGATGCATCACGCATCTGTTCCACAAAAACGGCGCATTGCACGAATCACGTCGTAAGCGCGACATGTCTACTGCAATGCACAGGGGCAAGCCACACAGTGCATGGTGCATCACTCCTTATGCCTGTTTCAAACAGGCGTAAGGATTTGATTCAGCAATGCCATAAATGTGACTCAGTGAAATCTTCTTAATTTTACTGTGTTAGTTTTACAGGGCTTTCATGCAAATGACTGGCCACCCTACAACAAAACGCTCACATGAAATCTGACGCAGGTTTCATGTGGCACAGGACTTTACAGCATGACACATCTGCCTAGATGCATCAAGTTGTAAATATGTCGCAACATAGCAAGTCTTTTGCACCACCGCTGCGTCACAAAAGTGACGCACAGTGGCGCAAAAGAGGCACACGGCTATCATAAATCTGTCCATAACATTTTAAATGATTGATTCAGGATGACGATAAGGTGTGGCCTATCCAGAGGTTTGTTTGAGGTGAGGCCTACTCAGGGTTGCTGATGAAATTTAGGCTTGTTGAAGAGTACAGAGGAGATAATACATGTGCAGGCCTACCAATGAAGTGAGTCATGTCCACTTCACTCTTGAACAAAGGCCAGACCTCTTCTGTGTCCCTGGACAGGCCTAAACCTCATCTGCACAATGTGATTCGTAAAGTTAGGAAACACAGGTGATGTAATTGAAAAATGTGGAATTTCTTTTCCTCATTTCACAATCACATCACCTGTGTTTCCTTTGCTTAGGTATCTCATAGTGCAGATGGAGTAGACCATATCAAAGAGTACACAGAAGTTGAGTACTGTATACAACAATTTTGACATTTACAGAAGATTCAGCTTTTCCATGCCCCCTACACAGTCCTAAATGTTTACAGTTTAAACTGACGGTATCTTGTTGGAGATGAAGTGAGGCCTGTCTTGCAACATGGTACATCTTTTGCATCACTGCTGCATCGGTTTCATGTGGCACAGGACTTTACAGCATGACACATCTGCCTAGATGCATCAAGTTGTAAATATGTCGCAACATAGCAAATCTTTTGCACCGCCGCTGCGTCACAAAAGTGACGCACAGTGGCGCAAAAGAGGCACACGGCTATCATAAATCTGTCCCTAACATTTTAAATGATTGATTCAGGATGACGATAAGGTGTGGCCTATCCAGAGGTTTGTTTGATGTGAGGCCTACTCAGGGTTGCAGATGAAATTTAGGCTTGTTGAAGAGTACAGAGGAGATAATACATGTTCAGGCCTACCAATGAAGTGAGTCATGTCCACTTCACTCTTGAACAAAGGCCAGGCCTCTTCTGTGTCCATGGACAGGCCTAAACCTCATCTGCACAATGTGATTCGTAAAGTTAGGAAACACAGGTGATGTAATTGAAAAATGTGGAATTTCTTTTCCTCATTTCACAATCACATCACCTGTGTTTCCTTTGCTTAGGTATCTCATTGTGCAGATGGAGTCTAGCATATCAAAGATTACACAGAAGTTGAGCACTGTATACAATAATTTTGACATTTACAGAAGATTCAGCTTCTCCATGCCCCCTACACAGTCCTAAATGTTTACAGTTTAAACTGATGGTATCTTGTTGGAGATGAAGTGAGGCCTGTCTTGCAACATAGTGCATCTTTTGCATCACTGCTGCATCGGTTTCATGTGGCACAGGACTTTACAGCATGACACATCTGCCTAGATGCATCAAGTTGTAAATATGTCGCAACATAGCAAATCTTTTGCACCGCCGCTGCGTCACAAAAGTGACGCACAGTGGCGCAAAAGAGGCACACGGCCATCATAAATCTGCCCCTAACATTTAAATGATTGATTCAGGATGACGATAAGGTGTGGCCTATCCAGAGGTTTGTTTGAGGTGAGGCCTACTCAGGGTTGCAGATGAAATGTAGGCTTGTTGAAGAGTACAGAGGAGATAATACATGTGCAGGCCTACCAATGAAGTGAGTCATGTCCACTTCACTCTTGAACAAAGGCCAGACCTCTTCTGTGTCCGTGGACAGGCCTAAACCTCATCTGCACAATGTGATTCGTAAAGTTAGGAAACACAGGTGATGTAATTGAAAAATGTGGAATTTCTTTTCCTCATTTCAGAATCACATAACCTGTGTTTCCTCAGCTTAGTTATCTCATTGAGCAGATTTAGTCTTGCATATCCAAGAGTACGCAGAGGATGAGGACTGTATCCAACAGAGCAATGTACATTACTCACCTCCTGTGACACTTACAGAAGCCTCAGTTTAATATTTCTCAGTTCAATATTTATTTAAAGAAGCACACAAAATATGACCTTCTCATAAATGTGAAAAGCGTTTTTTTTTTTTAAAAAAAACGATTTTCTGGTCATAATTTGAAAACACAACACAGGTCCTATGTAGAAGCACATCCTATCAGTACTTAAATTAGCCAAGCACACATGGGGGCGTATTTACAAGGACCTTACACCACAGGAAAATAACTTAAATTAAAATGGGGAAAATAACATCAAAGGGACTCAAAGGCCTTTTAAATATGCCCCAAGCAGCCTATGAAACTCTAGCAGTACATATCAAGAAACTTAAATGACTTCAATAAACGTTTTTAAACACATCAAGTAAAGCAGTTATTCAACTACATTCATGGGGAAGTGACTTAAAATGCCCTAACACACATGAAAGCGTATTTTGAAGGCCCTTAAACCATTTTTGCATCACTTTTAACATGGCTATGTAACTCAAAGAAACAAAATCTAAATTTGCCAAGCACACATGGGGGCGTATTTACAAGGACCTTGCACCACGGGGAAATGTCTTAAATTAAAATGGGAAAAATAAAATCAAAGGGACTCAAAGACCTTGTAAATATGCCCCAAGCAACCTATGAAACTCTAGCAGTACATATCAAGAAACTTAAATGACTTCAATAAACGTTTTTAAACACATCAAGTAAAGCAGTTATTCAACTACATTCATGGGGAAGTGAATTAAAATGCCCTAACACACATGAAAGCGTATTTTGAAGGCCCTTAAACCATTTTCCATCACTTTTAACATGGCTATGTAACTCAAAGAAACAAAATCTAAATTTGCAAAGCACACATGGGGGCGTATTTACAAGGACCTTGCACCACGGGGAAATGACTTAAATTAAAATGGGGAAAATAACATCAAAGGGACTCAAAGGCCTTGTAAATATGCCCCAAGCAGCCTATGAAACTTTAGCAGTACATATCAAGAAACTTAAATGACTTCAATAAACGTTTTTAAACACATCAACTAAAGCAGTTATTCAACTACATTCAAGGGGAAGTGACTTAAAATGCGCTAACACACATGAAAGCGTATTTTGAAGGCCCTTGCACCATTTTTCCATCACTTTTAACATGGCTATGTAACTCAAAGAAACAAAATCTAAATTTGCCAAGCACACATGGGGGCGTATTTACAAGGACCTTGCACCACGGGGAAATGACTTAAATTAAAATGGGGAAAATAACATCAAAGGGACTCAAAGGCCTTGTAAATATGCCCCAAGCAACCTATGAAACAAAGCAACATTTTAAATACACAACTTTCTTCATAATTTTCTCCTTAAAGCATACTATTCTCCATCTAAATTAAATGAATTTTTTCTCACCTTAGCAAATACTTTTTGAGTTTCAAAACAGTCTCAGACACACACCAATTTGTCTTCAGCAGAGCAAAAGGTATGCACTCCAGAGGCTGCAACCAACAATGGCACAGAAATGCTGTAATTCATCACACATATCTCTCATGTCACCCAATCAAAACTCTTCCCTCACTTTTTTCAAATCAACACCCTTCCCCCCTCTGCCCTTTCTGCCTTTTTTCCATAGCAACCACCTCCTGAAAGACCTCTCATGTTTGCAAGTTCACCCAACAATGTTTCAATTGAACTCTGAACTCTCAGTACACCTGCGTATCCAGTGCAATCTTTCATAAAATGATTTTTTTTTTACCATTCAAATTACATCTTTCAAAGAACTCATCCATGCACCCTAACTTTCTGGTTTCAGCAATCAAAATCCACCAATCACTGCTACTGATTAATTACCACAGAAACTCCACAGTTTTTTTCATTACATACTCCTACTGTTTCAACTGCCATTTCATTACCACACTTCATCTGACTGCAGCAGAACCTCCTCTCACCATGTTTTCTGTCTGGATTGTTGGACATAGTTATATCCACTGGGCTCAAAGGTATGCTGATAACAGAAATTTACACAACCTCAATTTACAAAATGTGGAAATCAACTGGATTGGCCACAGAGGATTAAGATGTCACCAATTGATACCATTGTTGAAAACCTTTTTGCATTTGCCAAAACCTGACCTGTTAATTGTGCACTGTGGAGGAAATGACTTGGGCACTTTGACTGGGGTAGGTCTGGAAATGCTTTTAAAGGACACCTTTGAGCAATTGATGGCACTATTTCCTCAAACTGCCTTGGTATATTCAAATATATGCCAAAGACAGAAATGGAGGTGGTCAAACCAATTTTGTCCACAAATTGAGAAATCGAGGAAGCATGTAAATAAATCTGTTTCAGCTTACATGAGAGACCATGGAACGGGCTCCATCTACAACAATAACTTGCGTTACTACATGCAAGATATCTACAGAGCAGATGGAGTTCACTTCTCAGATGAGGGGAACAGAATTTTTATCCTCAATTTAAGACTGTGCATTGGTACCTACTTGTAGGTACCTACATCAGCCACAGGACCCAAAAGCTCTTTTCAGAGCTACCCTACATCTGATCACTCACAATTATTATTTTACTCTAACTTTTTTCACTAATTTTCACCAAAGTACGCTACCCGGAGCGCTACCCGGTACGCGCACCGGACGCTAACCGCGCGAAAATTTGAAAATCTAGGGGGTCAGGATACGTCTACCGTGCCCCCTTCTACCCATTCTCAACATTATTTGCCCTCCATCTTGTATCTCAAATCTACAGAAACACAAAATGGAGGACTCCCGTAACGCTGCCGGTTCACGTACCGGGAAGCGCTCGCTCAAAAAAGTAATATACAGAAAAACCACTGGAGACACTTTCACCAAATATAGATTAGCTCATACTACATACCAATCCCTACCATTTTCACAAATTTGGTTGGAATTCCATTTAGCCATTTAGCCTGTAGACCTCTCTAAATACCCTGAGGTAAATTACTTCACAAAACACATCTGAAGTGTTGGAATTGAACCCATTGACTTGGAATTCATGGATGAATCACGAGACCATGAACTTCTACAATGTGTAGAATCTGTGGATTTCTTACTTCAATATGAGGACGGTCAAATGTGGGAAGTTATGTTCAGTCAAAAAGAAGACATATCGGACAGTCAAATGTTAGACGTTCTATTAAATTTTGAAAAAGAATCAGAAAAATAAATGTATATTTAATAATCAAAAATTGTTCGAGTCTTTAATCATTTTTATATCTAATTCATAAACTAGTACCAAATTGATTATAATGTAAAGTCAGACTTATAGTATACTGTGCAACTTTATATTATCTCCAATGTGTATTTAACATCTCTTTATCATCTCCTGCCTCCATATTGTTTCTGCTTTCCTGACACACTATGGTATGAATTCCATATTCCACAATAACTTCTGAAACAACATGCAAGATATCTACAAAGGAGACGGTGTATATAAATTTTTTGACTCTGCATTGGTACCTACATATTGCTACTTAAATAAAAAAACGAAAAAACAAAACAAAACGAACAATCAATAAACATACAATATTTAAAAAGTCTATCATTCTTTTTTCCTTATAATACGCTTCCCGGACCGCTTCCCGGTGCGCGTACCGGGCGCTCCCCACGCAAAAAAAACGTTTTTTTTTCTTTTCTTTCGCGGGGCCCTTTGAAAGCCTCCACATCAAACCTAGGGGGTCAGGGAGGATCTGCTATGCCCCCTTATGGTCATTTACCCCTTTGTTTTGGCCTCCTCTTGTCTCTCAATCCTACCGAGAGACAAGATGGCGGCCGCTCGGGACTGTTTAGAATGTTGACAGACACCGGAGAGCCAATCAGCTTCGCTTCGCGAAGTTCCGTTACGCGTCAGGTACGCGAACCGGGGCGCTGCCCGGAGCGCGCTTACAGATATATATATTTTTTTGAACGTTAATTTCTCAAAATCCACTGGAACACATATATTGAGACCTAGCAAAGGCACATCGGGCTACCAGTCCCTACAATTTTGCCAAGTTTCGTGGAAATCCATTCAGCCGTTCGAGCTAAAAGTGAGGCCAACGGCCCTATGGAAAATTGCATGGGAAAAACGCGTTTTGGGACCCCCTTTTTTCTCGGCCCCCCCTTGACGAAACCCCCCCAAATTTTCAGGGGCTGCTCAGAAACAAAATGTTCCATTTTCCTGACAATTTCAGCCAATTCCGTCCTCAAACGCCAAAGTTATTTGACATAGAATTTTCAAAAATCCCATAGAGAAAAAATCCTAACTATATATACCTACTGGCGACCGCCAGTAGGTAGTTATAGTTAGGATTGATTTCCATAGGGAAATCGCAACATGCTATTGGGAATAACTTTGGCGCCGGTTGAGGAATCTGCCTAAACTTTTCCTCAACTTTGCCTCACGGCGCTCCGATCCTTCCCTGAAAGTTTGGGGGGGATCTGGCAAGCGGGGGCCGAGATAAAAGGGGGGTCCCAAAACGTGTTTTCCACATGTTAATTTCCATAGGGCGGTCGGACTCACTTTTAGCTCGAACGGCTGAATGGATTTTCACCAAACTTGGCAAAATTGTAGGGACTGGTAGCCCAATGTGCCTTTGCTATGTCTCAAGATATGTGCTCCAGAGGATTTTGAGTAATTTAGGTTAAAAAAATGTATATATCTATAGCCGCGCCCCAGTACGCCACGCGACTTGCGCACGGAAAGCTGATTGGCTCTCGGGTGTCTGTAAACATTCGAAACAGTCCGGAGCGGCCGCCATCTTGTGTCTCGGTAGGATCGAGACACAAGAGGTGGTAAAAACAAAGGGGGAAATAACCAAAAGGGGGCAGGGTAGACCACCCCCTGACCCCGTAGGTTTGATGTGGGGGCCATAAAAGGGTCCCTCGGGTAAAAAAAAAAGTTACTTTTTTTTCGATTTTCGCGGGGGGAGCGCCCGGTACGCGCACCGGGGAGCGTACCGGGGAGCGTACTTTGGTGAAAAATAGTGAAAATAGTAGTGTAAAAAAATCATTTTGAGTGATTAGAGGTAGGTTAGCTCTGAAAAGAGCTTTTGGGTTCTGTGGCTGTTTTAGGTACCTACAAGTACGTCCCACACACACCCACACACACACAAGCCCACACCCCCACACCCACACACTCACCAGACACACCTCACACACGCACAGCTCCACCCACACCCAAACACCTGACACCCCCACACCGACACCTTATACATCCACACCCACACCCATACATCCCACACACCCACACTCACACACACCTCACCCCCCCAACACACACACACACACACACACACACAGATACCTCACGGACACACTCCACACATCCCACACACACACACCTCCCCCCCACACACACACACATCTCACAGACACACCCACACATACTACACATACACACACATCCTACACACATACCCCCCACACCCACACACCCCACACACACACCTCACACACCCACACCCCCACCTACACCCAAACACCCCACACACCCACACCCACCCACACACACACACACACACCTTACACACCCACATCCCCACCCACACCCATATACCCCACACACCTACACACACCTATACACCTCACCCCTCCCCAGACACACACACACACACCTCACAGACACACCCCACACATCCCCCACACACACACCCCCACACATGGGGAAAACTCAGTAAAACAGTAAAATAATAATGTAAAGTGCTTAGAGGTAGGGTAGCTCTGAATAGAGTTGTTGTGGGTGATTTAAGTAGCAACATGTAGGTACCAATGCTGAGTCTTACATTTAATGTACACAGTTTCCTCTGTAGATATCTTGTATGTTGTTACAGAAGTTATTGTGGTATATGGAATCCATATCATAGTCTGCCAGGAAAGCAGAAAGAACATGGAGGCAGGAGATGAAAAAGAGATGTCAAATACACATTGGAGATAATATAGTGGGAGAAAGGAAGTAACTATTAGCAAAATTACTATGTAACATAAAAAAGTTGCACAGTATACTATAACTTTGAATTTACATTATAATCAATTTGGTACTAGTTTATGAATTACATATAAAAATGAATAATGTCTCGAACTATTTTTGATTATTAAATATAAATTTATTTTTCTGATTCTTTTTCCAAATTTAACAGAACTTCCAACAACACATTGTCAGAAATGTCCTCATTTTCAATCAGCGAATCTACTGCTTCTACACATTGAACTAATTCATAGTCCCGTGATTCATCCATGAAATCTATGTCTTCATTATCTACAATAAATTTTTCACCGTTGTTCTCCAGAACAATTTTGAAGGAAATATTCTGCTCTCCTTCCATTTTCTTGCTGTAATTTGCATTAAAAAAAATATATATCACTAGAGATAGGACACTGTTGGGTTTAAGTTCAGACAGGTAGTTTTGATTTTTTAACAGTGAAGTTATCTTTGGGCAGTGTATGGTATCAGGCTGGAAGTAGAAATATAAAATAGTGTATATCATAAAGCCTAAGTAAATTCATAGTTATACAAGACAAGCCTAACTCCATCCATAACTATAACAGAGAAGCCTATCTCAATCTATAACTATTACAGAGGGATAGTATATAACTATCAGAAAATGTTTTCCAGAGTAACTTAAAGTGCACAACATACTTCAGTTTTCAAAATAACATCTTACCTTTGAAAAAGAAGTTTAAGTTCTCAGTGAAAATCCTTTTGAAATGTACTTTAGGAAGTAGTAGTCAAAATGGCTGTGTTTCCCTCTCTTTCTTTATATATATTCATGTACATAACCAATCAAATGTCATGAAATAATAGTAGAAAATTAAAGTAACATTTTAATTGGTTGTAAATTCTAACACTTCAGATGTGTTTTTGTAAAGTAATTCACCTCAGGATATTTAGAGAGGGCTACAGGCCAAATGGCTCAATGGAATTCCACCAAATTTGGGAAAATGGTAGGGAATGGTAGGGACTGGTATGTAGTATGGCCTATTCTATATTTGGTGAAAGTGTCTCCAGTGTTTTTTATGTAAATTAACTTTTTAAATTTTTGGGAGCGCTTCCCGGTGCACGCCCCGGTACGCGTACCGGCAGCGCTACGGGAGTCCTCCATTTTGTGTTTCGGTAGATTTGAGACAGAAAATGGAAGAGAAACAACATTGGGAATGGGTATAAGGGGGCATGGTAGGCACTCCCTGAACCTCTAGGTTTTCTGAGGGGGTCTTAGGAGGTCCATATAGGCGAGAACATTTTTTTTAATTTTTCGCGGGGGGGGGCACCCAGTACGCGCACCGGGAAGCGTACCGGGGAGCGTATTTTGGTGAAAAACAGTGAAAAAAGTTAGAGTAAAATAATCATTTTGAGTTATCAGAGGTAGGGTAGCCCTGAAAAGAGCTTTTGGTTTCTGTGGCTGATTTAGGTACCTACAAGTAGGTACCAATGCACAGTCTTAAATTCAGGAGGAATATTCTATTCCCCTCATCTGAGAAGAGCACACCATCTGCTCTGTAGATATCTTGCATGTTGTAACGCAAGTTGTTGTTGTATATTGAACCCATTCCATAGTCTCTCATGTAAGCAGAAACAGATTTATTCACATGTGTCTGTGCTTTCTCAAATTGTGGACAAAATTGGTTGGACCAGTTCCATTTCTGTCTTTGGCATATATTGGAATATACCATGGCAGTTTGTGGGAAAAGTGTCATCAATTGCCCAAAGGTGTCCTTTAAAAGCATCTCCAGACCTACCCCAGTCAAAGTGCCTAGGTCATTTCCACCACAGTGCAAAATTATGAGATCAGGGTGTGGCAGATGGTAAAAGGTTTTCACCAATGGTATCAATTGATGACATCTCAATCCTCTTTGGCCAATCAATTTTATGTGCACATTTGGTAAATCAAGGTTGTGAAAATTTCTGGTAGCTGCATACCTTTGAGCCCAGTGAATGTAGCTATGTCCAATAATCCAGACAGAGTACATGGTGAGAGGAGGTTCTGGTGCAGTCAGATGAAGTGTAGGAATGAAATGGCAGTTGGAACAGTAGGAGTTTGCAAAAAAAAACCTGTGGAGTTTCAGTGCTCTTGAATCACAAGCAATGATTGGTGGATTCAGATAGATTAAAACTGAAAGTTAGGGTGCATGGTTCTGTTATGTGAAAGAAGTAATTTGAATGGTTAAGAAAAAGTCATTTAAAGAAAGATTACAGTGGATAAGCTGGTGTATTTTTTTTTAGTAGTAGTAAAATCTTTATTCGGGATTCATTTTCCATGAATTACCATAAAAGCATTTTTACATTTCATTTACAAACATTTTAACAATAATAAAAAATTTCCAGGTCGTTACAATTTATCATAAAATTGCTTAGACAAACAATTTAGCTATTGTTGTTCTGAAAATTGACCCTTGATTTAAAAATACATTTTAGGAAGGTACTGACAACTTTACAGATATATTCTGAGCTTAAAAATTGTAACCTCAGCATTGCGGGAAGACATTTTCGAAGTCCTAAGGTTTTCAACAATGGGGTTAGGAAAAGTCTTCGATGGACGGAATAATATTTACAAAACAAAACTGTATGCATTGTTGACTGTTCAGATAGTTCATCACATGGACAGGGGATTAAACTCTCTTCCCAACTATTTCTATTTGGGAATGCTACTATCCTGTGAAAAATGTTTAGTCTGAATCTCGTTAGTAAGAATCGTTCGAACTGCGAGACAACATAGGTTAAGTATGGTTCCATTTCCATGGTCGTCATGACTGCCAGAGAATACTGTACAGATGGTTTCTTAATCTCCTCAGTAATACGTAATTCTTCAAAGTGACTCAGCGCCTTTGCCTTGAGCTCTTTCTTAGGAATTCCGACTATAGTATCCGGTTTATAGTAAAAGTCGGCCATTCCTAGATCGATGAGGAGATTTTTAACATAGGTTAACCAATCTATTTTATCTGCGTGGTCAAGTTTCATACAGTCCGCAACAATAGCTTTAGTTAAAGAGTTCTTTGTTTAGACCCATATTCTACGCCATAGGAGTACAGGTTCAATTTTGGCCAGGTCCTCAATATGTGGTAGGCCCAGTTCTGCGTGGGAGGCAAAGGTGGATACTCTTTTGGGTACCGACAATAAGAATCTTATAAAGGTGTACTCAGCAACCTGTAGGGCTTTAGTGTGTTTGTGGCCCCATAAGCCCGCCCCGTAAAGTGCGATTGAGTGGCACTTGGCTCTGTAGATTTGGAGGAGTTCAACCGGAGGTTTCTTCCCTAGTTTCTGGGCAAATTTCATGAGGGCAGCAATAGAGCGCAGAAGTTGGTGTTTACGCGCTTCTATAGCCGCTCTCCAGTTGATCTTCCCGTCTATCATAATTCCCAGATAGGGATATTGGGAAGTGGTTTCTAGTTTTACATTATTTAAGAAAATGGGTTTTTCGTTTTTCTTAGCCCGTCCAGCTGTCATAACAACGGTTTTCTTAATGTTTATAAGCAGATCTAGATCGCTCATAAATTTCACATAGGTGTTCAAAGATTTTTGTAGCTCGCGAGGTGTACGTGCTATGATTACCGCGTCGTCTGCATATTAGAGCGCAGGCACCAGTCGGTCTTTTACACGAGGTAGGTCCTGACCCCCCCGTAACATCTCTACCTCAAGGCCGTTGGTATAGAGGGAGAAAAGAAAGGGGGCCAGGACACATCCTTGCCTGACGCCGCGCTCTACTGAAAAAGAATCTGTCAGTTCGCCCCGTACTCCATAACGAACCCTCGCGGAAGCGTTGGACTAGAGCTCTCTAAGAAAGGTCACAAGGGCCTCGTCAATTCCCATTTTTGTCAAGACTGACCAGAGTTTTGCATGACTGACGCAATCAAAGGCAGCAGAGAGGTCCACATATACCATGTAGAACCTCTCGCGCTTTGCTAGAACATACTTTCCCATCAATAAAGCCAAGTTCAGGGCCTGTTCTGTTGTTCCGTGTCCCTCTCGGAAGCCGTACTGGATATCCGAGAGGGTCCCGGACTCGTCCACCCACTCCTGTAGGCGCTGGAGAACCACTCTGCCCAGTACCTTCCCCAGTGAGTCCAGGAGGGAGATTAGACGGTAACAGGTTGTTTCCTCTCTGTTTCCCTTCTTAAAGATTGGTACCAAAATTGATTGGGTCCAAGATATAGGCAATGTATAGCTGGTGTATTGAGAGGTCAAACATGCTTGCTGATTTCATTTGCAACATTGTAGAATAAACTTTTAACCCTGGGAGCTCAGTGAGGAGGGAGTTGCTATGGTAACAGGTAGAAAGGGCTGAGGGGGGAAGGGTGTTGATTTGAAAATAGAGAGGGAAGAGTTTTGATTGGTTACCATGAGGAATATGTGTGTAGAATTAGAGGTTTTCTGTGCCATTAATGGTTGCAGTGCCTGGAGAACATACCTTTTGCTCTGCTAAATAAATATTGGTGTGTGTGTATCTGACACTGTTCTGAATCTCCTAAAGCATTTGTAAAGGTGAGTTATGAATCATTTAGATAGAGAGTTCAGATTAAGAAGCACATTGATTTTCTTTGCTGTTGGTTTGTGTGATGCTTTTTGAAAATGCATGGTTTCTATATTTGTAAAATAGAG
This sequence comes from Lissotriton helveticus, assembly GCF_964261635.1. NCBI lineage: Eukaryota > Metazoa > Chordata > Amphibia > Caudata > Salamandridae > Lissotriton > Lissotriton helveticus. The sequence continues at coordinate 1,059,967,798 of NC_136061.1, read as the reverse complement.
GATTTGTATTTTGTGAAATAGTGATGTTTCAGTAGTGAAGTTGAATGGTTGTACATAGGACTTGCACTCTGTATCTAAAATGTTATTTTAAAAATCAATTTTAGGGTAAATCAGTGGGTTTCAGTAGTGAAAATGAATGCTTGTACATAGGACCTGTGTTCTGTTCCTAAAATGGTAATTGAAAAACGATTTTAGTGCAAATCAATGGGTTTCAGTAGTGAAAATGAATGCTTGTATATAGGATCTGTGCTGTGTTTCTAAAATTTTAATTGAAAAACGATTTTAGTGCAAAACAATGGGTTTTAGTAGTGAAAATAAATGCTTGTAAATAGGATCTGTGCTCTGTTCATAAAATATTAAATACAAAACGATTTTAGGGCAAATTAATGGCTTTCAGTAGTGAAAATGAATGCTTGTACATAGGACCTGTGTTCTGTTCCTAAAATGGTAGTTGAAAAACGATTTTAATGCAAATCCATGGCTTTAACATTTTTAAGAAGGAATAGATAGTGTGTGCATAATTATATAAAAATATTTAAATCTTTTACAAACATGTTATCTGTTTTACCTCAGATTGGTAAGCAGACTGAGTTTCTTTTGTTGTTGGTTTGTTTCATTTTTTGGGTAATGCTTGTTAGGAATGTTTGCAAGAGATAGGAAATGTATTTTGTAAAATAGTGACTTTTCAGTACTGAAATGGAATGATTGTACATAGGACCTGCACTGTGTTTCTAAAATTTTATTGAAAAATTGATTTGGGGGCAAATTAATAGCTTTTACATTTTTGAGAAAGAATAAAAAGTGTGTGCATGATTAAATAAAATAATTTGAAGCCTTCACAATCATGTCACCTGTGTTACCTCAGATTAGGAAGCACATTGAGAGCCTTATTTATGCAAACAGCGATGCGTCACTTTTAACTGTGCACTCCTTGTGACACCAAAGATGCATTATATTTAATGTATGACGCATCATGTTTGTAGGACTTACAGATAAGTCAGTATTTCTGATGTATCTATAAGCGCAAAAGTGACGAATTGCTGGAGTGTGTCACAAAAATGACGCAACTCCAGCAATGCATTCTTTCACATGGGGAAAGCCCCATGTGAAAGCGTTTGCCTCAGTCTTACGCCTGCTGTGAGGCAGGTGCAAGATTTTGACGTAACAGTGTCCTAAAAGTGACGCAGTGAAATCTCAAAGATTTCACTGCGTCACTATTACTAGGCTTTCTGCGGAGAAATGACCCCTCTGTGTACATTACACCTGACAGAGGTATAATGTGGCGCAGAGGTTTAAAAAATGACGCATCTACCTACCTGCGTCACTTTTTAAATATGGCTCAACAAGGCACATGTTTTATGCCGCCAATGCGTCACAAAAAGTGACGCATCAGTAGCGCAAAACTGGCGCAGGGCTTTATAAATGAGGCTCATCTTTTTTTTGCACACTACTCCAGTTTAATCCTGTCCACTGCACTCTTGGACACAAGCCTCACCTTCTGTGCTCCCCTGGACAGGCTTTATCACATCAGCACTCCTGCTTAGGCCTCATAATCTTTTTTTAGAATAACATTTGAAAAACTGAGAAAAAGTCATATGTATAAGCTTTTCATTACACTACTAAAATATTTTTGGGGCAAATTAATGAGTTTTACATTTTTGAGAAAGAATAAATAGTAGGACCTGCACTGTGTTTCTAAAATGTTATTGAAAAATCGATTTTGGGACAAATCCATGGCTTCTACATTTTTGAGAAAGAATAAATAGTGTGTGCATGATTACATAAAAAAAATTGAACTTTTCACAATCATGTCACCTGTGTTACCTCAGATTAGGAAGCACACTGAGCTTCTTTGCTGTTGGTTTGTGTTATTTTTTTGGTAATGCTTGGTAGGATTGTTTGCAAGAGAGAGGAAATGTATTTTGTAAAATAGTGAGTTTTCAGTACTGAAATGGAATGCTTGTACTCCAGCAATGCATCCTTTCACATGGGGAAAGCTGCATGTGAAAGTGTTTGCCTCAGTCTTATATCTGCTGTGAGGCAGGCGCAAGATTTTGACGTAACAGTGTCCTAAAAGTGACGCAGTGAAATCTCATAGATTTCACTGCGTCACTATTACGAGGCTTTTTGTGGAGAAATGACCCCTCTGTATACATTACACCTGAAAGAGGTATAATGTGGCGCAGAGGTTTAAAAAGTGACGCATCTACCTACATGCGTCACTTTTTAAATATGGCGCAACAAGGCACATGTTTTATGCCGCCGATGCGTCACAAAAAGTGACGCATCAGTAGCGCAAAACTGACGCAGGGCTTTATAAATGAGGCTCATCTATTTTTTTGCACACTACACTAGTTTAGTCCTGTCCACTGCACTCTTGGACAAAAGCCTCACCTTTTGTGCTCCCCTGGACAGGCTTCATCACATCTGCACTCCTGCTTAGGCCTCATAATCTTTTTTTAGAATAACATTTGAAAAACTGAGAAAAGGTGATATGTATAAGCTTTTCATTACACTACTGAAACATTTTTGGGGCAAATTAATGTCTTTTACATTTTTGAGAAAGAATAAATAGTGTGTGCATGATTACATAAAAAAATTTTACCTTTTCAGAATCATGTCACCTGTGTTACCTCAGATTAGGAAGTAGATTGTGCAGATGAGGTGAGGCATGTCCAGAGGGACAGAGGAGGTGAGGTCTGTGTTCAAGACTGTAGTGGGAGAGAGGCCTTTCCTGGGGAGTATAGGTGGTGAGGCCTGTGTTTAAGAGTGCAGTGGACTAGACTTTATGAAGCCTATCCCCCACTGCACTCTTAAACACAGGTCTCACCTTCTGTGTACCCGTGGACAGACCTCTCTTCCACTACACTCTTCAATACAGACCTCACCTCTCCTGCACCCATAGACAATCCTCACCTCATCTGCAACCCTGAATAGACTTCAACTAATCTGTATCCTTAGACAGGCCTGAGCTTACTTACACCCTTGGACATGCGTCACCTCATGTGCACCCAGTTAGCATCATTTATACTCAATACATTGAGGCCTGTCCAGAGGACACAGATGAGGTAAGGCTTGTCCAAGGGTGAGAGGAGGTCAGTCCTCTCCACTGTACTCATGGACACTGAATGCTTGTACATAGGACCTGCAGTATGTGTCTAAAATGTTATTTAAAAAACGATTTTGGTGCAAATCAATAATTTTTAGATTTTTGAGAAGGAATAAATAATGTCAGCATTAATAAATACATATATTTAATCCTTTCACAATAATGTCACCTGTGTTACTTCAGATTAGGAAGTAGATTGTGCAGATGAGGTGAGGCATGTCCAGAGGGACAGAGGAGGTGAGGCCTGTGTTCAAGACTGTAGTGGGAGAGAGCGATACAAAAGGGGATGATGGACGGAGCATTTGTATAAGTCAAACACTCACCCCCAGTCAACTGATCTGGGTTTAATCCATCACCATTCTTTAGTTCACTCAGCCACCCCAGTTCAGACATGGCTATATGCAAATCAGTCTGACCCTGGTCCTTATGGGAACAGTCCAGCCCGAACTGCCAAGCCATGTCTTCCCTGGACCGGAAACAAGCATCCTGGGACCGGTTTCGGATTCATAATCCTCATCAGCCAGGCTATCTTGAATCCAGTGGCCAAGTGAACAAGGGACTCACGTCTGAGCATACCCTGCCACACTTAGGGCGAACAAAGCGATACAAAAGGGGATGATGGACGGAGCGTTTGTATAAATCAAACACTCACCCCCAGTCAACTGATCTGGGTTTAATCCATCACCATTCTTTAGTTCACTCAGCCACCCCAGTTCAGACATGGCTATATGCAAATCAGTCTGACCCTGTGCCTTATGGGAACAGTCCAGCCCGAACTGCCAAGCCATGTCTTCCCTGGACCGGAAACAAGCATCCTGGGACCGGTTTCGGATTCATAATCCTCATCAGCCAGGCTATCTTGAATCCAGTGGCCAAGTGAACAAGGGACTCACGTCTGAGCATACCCTGCCACACTTGTAGTGGGAGAGAGGCCTTTCCTGGGAAGCATAGGTGGTGAAGCCTGTGTATATGAGTGAGGTGGACTAGACTTCATGAAGCCTATCCCCTACTGCAGTCTTAGACACAGGTCTCATCTTCTTTGTACCTGTAGACAGAGCTGTGTTCCACTACACTCTTCAATACAGGCCTCACCTCTTCTGCACCCCTGGAGAATCCTCACCTGATCTGTAACCCTGAATAGACCGTTTGCTTTTTGTCATTGCTTTGTTGTTTGGTAATAGTGCTCTATAATGTGCTATTTTTTTCTTTAACACAGATTGAAATCAAGATTTCAAGAGTAAGGAAAGATGCCCTCAAGGGAAAGGAGAAGAAAACATAATAACCGCAAAAAAACAAAAACAGCAACGGAATTACAGCACTCTTCTACAACAACTACTTCAAAAAACAGGAACAAAGCTCCTGGTAAGACAACTAAGTCTTTCTTACGGAACATATGTAGATAAAAAAAAATGTTGGACAGCATGTAGAAAAAGAGAATGAGAGAGTAAATTTGAAAAGGAAGGAGAGAACCTCAAAGAATCCTACAACTGAAGCAGGAGAGAATAATATGGGTAGGAATAGAAGGCAGAATCAGTTTAGAGACATTCGTAAACAAATGTTTCACAATAGGGTGGTTTTAAATTTGTTAAAAAACATTAGGAAAGGTAAACAGAGAGCTGCTTTTTATAAGAAAAAGAAAAGTGTAAAGAAGATTGTTGATCAGGCTTTTGAAGTTAAGAAAAAATTATGTATTTTAATAATCAATAGAATTAGTACACTTAACAAGACAATTGATGTTTTCAAATCAAACAGTAGATGGAAAAGAGTAATTAATCGGACTAATTTTTGTAAAGTTTTTTCAGGAGAATGGATGCACAGTTCAAGTTGTGAGCCATTTTTTAAAGATTTGGTGAAACAACTAAACCTTGAGCAGAAACAGATATATGACGAAGTCACAGATCAGATTGAACATGGATTCACTCATGAGAAAAAAGAGTGCTCATGTACATCATTTAAACCAGTTCAACTGTACGTAAGTGGAGAAGCGGGAACTGGAAAAAGTTTTCTGATTAAAGCAATTGCAACTTATCTGCATAAAAGGACTGAATCACCGCTATCTTGTGTTGTTACCGCTCCAACTGGGCTGGCTGCACATAACATTAAAGGGAATACTTTACATCGTTTACTGATGCTGCCAGTGGAGCATGATAACAAATTGCAATATCACAAGCTATCTGGAGATGCGTGTTCCGAAGTTTCGAGAGTCCTGAAGAAAATGAAACTTCTTATCATTGATGAAGTAAGCATGGTGCCAAATATAATGCTTGCTTTTGTGCATTTGAGAATGCAAGAAATTCTTAGAACAGACTATGATCTCTTATTTGGAGGAAAACATATTATTGTTTTTGTAGATCTACTGCAGTTGACTCCAGTGAAAGGACAACCTGTGTTCAAAATGCTCAAGCATGAAGATACCAGGAAGTGCCTAGGAAGCATTGGAAACGTTAATATATGGTTAAACTTCAAATATGCAGAACTGCTTCAAAATATGCGGCAGGCAAAAGATGAAGATTATAAAAATATTTTACAAGATGTAAGAATCGGAAAAGTAAGTCAGCAAGGGAAAGAAGCTTTACATGGACGATTAATTTCAAATTTGTACGCAAATGAAAACATTCTTCCAGAGAATATTTTTAAGAAAATTAACGAGAAGAAATCTGGCATATGTTTGATGCCAACTCTGAAAGAATGTTCCATGTTCAACAACAAAATGTTAACGTTAGAAAATGAAGAGATAGTGAAACTGGAAGCTATAGATAAAATTGAACATATGGGAGCAACAATTATTTTGTCTGAAAATTTGAAATCAAAATTGGATTCATTAGAGAAGACTATATCTAAAACTGATGGTTTTGAAAAGACTCTGAATGTGTGTTTAAATTGTCGTATCATTTTGAGAAGGAATTTAAATGTTGAAAGAGGTCTGGTAAATGGAGCAATGGGTCATGTTGTTGGTTTTGTGAATTACAAAAATAGAGATGGAATTGAAATTTTAAAAATTAAATTTGATGGCATTGATGAAATAGAACAAATTTGTCGTTGTTCAGCTAGATTTTTGCTTGTGAAAGACTTATATGTTTGCCGAAAACAGTTTCCTATTTGTTTGGCATATGCGGTGACAATTCATAAATCTCAAGGTTTTAATGTAGACAGCGCTTTGGTGAACACTGGGAGTTCTGTGTTTAAAGAGGGTATGGCATATGTCGCAATATCACGAGTCAGAACTTTATCAGGATTCTACTTGATTGAGAATGATGAAACAAAGATTTGTGCATATCTACATTGTGTTAAAGAATACAATAGGTTAAGAAGAGAGTATGCTCCACATTTGCCTCAATATCCTCTGATTGAAAAACGTGTGGTAGGCCAAAAAAGAAGAAATGAGAGTAATTGCAGTGAGGTAGTAGCAAAAAGACAAAAAGTAGATGAAACTGTAATTGTAAGCAGAAGGAAAAAGGATTCTGTTGAAGATGTTGTTGGATTTCAGTTTGAATACAGTTCTGGTGTCAACTGCTATGCTAATGTAGTGGTTAATGTTGTTTTTTTTCTTCAAAACATACAAGAACAGATTGTTGAAAATCGGGATCAAAGATTCTGTTGTTTGTTGAATTCGGTGTTTGAGAAATGTACCAGTGATAGAGCAAAAATAGAAAGTGTTTCAGAAATTCGAAATCTTCTAGACATATGTTCTGGTCAAAATCGATTTTCACAGAATATTCAGCAGGATTGTCAGGAATTTTTAATGTATATGTTTGATGTATTGGAAGATGAAGGTGTAGATATAAAAAATCTTTTTAGCCTTTCTTATCAATGGCAGCATGACTGCCACAACTGTACTTTATCAAGTACTACTAGAATAGACCCTGAAAGATTTATATATTTGACTTTACCAGACTGCAAATCAGTGCCTTTTAATAATCTAGTTAAAGCAGCGGATTACAATATGGTGTGTACCCAATGTAAGTCTACAATGCTGTCCACATTATTTCTACAAAATTATGGTCAGTATGTCATTTTAATGTTCCAACGATGTAGACCTGATGGAACTAAATTGACAACTTCTATTAAAAATTTCGTGGCTTCACAGTTATCAATATCAGGAAGAACCTTTGCAACTGTAGCTATTATTTTTCATGATGGTCCTTCTACAACATCAGGGCTTTACACATGCTATTTAAAAAGTTGTAAAGGTTGGTCCCACAGTAACGACACTCATTTGACTTTCAAACAACGTTTGCCTTTTGGCTTAAAAAATTCATACCTAGTGTTTTTGCAACCAAAATTTAGATAAAGGTAATTGGCCTATGAAGACGGGAACAGTTAATAAAGGTTATTTTGCTGTTTAAAAATATATTCTGAGTAAAAGTGATCCAGGTAATATAAAAAATTGACTTGTCATATAGGTACTGTAAGTGGATCTCATAGTAAGTGATATTAGTATTATACAAAATGATGAACATGAGTGAGTCAGAGATGGTTTTACAAATACTTAAATATTGTGAAAATATTGTAGAGCCTTTCTTTCAGAACGTCGGAAAAAACAGGTAATTTCAGAGTTTCTTATAATTAATTTGAAAATATACTCATACATCTGACACTATTTGGCCAAAAGGAAAGGTACAGGAATGAGTAAAGAGTCATGACTGAAAAAAAGGAGTATATGAAAATAATGAAAATATTTCAGATGTTCTTGGAGCTTTTCTTCTAGAAAATCGATGAAATGGATTTTTTTAGTGAACAGCAGAGTACTTTGCAATGAGAAAAGGACCTCCATGATATACTATTTGGCCTCAAGGAAAAGTAAGTCAATCAAAGATTAGTGTACATTTGTCATTTATCAGTATCTAAGGTTTTTTTTAAAACACAATCTTTTAGATTGTGTTTTTTTTTCCCGCTGTCATATGATGAGTAATTTGAACTCACTGTTTTAAGTGAAATTCAATATATTCTGAGAACAGCAAAAATAAACTATGTAACATGTTGTAGAAGTTATTCTATACTTTGGATTGTGTAAATTAAATTGTATTCCCATTCTCTGACACACACTTTCCTTTTTCCTCTCTCTTTCAGCTCTCTTTACTCACTCACACTGCCTTTCTCTCACTCTGTTTCACACCCATTCGTTTACTCCACTTCTTTCACAACCCCTCATTTTCATTTCAACTGTCTGCATCCCCTCTCTCCCTTGCACCACTTTTCAGCTTTTAGTCTCTCTGCTTTACTTCCCTTTTCCGTCTTTTCCTCCTTTTCTCTTTTAGTAATTCCTCTTTACTCACTGAGCAGTATTGTCGCACTCTATCACTATAACTCACCCACTCTCCCTCGCTTATCTTTGTTTGCTCCTTTCTTTTGACCTCTTCTCTCTATTTTTCGTTCACTACCTCTATGTCCTCAGTGCCTCACTCTCCTTGTGTTATGTTCACTTGTGTTTATCTACCTTCTATCATTTCTTTTACAACAACTTCACTGCTCCTCTCTCATCGTTCTTCATCCCATTTCTTTTACTCTGGTTCCATTACTATCCCTCATTTCCTTTCTTTCTCATTACTTTCATCACCAAATTATTTTCTCTCAGTACCACTGTTTTAGTCGTCTTCTCCTCTCTTTCCTTTTTTTGCTCCCTTACTCATTTCCTTTTCTCACTCATTGTACTCCACCTCATTCAGTTTTTCTCTTAGTGTGTCTGTCTACTAACTTCCTCACTCCATTTCCCTCAATCAAGCTGATTGGCTGTCGGGTGTCTGTCAACATTCTAAACAGAATCGAGACACAAGAGGTGAAAAAGAAAGGGGGAAATAATTAAAAGGGGGCAGAGTAGACACCCCCTGACCCCCTAGGTTTTCTGGGGGGGGGGGGTCTAGAAGGACACTGAAGGGCAAAAAAACGTTTTTTTTTTTTTTTTTAATTTTGCGGGGTAGGCGCTGGGTGCGTTCCCAGGTGCGCGCTCCGGTACGCGCACTCTGAGCGCACCACAGGGAAAAACAGTGTAAAAAATTATAGTAAAAATGTCACTCCTCTTCTATCACACTCACTCACTCACTCCCTATAACACAGCCACACTCCCTCACTTATGTTTCTTTCCTCTCTCAGTCAGGGCCTCATTTATGAGAAATGACGCATTATGTCGCAAGGAGTTACAGATACGTCAGTATTTCTGACGTATCTGTAAGCGCAAAAGTGATGCATTGCGGGAGTGTGTCACAAAAGTGACGCAACTCCAGCAATGCATCCTTTCACATGGGGCCAGCCCCATGTGAAAGGGCCTGCATCAGTCTTACGCCTGCTGTGAGGCAGGTGCAAGATTTTGACACATCGGTGTCCTAAAAGTGACGCAGTGAAATCTCATAGATTTCACTGCGTCACTTGTACGACCCTTTCTTGCGTCAATACGCCCCCTTTGCATACATTACACCTGGCGCAGGTATAATGTGGCGCAGGGGTTTACAAAGTGACGCATCTACCTAGATGCGTCACTTTGTAAATATGACTCAACAAGGTGCATTTTTTACAGCACTGGTGCGTCACAAAAAGTGACGCACCGGCGGCGTAAAAGTGGCGCATAGCCTCATAAATGAGGCCTTCAGTCTTCTACTCTTACTTTTTCTTTCACTTTCTCTGTTTCTTGTCTGCCTGACTCACCTTGTCTCACACTCACTTGTCTTTATCCAGTCTGTATCTCCACTCTTTCCTAAACATCACTGCTCTTTTCTTACCCTTCCACACCCCCGTTCCTTTACTACATTTTCTTCACTTATCCACATTCCCCATGTTCACTCTCCTTCTCCTCACTTTCCTTCCCCACACTCACCTTCTTTCAGTCCCCCTACTTCACTTCCCTTCCCCTCTCGTCCCTTTCTTTGCTTTCTCACTCATTTTCCTCTCCTCGCTCACTGCACTCCACTTCAGTTACTCTTTTTCATTTTTTTAAGAATACAGCTCTTTGATGAGAATTGGAGGTAGTTCTGAAAAGAACTTTTTTTTCTTCTTTTTTCTTTTATTTTCAACAAAACAAAAACAGGGAATGGCAAACTGCTCTACAGGAGCAAAAAAAATAATCAAAATTAGGGCTGGGGACAGCAGCGGTGGTTCTCTAATGCTCGAACCATGAGCATAACACTTTGTTCCCCATAACAAAGTAGCTGATCACATTGTCTGCATTTAATTATGGCTTCATTAAAAGCAGGCTGAATATTAGGGATCAGCTGCTCTGGCCGCCCCCTCACCGATGCAGTTGCTCCTCCAGTTGAAGTAGAGGCACCATCTCTTGGAGCCTCTCGTGCCAGAGCCCTGACACTCTCCTGGGCATAGTTCTGGGGATGCCTTCTCTGGACGTGGCAAATCATGGTAGAATTACCAAAACTGTACTTCCTTGTGGGGTCTCCTCGGGAAAGTACAGTATGGCAGATCTTACATTCCACCTTTGGAGCATTTACTTTCTTACGTCCCTCAGGTATATCAAAACATTTCCAAATGAAATGTTCTTTCACCTTCGGCTGAGGAACCTCTTCATCTATAAATCCATCTGAGTAATCACTGCTGCTGGATGCTCTGGCAGCCATGATAATCCAACAGAGATTAAGCAGCAAAAAGACAGGTCTTGCAGTCACAGAAGTGAAAGAAGAAGTGAAGGAAATGGGTGGGGATTTCATTCTTTGTATAAAAAAAACTGTTAGCAACCAATGAAAAGTGTTATTTTAAGGTCACATGACTTGACACGCTTACGCTGCGCGCACCAGAGCGCTTCCGGGGGCGCTTACGCGGCGCGAACGTAGGCGCTTCCAGGGGCCCTTATGCGGCGCGCCTGAGTGACGTTTTGGTAGCTTTACGGAAATGCAAAATCATTTTCATTTCGTAAATCAAAAATACTGCTTTTATAAGTATGGTACTGAATGTCTTGCATTATTATTTACTTTTCATACATATTTTTTTTTACGAACGCAGAAATAGCGCTCTTGCTGCACTCTCGGGAGAGCTTACCGGTGCGCGCACCCTGAGCGCTCCAAGACAAAATGATACGGGTAAGCTTACCGGTGCGCGCACCCTGAGCGCAGCAGGAAAAAATGATAAAAAAATATACATTAAACAAATATTTTTTTTTTAAAAATATATAATTAATACTTATAAAAAACAGCTAATAAAAAAAAATTTGTAGGTTACAAAGTCAATATAGAAAGGAATTAGCTTTTTAAAAAACAATGAAATTCACTGAAAAAAACCAAAGGTTTCACAATCGTTATAGTTAGGAATTAGCTTTTAAAAAACCTTTGAAATTCACTAAAAAAAACATAGGTTTCACAATCGTTATAGTTAGGAATTAGCATTTAAAAAACCTTTGAAATTCACTGAAAAAAACATAGGTTTCACACTCGTTATAGTTAGGAATTAGCATTTAAAAAACCTTTCAAATTCACTGAAAAAAACATAGGTTTCACACCAGTTATAGTTAGCTGAACATTTTACTCATACAAACCATTGAAATTCCCAAGTTATAGTTAGTTGGACTCACTATAACTCGCGCGCCCGCAATCCACTGCTGATGATGTCACATATTACATCATTTATGACATGGTCAGTGACATCACTGATGACATCACTGATGACATCTCAAATGACATCACTGATGACATCACTGATGACATCACTGATGATATCACTGATGACATCACTGATGATATCACTGATGACATCATCCATGTGATAATACGATGCACCTCCTCACACTCTAATCTAACCTTTGATACACCAAGTGATAAATACAAACTACCATTCCTGAAATTATTGACACACCAATATCAGTAACTACATACACACTCACTGATTCCAAGGTCTACACACACATCCACTCATTCACACATACAATCCCTCATAAATACAGACACTCTTCAATACACTACTATCATATGCACTCATACACCTATACAGACACTCACACACTGCCACTCATCCATGGAGGTACTCACACACCTAGTCAGTCATGCAAAGAATCAATCACACTCCCATTTCCTCATTTATACAGTTATACACACAAAACCTTACTTATTCAAACATAGACTAACACATACTTACTCTCTTTTACAATCACTGATACAAGTACACATTGATAGATACAGTCACTTATGCAATCACAGGCTCTCATGTATAGTGATTTATATATGCCAACTCTCACATGCACTGTATTTTACATATGTACTTACTTAGGCATGTAGCACTGAGATATACATTCACTCACCAACACACCCACGCACACAGTCAACCGCCCATACAGTTGTTTTCACATGCACTCTTCAACCCATACACCAAGTGAATCAACTGCTCACACATGTATGCATAGAGTTACACACCTCCTAGCCACCCACACACACACTCAGACTCACATACAAATACTTTGGCAACCAATCAATAACTCATATAGCCACTCATATAGCTACTGATCAACACATGCTGCAGCTTGCACAACAACAAACATAATGATGTCCACATTCAGATAGTTTAGTCACTAACCCATGCATTCACTAAGACACATTTAATCGCTCACTCATACAGTCAGTCACGCACCTACTAAATATTTCATCCAGACACTTATATATCCACTCATTCTTCAACATGTAAAACATATTTAAACTTTACAGAAACACACAGACACTGGATGATGTCATCAGTGATGTCATCAGTGATGTCATTTGAGACGTCATCAGTGATGTCATTTGAGATGTCATCAGTGATGTCATCAGTGATGTCACTGACCATGTCATGAATGATGTAATATGTGACATCATCATCAGTGGATTGCGGGCGCGCGAGTTATAGTGAGTCCAACTAACTATAACGTGGGAATTTCAATGGTTTTGTATGAGTAAAATGTTCAGCTAACTATAACTGGTGTGAAACCTATGGTTTTTTCAGTGAATTTGAAAGGTTTTTTAAATGCTACTTCCTAACTATAACGAGTGTGAAACCTATGGTTTTTTCAGTGAATTTCAAAGGTTTTTTAAATGCTAATTCCTAACTATAACGTTTGTGAAACCTATGGTTTTTTCAGTGAATATGTATATATATATATATATATATGTATATATATATATATATATATATATATATATATATATAAATATATATATATATATATATATATATATATATATATATATTCACTGAAAAAACCATAGGTTTTACACCAGTTATAGTTAGCTGGAAGTTTTACTCGCATAAAACCAATGAAATTCCCACGTTATAGTTAGTTGGACTCACTATAACTCCATGCAAGCCGGGCTGCAGTGCACATACCCACTTGGGGAAGATTAACATTTTGGGGAACAACGGCGCCCATTTATGGTTTTATTCAAAGAGCGGACTTCAAGAACCATAATTCTCTCAGGCACACACCCACATGGGCGGGATATTTAATTGTGCTCACAAGACTGCTCTGCTGTTGTTACCTTGCCAGTGATCAAGGGCGCTTCACGCCCGAAACGCGTTTGGCTAACATTTGTGTTCATTTGCCTGGCTTGTGCAATCCTTGAAATAAACGGAGTTTACACGCTGGGAGTGGCTTCATCTTTGGAGGCAACTTGTTGGTTTGATATATATATATATATATATATATATATATATATATATATATATATATATATAATATAATATATATATATATATATATATATATATATATATATATATATATATATATATATATATATATATATATATTCACTGAAAAAACCATAGGTTATAGACCATATATAGTTAGGAATTAGCATTTAAAAAACCTTATTTTACTCACACAAAACCATTGAAATTCCATATATAGTTAGTTGCACTAACTATATATCGCGCACCCGCAATCCACTGCTGATCATGTCACATATTACATCATTCATGACATGGTCAGTGACATCACTGATGACATCACTGATGACATCTCAAATGACATCACTGATGACATCACTGATGACAACATCCAGTGACTGTATTTTTCTGTAAAGTTAAAATATGTCTTGAGTGGATGTATAAGTGTCTGGATGAAGGATTTAGTAGGTGCATGACTGACTGTATGAGTGAGTGATTAAATGTGTCTCACTGAATGCATGGGTTAGTGACTAAACTGTCTTAATTTGTGCATCATTATGTCTGTTGTTCTGTAAACTGCTGCATGTGTTGATCATTAGCTATACGAGAGGCTATATGTGTTATTAATTGGTTGCCCAAGTATTTCTATGGGAGATTGAGTTTGTGTGGGGGTGGCTGGAAGGTGTGTGACTCTATGCATAGATGTGTGAGCAGTTTATTCACTAGGTGTATGAGTTCAAGAGTGCATGTGGAAACAGCTACATGGGCAGTTGACTGTGTGCATGAGTGTATTGATGAGTGAATGGATATCTCAATGCTACATGTCATAGTAAGTACATATGTAAAACACAGTACATGTGAGAGTTGGCATATATAAATAACTGTGCATGAGAGCCACTGAATGAGTGAGTGGTTGTATCGATCATTGTGAACTTGTATCAGGGATTGTATAAGAGAGTAAATATGTGTTAGTATATGTTTCAATAAGTAAGGTGTGTTTAACTGTATAGTTGAAGAAATGGAGGTGAGATTGTTTCTTTGCATGACTGACTGGGTGTGTGAGTAACTCCATGGATGAGTGGCAGTGTGTGAGTGTCTGTATACACTGAGTGTATCTAAGGTTATATTAGAGTCTGAAGAGGTTTATCGTATTAGCACAAGAATGATGTCAAATGAGATGTCATCAGTGATGTCATCAGTGATGTCATTTGAGATGTCATCAGTGATGTCATCAGTGATGTCACTGACCATGTCATGAATGATGTAATATGTGACATGATCAGCAGTGGATTGCGGGTGCGCGATATATAGTTAGTGCAACTAACTATATATGGAATTTCAATGGTTTTGTGTGAGTAAAATAAGGTTTTTTAAATGCTAATTCCTAACTATATATGGTCTATAACCTATGGTTTTTTCAGTGAATTTTCAAGGTTTTGTAAATGCTAATTCCTAACTATATATGGTCTATAACCTATGGTTTTTTCAGTGAATTTTCAAGGTTTTGTAAATGCTAATTCCTAACTATATATGGTCCATAACCTATGGTTTTTTCTGTGAATTTCATTGTTTTTTTAACAGCTAATATCTGTAGCTGTAAAATGTATTCTTCTTTAAATCCAAAAATATATTTTATATGTTTATGAATAATTTTTTTTTTAAATATTTTTTTTTCTTCGTTCCCGCTTCGCAAATCGGGAAGCTTCCCGTTAGCTGACCTTGATGCCGCGAAATAGACCGCGAGCCGGTAAACGTTTCTTTACCGCAAGTGCCGCGTTACAAAACAACATCGTGACGCCTCCCGTCCGCATGACGTTTCACGTTGTCGCGTGATACGTCATATGACGTACTACGTTAGCAAACTGGTACGCGAAGCGAGTCGCAAAGCGCAGGTTTCTGGAAGCAAACCAGGAGGCCCTGCAAAGCGCTTAACGTAAACACAGCAAGTCATGTGACTTGGTAATAACACTTTTCATTGGTTCATTTCACTTTTGGTTTCCTAATGATGTAAGACTAGGTCATATAATCTAAAATGAACACTTTTGATTGGTTGAGAACTCTTGTTTTTCCCAAATGATGAAAATCCCTCCTTCTTTCCTCACTCTGACTTTCATCATTGTGAGAGAAAGACCCTTTGTGATCACTGAGCAATGGCTTCTTTAGTAGCTTCAGCTGGTGCTTCCCCACCACCTCCACCACATCCAAGGAAGAGTGGACCACCTGCTCAAGTTATAATTCAACAAGAAGAAGAAGAGGAGGAACAGGAGGACGAGCACGAAGAGAGGCAGTTTTTGCCTGAGCAGCCCAGGACGTCTCACCGGAAAGAAAACTTCATTTGGCAATTTTTTAAAATTCCCAAAGGTCAGAAAAAAGTAAATGCAAGATACGTAACTTGCCTTATATGTCAAGATAGACTGTCCAGAGGGACCGACAAAAAATACAGTTTCGGAAACTACACAATGCATCGCCATATGACTAGGTGGCATCCTAACAACTACAGTGCTGCACAGTTTCGGAACGACCTAGATAATCTCCCTATTATGGCCAGAAGATCTGTTGTACCGGAAGTAACGGGACCAGAGGGCAGGGAGATGGTGCCAAATATACAAATGAGATTTGGTGATGTAAAACACATCTGCGCATTTTGCGATGGATTCATTTCCTACGGAGAAAAAAGCATCACTCTGATCAACAGAGCTATTGACTATCATATGCAAGTTTGTCCGAAACGCCCAAAATAATAAATACTTCTTTTTTTTGTTTTGTTGCTCCTGTTGAGCCCTTTACAATGAATCGTTTTCATTGCCCCCTCCAAGAAAAACCCAAAAAAATATAAAACTGTTCCGAAAAATTCAAAAACAGTAAAAAAATGTTCAGAAAAATAAAAAAAAAGTTCTTTTCAGAACTACCTCCCCGTTATTAAAAAATTGGTACAATATTTGGAACTGTGCCAACCTCTATTTCTCTTAGTTCGCTTCCCAGTTCGCTCGCCGGTACGCGAACCGGAAGCGAACCAAAAACAGTAAGTATAAGGGAAGGAAACAGACACTTATGTTAAAAGAAAGACAGCTATAACGGAGTAAACTAGAGATACCATTACCCGTAATCCACTGCTGATGATGTCACATATTACATCATTCATGACATGCTCAGTGACATCATCAGCAGAGGATTGCGGGTTTTTTGGCAACATGCCTTATCCACGGTTTAATAACGCTGCCTTTTGCTTTATATAAGTTTTCAAATTGTATGAAATATATACCAATAGGTCGTTATGAACCTTTAGGTAGTGCTTTTCTTCATGAGGTCTGGTCGCTTCCATACACATACAGATGTTTCAAAGATGATCAAGAAGTTTATCTGAATGGAGAGGAATGCACTGAGACGCCAGATCATTCACTAATGTGTAGGCACATACAGTTACACGGTTCATGCAACAAACACCGACCAAATATGGCTTGCGTGTTGCAAGGCACGCCAGTTCCTGCTATCATCCCCACGTTCAAGTTGTTGGAAAATGGTAGTTATTTGATGCTCAATAATGAAGATTGTTCTGAGTTAATTAAAAGTATTCCTTTTATCGTAACAGTAAGTGAACGGGTTATTTGCTGCAGAAATGTTCTATTTCCTCCCACACATGAACATAGGGAGTTTTCAATCTGGCCACAAATACCAACCTTGGGACACGTTTCAACGGCATGGCAAGAATAAGAGCTCTTTTGTCTCAGAGAGAGGTGGCCTTGAGTTCGGCCCGTGAAACTTTCGTACTTCACATAGCGAACACCCGTACAGAGGTGCACACCCTTTTCAATTAAGATTTGCCTTTCAATTTCAGCAACATGTTTCCGACTATCTTTAACGCATCCTCCACAAAGTCCCTGACGCACTTCTTTAAAGTTGTTACCAGTGGTCTCGTGACTTCATTTGAGAAAATCTTTGGAGTCATCCCTGCTTCCTTTCATTGTATTTTCTGCACTCTGGTTCGTGGATTGGCATTTTTACTTGCATTACCAGCGGACGCTCTTGTGCTTTTTTACATTTTTAAATATGGATGTCCCTCCTATGCAACCTCCGACCCTGCAGCTGCTGACACTGTTCCGCAATCGCATGCTAGAATATTATGGCACAATGCCGTTGGCGATATTAAGCACGGCATATGGATTATCTTTTCGATTCTCCTACTTCACCTGTGTCCAGCCTGTATTTCACTGCCTGACCTGTGATTTCGATTGGGCCATTGATTTGTGTCTCTGCGGACCGGTTTCTCCTGACGTCGACTTTAATCAGCTGATGACTCCTATCATTACTCACGAGTTGGTTTGTCCTGGCGAAAGGATTATGGCTGTGGCATTGATGCATGGACTACTTGGTCCCTGGAATTTACTGGCGGCAGCACAGTCTTTCTTGGAACAGAGCTTTCTTGAAAACCCACCGAGCTGTCCTCTGATGGTGATAGAGGATCCGGTGCTGGGAGAGCACGTATGTTCTTTTCCGCTTTTAAATTGGATGGCTGAACTGTTTTCGGATGAAGACGGTGACTTCCTATTGGAGGCTGTTGCAGCTTATTTTGCATACACAGTTATGTCATAGACCTTTTTCATGTTTGATATGCTGAGTACTAGCATTTCATTGACAATTCATTGACTTATTTGTCAAGTTTTTATTATTTACCTTGCCTATTGGCTTAAGACTCGATAAAGTACTTGGCTGTTTTATTTTTCTTTAGCATTAAATTTTCCTAGTTTTTAATGCTTTACCTTGCGGACCGTCCACATATAAACTTGCAATCTGCTCTCATGAGATGGCACTTCTATTATCTTATTCAGTTCGTTTCCGGATCATGAGGAGGTGTCATCTAGGTCCTGGATATCTTTACACCGTGTTAAGTTAGCATGGGCTCATTACCGGTTTAAACGCCATTTTTCCTTTTTTGCAACTTCTGCACACGACACTTAGTTGTTGCTTTAGCTTTCCACCTAGTAGTTCATCGTGGTTTACATGAGAATAATATGTTATTGGTCTACTATCTGCTTTACTTGTTAAACTATATCTGTACAGCGAGTGCTAAAGTTTCAAGAACAACACGATACAGAATTGTTATGAGGTCTGATCTCCACGACTTCATACTCATAACATAAGTGCAACTTCTGCCAATTCTGGGCATGAGGCGGGTTTTATATTGCTTTGCCGAACACACATACACAACAGTTGATGCGGTTCACATGAAGAGAGAGCTGGTGTATGCTGATGTGATTCCTTCAAATCTAAGACACTAAAGTATGGGCACGCCCTAAACCAACACAAAGAGACCTTCTTAGCAAATAATATAATATGTGTATTAGGGAGGGTGAGATATAAGCAGCCGCGGGCCGTGGAGGGAGTTACGATGGGGCAGGGAGGCGGGGAGGGGGAGAAGCAGGGTGGAGCCCTCTCTACCTTGCCCCTCCCCCTCCCCGCCTCCCTGCCCCACCGTAACTCCCTCCACGGCCCGCGGCTGCTTATAAGTGTTGCTAACTCTTATTCATTTACAGCATGTTAACATACTGTCACCATTCGCTTTTTATGTACTAGTAACTATGCTGGTAATTTTGCTACTGATAATATGTGTACTTGTATTCTCCACCCTGCTTCTTCCCCTCCCCGCCTCCCTGCCTCACCGTAACTCCCTCCACGGCCCGCGGCTGCTTATAAGTGTTGCTAACTCTTATTCATTTACAGCATGTTAACATACTATCACCATTCACTTTTTATGTACTAGTAACTATGCTGGTAATTTTGCTACTGATAATATGTGTACTTTTATTATCTAAGGTACTACGCCTGAGAAGACGGCATTAGTAAATAAACATTTCAAATACACATCTGTTCTTCTTAACTCCATGTTCTGGTTTCTAAGAAATCTATAACGACCGACTGTTCATGAGTTCCACGTATCCTGAGGTACTATAAGTTCATATTCTGGATTGTCTAAACATTGAGAGTTTGTTATATCCAATGTGACACTGTACCTAGCTTGCTAAGGAGTTTTTGATTACTAACGTGAGTTTTGGGACACCCTAATTCGCCGAGGTTCCAATCCTCTGTCCACAGTTCTGTGTGAGAACAGAAACCCTGCGACAGGGGCACCCCCGACCCTTGCTGGAGCTTCATCACACTTGCGATACAACTCCAGCAATGCATTCGCCGAGGTTCCAATCCTCTGTCCACAGTTCTGTGTGAGAACAGAAACCCTGCGACAGGGGCACCCCCGACCCTTGCTGGAGCTTCATCACACTTGCGATACAACTCCAGCAATGCGCCACCTTTACGGCACAGATACATCACGCATCTGTGCTGTTTTTGCCCCATGATGCGCCGCATTGTAAATGCAGCACACCATAGGTGACGGAACAGCGGCACAGAATGACTAACACATCCCTGGTGATGCGCCAGTCATCATAAATGTATCCCTATGCTTCTTATCTTGTTAGAGATGAACCGCCATATGTATCATCAAAGTTTTTTGCATTTCCTAAATAGCGAACTTTAAGGAATAAATAGCGATTCTTTACCATTCCTAGTTTGCGATGAGCTATTTGCTAATTAGCCGAATGTAGCCCAATGAAGCCCAATGTAGCCCAATGTAGCCCAAAGATGGCCGCCAGACACACAAAAAAACAAATGTAGCCCAAATATCAGCCAGATGTAGCCCAACTATAGCCCAGTGACAGAATGACCAATCAGCTTCGCAAACCTCCGTTACACGAAGCGGAGCGCTGTTACAGATATATATCTTTTTTTGAACGTTAATTTCTCAAAATCCACTGGAGCACATATATTGAGACCTAGCAAAGGCACATCGGGCTACCAGTCCCTAATATTTTGCCAAGTTTCGTGCAAATCCATTCAGCCGTTCGATTATTATTATTATTTTTTTTTTTTGCCCCGCGGGGCCCTTTTAAAACCTCCACATCAAACCTAGGGGGTCAGCGAGGATCTACTATGCCCCCTTATAGTTATTTCCCCCTTTGTTTTGACCTCCTCTTGTCTCTCGATCCTACCGAGAGACAAGATGGCGGCCGCTACGGACTGTTTGGAATGTTGACAGACGCCAGAGAACCAATCAGCTTCGCTTCACAAAGCTCCGTTGCGCGAAAAGTCCGCGAACCAGAGCGCTGCCCGGTCCGCTGTTACAGATATATATCTTTTTTTAAACGTTAATTTCTCAAAATCCACTGGAGCACATATATTGAGACCTACAAAAGGCACATCGGGCTACCAGTCCCTACAATTTTGCCAAGTTTCGTGCAAATCCATTCAGCCGTTCGGGCTAAAAGTGAGGCCAACCGCCCTATGGAAATTAACATGGGAAAAACGCGTTTTGGGACCCCACTTTTTTCTCGGCCCCCCCTTGACGAACCCCCCCAAAATTTTCAGGGGCTGCTCAGAAACAAAATGTGCCATTTTCCTGAAAATTTCAGCCAATTCCGTCCACAAACGCCAAAGTTATTAGACATAGAATTTTCAAAAAACCCATAGAGAAAAAATCCTAACTATATATACCTACTGGCGACCGCCAGTAGGTAATATATATATATATATATATTCACTGAAAAAACCATAGGTTTTACACCAGTTATAGTTAGCTGGAAGTTTTACTCGCATAAAACCAATGAAATTCCCACGTTATAGTTAGTTGGACTCACTATAACTTGCGCGTTCAATGCACTGCTGATGACGTCACATATTACATCACTCATGATATGGTCAGTGACATCACTCATGACAGCACTGATGACACCATCCAGTGAATGTGTGTCTTTCTGAAAAATAAATATTAGTGAATAATGATTAAATATTTAAATATATGTATTAGTGTTTCACTTTGTGTATAAGTGGCTGCATGGGTTGGTGAGTAGCTACATGTGTATGTATATGGGTTATTAGATGTTTTTCTTAGTATGAGTATGAGTGTTTGTATGGTTTGGTGAGGGTATTACTTAGCACATACATGCATGAATGACTGACTCTTCTTTGTATGTGTTTTGAAGACAGCATATGTGCAGGACTGTATGGGTTGATGATTGTGTATATGTGTGTGTTAGTGAGTGAATGAGTGTCTCACTAGTTTCTTTATCAGTAACTAAATATGTTTTAATCTAGTGTAAGTGAATATTGATGTATATAAGTGAGTATATGTGAGAGTGAGGGATTGTAAGAGTTCCTGTTTAAATTAGTATGCGTTTTTATTATTTAAGAGAGTAAGTATGTGTAAGTTTCCTTAGAAGTAAAATGGTAGTGTGTGTATAGCTGTATATGCAAATAAATGGATGTTCAATAGTTTATTTACATGTGTGAGTATGTGTGAGAGTATCTTTTGGATGACTGTCGGTGTGTAAGAGGATGTATAGGTGTATCACTACATATGATGAGTGAGTATATGTATGAGTGACTATATAGAAGTGTTGGCGAATGAGTGGATGTGTATATAGATGGTGGAATTACTGAATTGGTTGTTGTAACTGCTATGGGTATCTCCATTTTTTTGTAAATTTTAGTTTCTATTTTTGAACATGTGTTTCAAGGGTTACATTACACTGAAAGGAGGTCTGTCACTCTGTCACAAGGATGGTGTCATCAGTGATGTCATGAGTGATGTCACTGACCATGTCATGAGTGATGTAATATGTGACGTCATCAGCAGTGCATTGCAAGCGCAAGTTATAATGAGTCCAACTAACTATAACGTGGGAATTTCAATGGTTTTATGCGAGTAAAATTTCCAGCTAACTATAACTGGTGTGAAACCTATGGTTTTTTCAGTGAATTTAATAGGTTTTTTTAATGCTAATTCCTAACTATAACTGATGTGAAACCTATGTTTTTTTCTGTGAATTTCAATGGTTTTTTAATAGCAAATCTCTATAGGTATGAAAAGTAATATTTTTTATAACGAATTTTATATTGTGTAAATATGTAATTTTTTTATTTTTGCCCCGGGGCGCGCACCGGTGAACGCATGGGTAAGCGCAATGTTACGGCGCACTCCGGGGCGCGTACCGGGGAGCGTCCCGTTAGCGCTATTCCCGCATACGGAAACAGCATCGTGACGTTTCGCGTAGTCGCGTGATGCGTCATATGACGCACTGCGTAAGC
This sequence comes from Lissotriton helveticus, assembly GCF_964261635.1. Taxonomy (NCBI): domain Eukaryota; kingdom Metazoa; phylum Chordata; class Amphibia; order Caudata; family Salamandridae; genus Lissotriton; species Lissotriton helveticus. Next base: position 1,059,944,988 of record NC_136061.1, on the reverse strand, counting down.
GCACCCGGAAGCACGCGATCGCATACGATCGCGCAACGTCTCGACTCGCTTACGCGACGCTCTCCGGGGCCGTAGCGTAAGCGCGTCGGGTCATGTGATCTGAAAATAACACTTTTCATTGGTGCAGATCAGTTTTGGTTTCCAAATGATGAAAGCCTGGATCATGTGACTTGAAAATAACACTTTTCATTGGTCCAGAACAGTTTTGTTTTCCAAATGATGAAAGCCCCCACCTTTTTTCCTTATTCTGACTTTGTCCTTTGACTGAGGAAGACCTGTTTCGAGTTCTATCTCTACTCTTTACTAGTAGAAAATGGCTACAGTAGCAGCAGCAGCTGGAGCATCTGCCCCACCACCACCACCACCACCATCTAAAAGACCACCAGAAGATTACATTGGTGATCAAGAGGAAGAGGAGGAGGATGATGAAGAGGAGGCACAGACAAGGGAGTATCTGCCTGAAGATAAACAGCCCTACAAGCCAAAAGAGCTCTTTATATGGGAGTTCTACAAACTCCCAAGGGGTTTTAAAAAAGTCAACGCTGCAAAGGTGACTTGTTTAATTTGTGGTGCTGAGCTATCCAGGGGGAACCCTAATAAAAAGTATTCCTTTGGGAATCATACCATGATTCGCCACATGATGCGTTGGCATCCAAACAATTATTCTAATACAGAGTTAAGGGACCTCTGCAGTAAGCTACCCCCTTCAACGGCTAGACGCTCAACATCAAAACAACCCACTCCATCGGGTCCGGGGGCAAGAGACACATTGGCTCCTATTCAACCTAAGTTTGCCGATTACAAAATCGTGTGCAAATATTGTAACAAGACACTTTGCTATGGTGAGCAAAGCGTCGAACTGATCATGGTTGCTGGTGATAACCATAAGTGTCCAAAAAAACCCTAATTTTTCCTGATTTTTTTTATGCTCCAGTTGAGCCATTTACAATTCCCTGTTTTTTGTTTCTCCCCATAAAAAATACAAAAAAAATATAAAAGTGTTCAGAAAAGCCTAAAAAAAGTACAAAATGTTCATAAAAACATAAAAAAAATATAAAACAACAAAAAGAAGAAAAAAAACAGTTCTTTTTAGAACTACCTTTACTTTATAAAAATAAACCTATATTTTTAAAGAATCTGTGTCAATCTTTTTTCTGCAGGGTACGCGTACCGGTACGTGCACCGGGGCGCGCAGCGGGGAATGCACCAAAAAAAAAAAAGAAAAAAAAATTAATGAAGGAGTTAGCATGAGGGAAGAACACAAAGAGAGTAATGTTAAGAGAAAGAGAGCTAGAGGGAGAAACACAGAGGGATTGTTTATTACATAGTAAAAAACAGAGAAGGTGTAATAGGGTGAAAGTGAGAAAAGTAAAATGACTAAAGGAGCGAAAGAAGGGAATAGAGAGGAAGAAGACTAAAGTAGAGATAGTGGGAGAATGTGAGTGGGTGTTGAAAGAAAAAGAAAGGACAGAAAAAAAATTGAGAATGAAGGGTAGTGGCGTAAGTGGGATAAATGAAGAACGGTGAGGGAGGGTAAGAAAAGACCAGTTAGTATAAGTAAAGAGGGGTGAAAGAGGGTGAAAAATTGAATTAGGATAAGACATGGGAAGTGACAAAGAGAAAGGACAAAGAGAGTAAAGGAAACAGTACCTGAATGGGTTTGAGTGAAACAGCAAAGAAAGATAAGTAATGCAGTGTGTGTGACTTATAGGGAGTCAGTGGGTGTAGGTTGGGGTGTGGGTGTGTAAGGTGTGTCTGTGGGTGTGGCTGTGTGGGGTGTTTTGGTGTGCGTGAAGGTGAGGGTGTGTGAAGTATGTGTGAGAAGTGTATGGGTGTGGGGTGTATATGTGTGCGATGTATTTGTGTGTATGGAATGTGTGTGTGTATGTGAAGAGTGTGTGTGGGGGGATTTTTTGTGTGTATGAGGTGTGTGTGTGGTGTGTGTGTGGGGTGTATGTTAGAGGTGTGTGTATGTGTTGAGAGGGGGATGAGGTGTGTGTGTAGGAGTAAGGTAAATAATTAAGAAAAACAGAATGAGTGAAGAAGCAAAGGAAGGGAACAGAGGGTAAGTGAAGTAAAGAATAGGGATTGAAAGAAGTTGAATATGAGAGGGGAAATAGGGAAATTGGAGTAAACATGGAGAATAAGAATAAGTGAGGGAAGCAGAATAAAGACACAGGAGTGAGGCTGGTTGAGAAAATATTAGTGAGCTTAAAGCAAAGGGTGATGACAAAATACATTTTTATAGTCATACTTACCATATAATAAATGTAACTTTAATAAAAAATATTACTACACTTTGTATCTGTGAAAGAGAGAAGAAAAAATAAGTTATAATTAGTAAAATGTGTATTTTAAATTAAAAGAGACAAATGAAGAGGTTAAAAATCATAAGTGTATCTAGAAATAAAGTAAGAGTGAAGGACACAGAAAGGGAAATAAAGTAAGGTAGAAGGATAAAAAGAGAAAAAAAGAAATAGAATGAGAGCAAATTACTAAGAGTAAGGCATATAGATTCACTGACACAGAGGAAGAGAAGAACAGAGAAATGAACTGAAGGTAAGAAAGATACTAAAACAATGTGAGTTAGCAAAACTAAGTCAGGAAACATTAGTAAGTAAAAAGATAATAACAGAGACGGAAAAGAGTCTAATAAGGATGCATTTAGAAGATTGAGAAATTGAAGATAACCGAGAGTAAGTGAAGAACAGTCAAAGTGAAGGGATGAAGGGAGAGAGGATAATATACAACGATTGAGGGAAATGGAGTGAGGAAGTTAGTAGACAGACACACTAAGAGAAAAACTGAGTGAGGTGGAGTACAATGAGTGAGAAAAGGAAATGAGTAAGGGAGCAAAAAAAGGAAAGAGAGGAGAAGAAGACTAAAACAGTGGTACTGAGAGAAAATAATTTGGTGATGAAAGTAAAGAGAAGGACATTGAAAGAAAGGAAATGAGGGATAGTAATGGAACCAGAGTAAAAGAAATGGGATGAAGAACGATGAGAGAGGAGCAGTGAAGCTGTTGTAAAAGAAATGATAGAAGGTAGATAAACACAAGTGAACATAACACAAGGAGAGTGAGGCACTGAGGACATAGAGGTAGTGAACGTAAAATAGAGAGAAGAGGTCAAAAGAAAGGATCAAACAAAGATAAGCGAGGGAGAGTGGGTGAGTTATAGTGATAGAGTGCGACAATACTGCTTAGTGAGTAAAGAGGAATTACTAAAAGAGCAAAGGAGGAAAAGACGGAAAAGGGAAGTAAAGCAGAGAGACTGAAAGCTGAAAAGTGGTGCAAGGGAGAGAGGGGATGCAGACAGTTGAAATGAGAATGAGGGGTTGTGAAAGAAGTGGAGTAAACGAATGGGTGTGAAACAGAGTGAGAGAAAGGCAGTGTGAGTGAGTAAAGAGAGCTGAAAGAGAGAGGAAAAAGGAAAGTGAGTGTCAGAGAAAGGGAATACAATTTAATTTACACAATCCAAAGTATAGAAAAACTTCTACAACATGTTACATAGTTTATTTTTGCTGTTCTCAGAATATATTGTATTTCACTTAAAACAGTGAGTTCAAATTACTCATCATATGACAGCGGGAAAAAAAACACAATCTAAAAGATTGTGTTTTAAAAAAAAACTTAGATACTGATAAATGACAAATGTACACTAATCTTTGATTGACTTACTTTTCCTTGAGGCCAAATAGTATAGCAAGGAGGTCCTTTTCTCGTTGCAAAGTACTCTGCTGTACACTAAAAAATCCATTTCATCGACTTTCTAGAAGAAAAGCTCCAAGAACATCTTAAATATTTTCATTATTTTCATATACTCCTTTTTTTCAGTCATGACTCTTTACTCATTCCTGTACCTTTCCTTTTGGCCAAATAGTGTCAGATGTATGAGTACATTTTCAAATTAATTCTAAGAAACTCTGAAATTACCTTTTTTTCGACGTTCTGAAAGAAAGACTCTACAACATTTTCACAATATTTGAGTATTTGTAAAACCATCTCTGACTCACTCATGTTCATCATTTTGTATATTACTAATATCACTTACTATGAGATCCACTTACAGTACCTATATGACAAGTCAATTTTTATATTACCTGGATCACTTTTACTCAGAATATATTTTTAAACAGCAAAATAACCTTTATTAACTGCTCCCGTCTTCATAGGCCAATTACCTTTACGTAAATTTTGGTTGTAAAAACACTAGGTATGAATTTTTTAAGCCAAAAGGCAAACGTTGTTTGAAAGTCAAATGAGTGTCGTTACAGTGGGTCCAACCTTTACAACTTTTTAAATAGCATGTGTAATGCCCTGATGTTGTAGAAGGACCGTCATGAAAAATAATAGCTACAGTTGCAAAGGTTCTTCCTGATATTGATAACTGTGAAGCCACGAAATTTTTAATAGAAGTTGTCAATTTAGTTCCATCAGGTCTACATCGTTGGAACATTAAAATTACATACTGACCATAATTTTGTAGAAATAATGTCGACAGCATTGTAGACTTACATTGGGTACACACCATATTGTGATCCGCTGCTTTAACTAGATTATTAAAAGGCACTGATTTGCAGTCTGGTAAAGTCAAATATATAAATCTTTCAGTGTCTATTCTAGTAGTCCTTGATAAAGTACAGTTGTCGCAGTCATGCTGCCATTGATAAGAAAGGCTAAAAAGATTTTTTATATCTACACCTTCATCTTCCAATACATCAAACATATACATTAGAAATTCCTGACAATCCTGCTGAATATTCTGTGAAAATTGATTTTGACCAGAACATATGTCTAGAAGATTTCGAATTTCTGAAACACTTTCTATTTTTGCTCTATCACTGGTACATTTCTCAAACACGGAATTCAACAAACAACAGAATCTTTGATCCCGATTTTCAACAATCTGTTCTTGTATATTTTGAAGAAAAAAAACAACATTAACCACTACATTAGCATAGCAGTTGACACCAGAACTGTTTTCAAACTGAAATCCAACAACATCTTCAACAGAATCCTTTTTCCTTCTGCTTACAATTACAGTTTCATCTACTTTTTGTCTTTTTGCTACTACCTCACTGCAATTACTCTCATTTCTTCTTTTTCGGCCTACCACACGTTTTTCAATCAGAGGATATTGAGGCAAATGTGGAGCATACTCTCTTCTTAACCTATTGTATTCTTTAACACAATGTAGATCTGCACAAATCTTTGTTTCATCACACTCAATCAAGTACAATCCTGATAAAGTTCTGACTCGTGATAATGCCACATATGCCATACCCTCTTTAAACACAGAACTTCCAATGTTCACCAAAGCGCTATCTACACTTAAACCTTGAGATTTATGAATTGTCACCGCATATGCTAAACAAATAGGAAACTGTTTTCGGCGAACATATAAGTCTTTCACAAGCAAAAATCTAGCTGAACAACGACAAATTTGTTCTATTTCATCAATGCCATCAAATTTAATTTTTAAAATTTCAATTCCATCTCTATTTTTGTAATTCACAAAACCATCAACATGACCCATTGCTCCATTTACCAGACCTCTTTCAACATTTAAATTACTTCTCAAAATGATACGACAATTTAAACACACATTCAGAGTCTTTTCAAAACCAGCAGTTTTAGATATAGTCTTCTCTAATGAATCCAATTTTGATTTCAAATTTTCAGACAAAATAATTGTTGCTCCCATATGTTCAATTTTATCTATAGCTTCCAGTTTCACTATCTCTTCATTTTCTAACTTTAACATTTTGTTGTTGAACATGGAACATTCTTTCAGAGTTGGCATCAAACATATGCCAGATTTCTTCCTGTTAATTTTCTTAAAAATATTCTCTGGAAGAATGTTTTCATTTGGGTACAAATTTGAAATTAATCGTCCATGTAAAGCATCTTTCCCTTGATGACTTACTTTTCCGATTCTTACATCTTGTAAAATATTTTTATAATCTTCATCCTTTGCCTGCCGCATATTTTCAAACAGTTCTGCATATTTGAAGTTTAACCATATATTAATGTTTCCAATTTTTCCTAGGCACTTCCTGGTATCTTCATGCGTGAGCATTTTGAACACAGGTTGTCCTTTCACTGGAGTCAACTGCAGTACATCTCCAAAAACAATAATATGTTTTCCTCCAAATAAGACATCATAGTCTGTTCTAAGAATTTCTTGCATTCTCAAATGCACAAAAGCAAGCATTATATTTGACACCATGCTTACTTCATCAATGATAAGAAGTTTAATTTTCTTCAGGACTCTCAAAACTTCGGAACACGCATTTCCAGATAGCTTGTGATATTGCAATTTGTTATCATGCTCCACTGGCAGCATCAGTAAACGATGTAAAGTAATCCCTTTAATGTTATGTGCAGCCAGCCCAGTTGGAGCGGTAACAACACAAGATAGCGGTGATTGTCCTTTTATGCAGATAAGTTGCAATTGCTTTAATCAGAAAACTTTTTCCAGTTCCCGCTTCTCCACTTACGTACAGTTGGACTGGTTTAAATGATGTACATGAGCACTCTTTTTTCTCATGAGTGAATCCATGTTCAATCTGATCTGTGACTTCGTCATATATCTGTTGCTGCTCAAGGTTTAGTTGTTTCACCAAATCTTCTAAGTTAACTACATCATCTTGAGCTTGTTCCATAGCTCTTTCCACCTCATCCATGGCAGTGGCAGCTTCATTTGGAATAATTGGTCCTCCAAGTGGATCCTGACTCAATGAAGCAGAACTCTGACTGTCTTGAGAACTGTCTCTAGCAATTTCTGCAGCAATTGTGGCTTCTTGCTCTATTTCTTCGTTCAACATTTGCAGATAATTTGGAAAAACAGGACATTCTATGGTATCCTTGGTTGCATTAAAAGAATCTTCGTAACAGAGAAAATCTCCAAGTAGTTCCTCTTCTGTACCCCTGGCTTAAAGAGTTGCAAAAGAGCTAAATAGTAAAATTCCCTTTTCTCTGGATTTTCGCAACTCAATTTTCGATGATTAATCAAATGGCCTTTTTTCTGTCTCACTAGACATCCTTCACACCCGATGATAGCATATATTCCATTGTTAATATCTTCTCTGATGGTTCTCTTATAAATATAGTTTTGCAGAACTTCAAACAAACAACTGTTCTCAAGATGACTACTTCTATTTGGATAGTATGTATCCAACATGTTTGTCTTCAAAATATCTGTATTTTCTGGTTCTTTCTCCGCCAAATACTCTATTTCTTGTACAGATTTCAAAACTCGATTTCGTGTTGCAGCAAGACCTAGACTCACCCAAATGATGGTTCTAGATTTGGCATAGAGACTTGCTGATGACAATCGATCAGAACATTGATAGTCTCCAATTTCTCGATGCGACAACATCTTCAGACTGTAACTGTATAATTTCTTGCTTAGACTCTTTTCATGTGAAATGTCCTCCCACATTTCCTTCAGTTCTGTCTTTTCTTTTTTTTGTGATGTAAGACATCACATATCGAGCCACAGCAATAGAGTTGTCAGCAACGAATTGAATATCCATGTTAGCATTCCACATGGACAAAATCGCTGGGTTGTAGTCGTTGATGTACTTGGACTCTTCGTTTCTTTTTAAATTGTTTGTATTTTTTGGTGATTTCCTCATCACAGTATGTCGCAGAGAAGACATCAAATTATTTACTCTTCCTTTAGAAATCACTGGTCGTGGAAAGCTGAAACGACATTTTGTGTAGAACTTGTCCTTGTTTCTGAATTTTCGACGACAGTACTTTCCACAACGATGGGATTGAAAGCGTAAAACTTGTTGCCTTAAACTGTTTTCTTCTGTAGTTTTCGGAACAGCACATGTTGAATACTCTTCAATGAAGCTCATCACTGTCTCATCTGAATCTGTTCCAAATTTGGGTGCATCTTTAATCCACAACAACATATGTATGTGAGGAGCACCTCTTGCTTGATACTCCTTTCTCCAAAAGAAATCCAAAACCTCTCCAAGGGGAGGATTTTTTTGTTGGTAATAAAAGACATCATAGCTTCAAATCTATGATTGAAATATCTGCATACATTTACTGGATCCAAAGAACACAGTTCTCCAGGTGTTTTGAATTCTATATTTTGTATATTTGCATTTGCCTCTCGTAGAAATTGAAGTAAGTCGTCCCATGCATACTCGGCACAGCTAAGAGTGAGGAACCATGTAGGAGTTCCTAAGTTTCTTAGCATACATTTCAATTCCCCATGACGATGGTACCAATACTCGTTTGTACCACGCTGACATGCCATGAGATTGATTAAATGAGATTCCAAAATATTATCTTGCAGATTCACTTTCTCCATAAAGTCCCTCGCCGAAACATTTTGCAGATGTGCTCCACTTTTCAGTATATGGATTACTGCATAAGAAAGCCCAGACAAGTCACTTTCATACAGTAAATGAAACAAATAGGGAATGCATTGACGAAACCTTGGATCTTCAGCATATAATCTTACAGTTCGATATTCAGATGCAGGAATTTGAAGTGGTCTATCGTCATATCGTCCACCTCGACCCGTTGGAAATAGCTGTGGAAAACAACGAGCTTCCAAACTTTCTTCCCATACACTAATGGGACTTCCTGTTTTTTGAAGTCTTTGTGGTGCAGGACTGCTGTAATTCCGATGCTGTTTTTGTTTGTAACCGTATTTCATTTTTCCTTCTTCTTTGCCTTGAGGGCATCTTTCCTTGCTCTTAAAATCCTGATTTCAATCTGTGTTAAAAAAAAATAGCACATTATAGACCACTATTATCAAACAACAAAGCAATGACAAAAAGCAAACGGTCTATTCAAGGTTACAGATCAAGTGAGGATTCTCCAAGGGTGCAGAAGAGGTGAGACCTGTATTGAAGAGTGTAGTGGAAGAGAGGTATGTCCACAGGTACAAAGAAAGTGAGACCTGTGTCTAAGAGTGCAGTAGGAGATAAGCTTCATGAAGTCTAGTCCACTGCACTCTTACACACAGGCTTCACCACCTATATTCTCCAGGAAAGGCCTCTCTCCCACTACAGTCTTGAACTCAGGCCTCACCTCATCTGTCCCTCTGGACATACCTCACCTCATCTACACAATCTACTTCCTAATCTAAGGTAACACAGGTGACATTATTGTGAAAAGATGAAATATATGTATTTAATCATGCAGACACTATTAATTCCTTCTCAAAAAACTAAAAGTCATTTTTTTCACCAAAATCGTTTTTTAAATAACATTTTAGATACACAGTGCAGGTCCTATGTACAAGCATTCAGTGTCCATGACTACAGTGGAGAGGACTAACCTCCTCTCACCCTTGGACAAGCCTTACCTCATCTCTGTCCTCTGAACAGGCCTCAATGTATTGAGTATAATTGATAGTAAGTAGGTGCATATGAGGTGACGCATGTCCAAGGGTGTAAATAAGCTGAGGCCTGTCTAAGCATGCCAATTAGTTGAAGTCTATTCAGGGTTGCAGATGAGGTAAGGATTGTCTAGGGGTGCATAAGAGGTATGGCCTCTATTGAAAAGTGTAGTAGAAGAGAGGTCTGTCCACGGGTGCAAAGAACTTGAGACCTGTGTCTAAGAGTGCAGTGGGGGATAGGCTTCATGAAGCCTAGTCCACTGCACTCTTAGACACAGGTCTCATCATTTACGCTCTCCAAGAAAAGCCTCTCTCCCACTACAGTCTTGAACACAAGCCTCACCTCCTCTGTCCCTCTGGACATGCCTCACCTCATCTGTACAATCTACTTCCTAATCTGAGGTAACACAGGTGACATAATTGTGAAAAGGTCAAATTTTTTTATGTAATCATGCACACACTATTTATTCTTTCTCAAAAATGTAAAAGACATTAATTTACCCCAAAAATGTTTCAGTAGTGCAATGAAAAGCTTATACATTTGACCTTTTCTCTGTTTTTCAATTTTTATTCTAAAAAAAGATTATGAGGCCTAAGCAGGAGTGCAGACGTGATGAAGCCTGTCCAGGGGAGCACAAAAGGTGAGGCTTGTGTCCAAGAGTGCAGTGGACAGGACTAAACTGGAGTAGTGTGCAAAAAAAAGATGAGCCTCATTTATAAAGCCCTGCATCAGTTTTCCCCTGCTGATGCGTCACTTTTTGTGACGCATCAGCGGCATAAAACATGTGCCTTGTTGCGCCTTATTTAAAAAGTGACGCATGTAGGTAGATGCGTCACTTTTTAAACCTCTGCGCCACATTATACCTCTGTCAGGTGTAATGTACACAGAGGGGTCATTTCTCCGCAAAAAGCCTCGTAATAGTGACGCAGTGAAATCTATGAAATTTCACTGCGTCACTTTTAAGACACTGTTACGTCAAAATCTTGCGCCTGCCTCACAGCAGACATAAGACTGAGGCAAACGCTTTCACATGGGGCTTTCCCCATGTGAAGGGATGCATTGCTGGAGTACAAGCATTCCATTTCAGTACTGAAAACTCACTATTTTACAAAATACATTTCCTCTCTCTTGCAAACAATCCTACCAAGCATTACCCAAAAAAATAACACAAACCAACAGCAAAGAAGCTCAGTGTGCTTCCTAATCTGAGGTAACACAGGTGACATGATTGTGAAAAGTTCAAATTTTTTTATGTAATCATGCACACACTATTTATTCTTTCTCAAAAATGTAAAACTCATTAATTTGCACCAAAAATATTTTAGTAGTGTAATGAAAAGCTTATACATATAACCTTTTCTCTGTTATTCAAATGTTATTCTAAAAAAAGATTATAACGCCTAAGCAGGAGTGCTCATGTGATGAAGCCTGTCCAGGGGAGCACAAAAGGTGAGGCTTGTGTCCAAGAGTGCAGTGGACAGGACTAAACTAGAGTAGTGTGCAAATAAATAAATGAGCCTCATTTATAAAGCCCTGCGTCAGTTTTGCGCTACTGATGCGTCACTTTTTGTGACGCATCGGCGGCATAAAACATGTGCCTTGTTGGGCCATATTTAAAAAGTGACGCATGTAGGTAGATGCATCACTTTTTAAACCTCTGCGCCACATTATACCTCTGTCAGGTGTAATGTACACAGAGGGGCCATTTCTCCGCAAAAAGCCTCGTAATAGTGACACAGTGAAATCTATGAGATTTCACTGTGTCACTTTTAGGACACTTTTACATCCAAATCTTGCGACTGCCTTACAGCAGATATAAGACTGAGGCAAACGCTTTCACATGCAGCTTTCCCCATGTGAAAGGATGCATTGCTGGAGTACAATCATTCCATTTCTGTACTGAAAACTCACTATTTTACAAAATACATTTCCTCTCTCTTGCAAACAATCCTACCAAGCATTACCAAAAAATAACACAAACCAACAGCAAAGAAGCTCAGTGTGCTTCCTAATCTGAGGTAACACAGGTGGCATAATTGTGAAAAGTTCAATTTTTTTTATGTAATCATGCACACACTATTTATTCTTTCTCAAAAATGTAGAATTCATTGATTTGTCCCAAAATCGATTTTTCAATAACATTTTAGAAACACAGTGCAGGTCCTACTATTTATTCTTTCTCAAAAATGTAAAACTCATTAATTTGCACCAAAAATATTTTAGTAGTGTAATGAAAAGCTTATACATATGACCTTTTCTCAGTTTTTCAAATGTTATTCTAAAAAAAGATTATAACGCCAAAGCAGGAGTGCTCATGTGATGAAGCCTGTCCAGGGGAGCACAAAACATGAGGCTTGTGTCCAAGAGTGCAGTGGACAGGACTAAACTGGAATAGTGTGCAAAAAAAAGATAAGCCTCATTTATAAAGCCCTCCGTCAGTTTTGCGCTACTGATGCGTCACTTTTTGTGACGCATTGGCGGCATAAAACATGTGCCTTGTTGCGCCATATTTAAAAATTGACGCATGAAGGTAGATGTGTAATTTTTTAAACCTCTGCGACACATTATACCTCTGTCAGGTGTAATGTACACAGAGGGGTCATTTCTCCGCAAAAAGCCTCTTAATACTGACGTAGTGAAATCTATGACATTTCACTGCGTCACTTTTAGGACACTATTACGTCAAAATCTTGCACCTGCCTCACAGCAGGCATAAGACTGAGGCAAACGCTTTCACATGGGGCTTTCCCCATGTGAAAGGATGCATTGCTGGAGTACAATCATTCCATTTCAGTACTGAAAACTCACTATTTTACAAAATACATTTCCTCTCTCTTGCAAACAATTCTACCAAGCATTACCAAAAAAATAACACAAACCAACTGCAAAGAAGCTCAGTGTGCTTCCTAATCTGATGTAACACAGGTGACATGATTGTGAAAGCTTTAAATTTTTTTATGTAATCATGCACACACTATTTATTCTTTCTCAAAAATGTAGAAGCCATTGCTTTGTCCCAAAATCGATTTTTCAATAACATTTTAGAAACACAGTGCAGGTCCTATGTACAATTATTCCATTTCAGTACTGAAAAGTCACTATTTTACAAAATACATTTCCTATCTCTTGCAAACATTCCTACCAAGCATTACCCAAAAAATGAAACAAACCAACAGCAAAGAAACTCAGTCTGCTTCCCAATCTCAGGTAAAACAGGTAACATGTTTGTAAAAGATTCAAATATTTTTATATAATTATGCACACACTATCTATTCCTTCTTAAAAATGTTAAAGCCATGGATTTGCACTAAAATCGTTTTTCAACTACCATTTTAGGAACAGAACGCAGGTCCTATGTACAAGCATTCATTTTCACTACTGAAAGCCATTAATTTGCCCTAAAATCGTTTTTTATTTAATATTTTATGAACAGAACACTGATCCTATTTACAAGCATTCATTTTCACTACTAAAACCCATTGTTTTGCACTAAAATCGTTTTTCAATTAACATTTTAGAAACACTGCACAGATCCTATATACAAGCATTCATTTTCACTACTGAAACCCATTGATTTGCACTAAAATCGTTTTTCAATTACCATTTTAGGAACACAACACAGGTCCTATGTACAACCATTCAACTTCACTACTGAAACATCACTATTTCACAAAATACAAATCCTCTATTTTACAAATATTGAAACCATGCATTTTCAAAAAGCATCACACAAACCAACAGCAAAGAAAATCAATGTGCTTCTTAATCTTAACTCTCTATCTAAATGAATCATAACTCACCTTTACAAATGCTTTAGGAGATTCAGAACAGTGTCAGATACACACACCAATATTTATTTAGCAGAGCAAAAGGTATGTTCTCCAGGCACTGCAACCATTAATGGCACAGAAAACCTCTAATTCTACACACATATTCCTCATGGTAACCAATCCAAACCCTTCCCTCTCTATTTTCAAATCAACACCCTTCCCCCCCGTAGCCCTTTCTACCTGTTACCATAGCAACTCCCTCCTCACTGAGCTCCCAGGGGTAAAAGTTTATTCTACAATGTTGCAAATCAAATCAGCAAGCATGTTTGACCTCTCAATACACCAGCTTATCCACTGCAATCTTTCTTTAAATGACTTTTTCTTAACCACTCAAAGTACTTCTTTCACATAACAGAACCATGCACCCTAACTTTCAGTTTTCAACTATCTGAATCCACCAATCATTGCTTGTGAATCAAGAGCACTGAAACTCCACAGTTTGTTTTGCAAACTCCTACTGTTCCAACTGCCATTTCATTCCTACACTTCATCTGACTGCACCAGAACCTCCTCTCACCATGTACTCTGTCTAGATTATTGGACATAGCTACATTCACTGGGCTCAAAGGTATGCAGCTACCAGAAATTTTCACAACCTTGATTTACCAAATGTGAACATAAAATGGATTGGCTAAAGAGGATTGAGATGTCATCAATTGATACCATTGGTGAAAACCTTTTACCATCTGCCGCACCCTGACCTCATAATTTTGCACTGTGGTGGAAATGACCTAGGCACTTTGACTGGGGTAGGTCTGGAGATGGTTTTAAAGGACACCTTTGGGCAATTGATGACACTTTTTCCACAAACTGCCATGGTATATTCCAAGATATGCCAAAGACAGAAATGGAACTGGTCCAACCAATTTTGTCCACAATTTGAGAAAGCACGGAAACATGTGAATAAATCTGTTTCTGCTTACATGAGAGACTATGGAATGGGTTCAATATACAACAACAACTTGCGTTACAACATGCAAGATATCTACAGAGGAGATGGTGTGCACTTCTCAGATGAGGGGAATAGAATATTCCTCCTGAATTTAAGACTGTGCATTGGTACCTACTTGTAGGTACCTAAATCAGCCACAGAACCCAAAAGCTCTTTTCAGGGCTACCCTACCTCTGATCACTCCAAATGATTATCTTTTTCTAACTTTTTTCACTATTTTTCACCAAAGTACGCTTCCCGGTACGCTCCCCCCGCGAAAAATGTATTTTTTTTTCACCTATATGGGCCTCCTAAGACCCCCTCAGAAAACCTAGAGGGTCAGGGAGTGCCTACGATGCCCCCTTATACTCATTCCCAACGTTGTTTGTCCTCCATTTTCTGTCTCAAATCTACCGAAACACAAAATGGAGGACTCCCGTTACGCTTACCGGAACGCGTACCGGGGCGCGCACCGGGAACCGCTCCCATAAATTTTTTAAATTGAATTTCCATAAAAACCACTGGAGACACTTTCACCAAATATAGAATAGGCCATACTACATACCAGTCCCTACCATTTTCCCAAATTTGGTGGAATTCCATTGACCCATTTGGCCTGTAGCCCTCTCTAAATATCCTGAGGTGAATTACTTGACAAAATGCATCTGAAGTGTTAGAATTTACAACCAATTAAAATGTTACTTTCATTTTCTACTATTATTTCATGACATTTGATTGGTTATGTACATGAATATATATAAAGAAAGAGAGGGAAAACACAGCCATTTTGACTACTACTTCCTGAAGTACATTTCAAAAGGATTTTCACTGAGAACTTAAACTTCTTTTTCAAAGGTAAGATGTTATTTTGAAAACTGAACTATGTTGTGCACTTTAAGTTAATTTGGAAAACATTTTCTGATAGTTATATACTATCCCTCTGTAATAGTTATAGATTGAGATAGGCTTCTCTGTTATAGTTATGGATAGAGTTAGGCTTGTCTTGTATAATTATGAATTTACTTAGGCTTTATGATATACACTATTTTATATTTCTACTTCCAGCCTGATACCATACACTGCCCAAAGATAACTTCACTGTTAAAAAAAAAATCAAAACTACCTGTCTGAACTTAAACCCAACAGTGCCCTATCTCTACTGATATATTTATTTTTTATGCAAATTACAGCAAGAAAATGGAAGGAGAGC
The DNA here is from genome assembly GCF_964261635.1 of Lissotriton helveticus. NCBI lineage: Eukaryota > Metazoa > Chordata > Amphibia > Caudata > Salamandridae > Lissotriton > Lissotriton helveticus. The sequence goes on along the minus strand of NC_136061.1, from coordinate 1,059,929,645 downwards.
AGAATATTTCCTTCAAAATTGTTCTGGAGAACAACGGCAAAAAATGTATTGTAGATAAAGAAGACTTAGATTTCATGGATGAATCACGGGACTATGAATTAGTTCAATGTGTAGAAGCAGTAGATTCGCTGATTGAAAATGAGGACATTTCCGACAATGTGTTGTTAGAAATTCTGTTAAATTTCGAAAAAGAATCAGAAAAATAAATGTATATTTAATAATCAAAAATTGTTCGAGACATTATTCATTTTTATATGTAATTCATAAACTAGTACCAAATTGATTATAATGTAAATTCAGACTTATAGTATACTGTGCAACTTTTTTATGTTACATAGTAATTTTGCTCATAGTTACTTCCTTTCTTCCACTATATTATCTCCAATGTGTGACATCTCTTTTTCATCTCCTGCCTCCATGTTCTTTCTGCTTTCCTGACAGACTATGCTATGGATTCCATATACCACAATAACTTCTGTAACAACATGCAAGATATCTACAGAGGAAACGGTGTACATTAAATTTAAGACTCAGCATTGGTACCTACATGTTGGTACTGAAAACACCCAAACAACACAACAACTCTATGCAGAGCTACCCTACCTCTAATCACTATAAATTATTATTTTACTGTTTCACTGGGTTTGCCTCTTGGTACACTCCCCGGTAAGCTCCCCGGTGCGCGTACCGGGCGCTCCCCCTGCGAAAATAGACCCTTTTATGGCCCCCACATCAAACCTAGGGGGTCAGGGCAGGTGTACCCTGCCCCCTTTTGGTCATTTCCCCCTTTGTTTTTTGCCACCTCTTGTGTCTCGATCCTACCGAGACACAAGATGGCGGCCACTGCGGACTGTTTCGAATGTTTACAGACACCCGAGAGCCAATCAGCTTTCCGTGCGCAAGTCGCGTAGCGCGCCCGGTGCACTCCCCGGTACGCGTACCGGGGCACGCTTATAGATATATATATTTTTTTAACCCAAATTCCTCAAAATCCTCTGGAGCACATATCTTGAGACATAGCAAAGGCACATCGGGCTACCAGTCCCTACAATTTTGCCAAGTTTGGTGAAAATCCATTCAGCCGTTCGAGCTGAAAGTGAGTTTGACCGCCCTATGGAAATTAACATGGGGAAAACACGTTTTGGGACCCCCCTTTTATCTCACCCCAGCTTGACGGATCCCCCCCAAACTTTCAGGGAAGGAGCAGAGAGCCGCGAGGCAAAGTTGAGGAAAAATTCAGGCAGATTCCTCAACCGGCGCCAAGAATGTTGCGATTTCCCTATGGAAAACAATCCTAACTATAACTACCTACTGGCGACCGCCAGTAGGTAATATATATATATATATATATTCACTGAAAAAACCATAGGTTATAGACCATATATAGTTAGGAATTAGCATTTACAAAACCTTGAAAATTCACTGAAAAAACCATAGGTTATAGACCATATATAGTTAGGAATTAGCATTTAAAAAACCTTATTTTACTCACACAAAACCATTGAAATTCCATATATAGTTAGTTGCACTAACTATATATCGCGCACCCGCAATCCACTGCTGATCATGTCACATATTACATCATTCATGACATGGTCAGTGACATCACTGATGACATCTCAAATGACATCACTGATGAGATCACTGATGACGTCATCCAGTGACTGTGTGTTTCTGTAAAGTTTAAATATGTTTTACATATTGAAGAATGAGTAGATGTATAAGTGTCTGGACGAAGGATTTAGTAGGTGCATGACTGAATGTATGAGTGAGTGATTAAATGTGTCTCACTGAGTGCATGGGTTAGTGACTAAACTGTCTTAATTTGTGCATCATTATGTCTGTTGTTCTGTAAACTGCTGCATGTGTTGATCATTAGCTATACAAGAGGCTATATGTGTTATTAATTGGTTGCCCAAGTATTTCTATGGCAGATTGAGTTTGTGTGGGGGTGGCTGGAAGGTGTGTGACTCTATGCATAGATGTGTGAGCAGTTTATTCACTAGGTGTATGAGTTCAAGAGTGCATGTGGAAACAGCTACATGGGCAGTTGACTGTGTGCATGAGTGTATTGATGAGTGAATGGATATCTCAATGCTACATGTCATAGTAAGTACATATGTAAAACACAGTACATGTGAGAGTTGGCATATATAAATAACTGTGCATGAGAGCCACTGAATGAGTGAGTGGTTGTATCGATCATTGTGAACTTGTATCAGGGATTGTATAAGAGAGTAAATATGTGTTAGTATATGTTTCAATAAGTAAGGTGTGTTTAACTGTATAGTTGAAGAAATGGAGGTGAGATTGTTTCTTTGCATGACTGACTGGGTGTGTGAGTAACTCCATGGATGAGTGGCAGTGTGTGAGTGTCTGTATACACTGAGTGTATCTAAGGTTATATTAGAGTCTGAAGAGGTTTATCGTATTAGCACAAGAATGATGTCAAATGAGATGTCATCAGTGATGTCATCAGTGATGTCATTTGAGATGTCATCAGTGATCTCATCAGTGATGTCATTTGAGATGTCATCAGTGATGTCATCAGTGATGTCACTGACCATGTCATGAATGATGTAATATGTGACATGATCAGCAGTGGATTGCGGGTGCGCGATATATAGTTAGTGCAACTAACTATATATGGAATTTCAATGGTTTTGTGTGAGTAAAATAAGGTTTTTTAAATGCTAATTACTAACTATATATGGTCTATAACCTATGGTTTTTTCAGTGAATTTTCAAGGTTTTGTAAATGCTAATTCCTAACTATATATGGTCTATAACCTATGGTTTTTTCAGTGAATTTCAATGGTTTTTTAATAGCAAATATCATAAGCTGTCGAATGTCAAGTACGTGGTAAGTGAAAACATTTTCGTGTTTATGCACACTGATCTGCTTTGAATGGTGCCCCCCCCCCCTCATTTCTATTAGGAGTACTCTCTCTTTGCAGATAGTGAAAGGTAGTTAATGCAGGCCTTTGCCCCCGTTGTAATCCGTTGTGCCTGCTTCTCTCTCCATTTGATTGATTGTTATCCAAGTATTTACTGTTTTAGAATTAGTTCTCTTTGGTTCATTCTCTATTTACAAACAAACACAGAGTCGCAATACTCTGTTTAGTCTTTGCAGATAACGAAAAATCGTGTAAAAAAAAGAAAAGGAATCGAGCAAAATCAGTAGGCCACTAATGGGATCTCTTTTTGACCTCGCTAAAATAGAAACATTAGGAACAACCCCTCATAACAAATACAAAACTAGTGAGATGAACTGAACTCCACACAATGATGGCTGCAAAACAGCTCGGCTCCGCCACCCACCCCGCCCAAAATAACGATAAAGAGCGGCTGCCATGATTGGTTGCGGAATGGCCACAACGGAGCTACGAAATGGTGGTGCTCTCATGCTAACCCCAGCTTCAGTCTGAAACATCCAGAAACACTGTAGACTACCAATTCGATCAGTTCCGGTAGCGCCCCAATGTAACCCGGTAGAGAAGAACTAGCCCTCCCCTCTTTGACTGATGGTTCTTGTTGCCTGTCCCTTCTGTTGTCATTTAAAAGAACTATTTAGCCTGCTGAAAGGGGTTGTGTTTCGACCGCTGGTTGGTGGAGACATTTTGACTATATTCTGGACCTGCGTTGTCGCGTAATGCGTCATATGACGCGCCGCGTTAGCGCATCCGGAAGTCATCCGGGGCGCGCAGCGCGTAACGTAAGCATAACAAGTCATGTGACTTGTTAATAAAACTTTTCATTGGTTCATTTTACTTTTCTTATTCTAATGATGAAAGCCTTGGTCATATCACCTAAAAATTACGCTTTTAATTACTTCCGAACATTATTTTTTCTTAAATATATGTTATAATGTTCCAGGCTAATATACTTTCCCGGAAATTTTACAACTGTCCTGCAAGTAAAATATATTCTATTTTCGAGAAAAAGAGCTTTTTTTCGTCCCATGACGGAGCCGTTGAGCAAAAGAGGGTCGACCTGCTGTCTTAGTCGCCGATACGCCTGAATATGAGATTCTTATCGATCACTTTATGTTGCAGGAATAGAAAACACAACAGCCCTTGACCATTTATCTTTACTGCGTTCCTTCGTATTATACCTTTTACCCTTCATGTAATTGGTCTGCTTTATTTCACTTGCCTTTTAATGATTCTAAAACAGTGACTATTATTAAAAACTTTACCAATGTATATACTACTACCATGTTTTCTTTTAAAAACCTTTATTGTGAAAATTTCATTATACAAATACGAGCCTATAACCACGTGGGCCTGCCACGGAGCAAACTGTAATCGTATATGATGAATAGACATTTACACTGTAGAGGAACGTAACGGGCGGGCCATTAGGCTGCAAGAACTAAGGTGTCTAACAGTTACGGAATCGGTGGACGTACATTTTATAATTAAAATACGACAGGGCCAGTTACAATAAAATTATCTAGATATACATTTGCGGGCAAGTACCATGGGTGACGTTAATTCGAATTTTCAACAGTACAGTAATCAATAACACATCAGAACTTAATATCAATAGGGATGTCGAAATATTCAATCAATTCTCGTCCCCGCCCGCCATGTGCTTCAAAACTGCATACGTATATCGTGATTTCAAGGTTCTGCAACCAGTACACAACAAGGAGTTACGAGTCCCATTTATTCCGGCGCCATTTTGGGCGAGGACGGGCAGGTCCAGGATATAGTCAAAATGTCTCTACCAACCATCGACTATGATGATGTTCATATGCTGTATTTATTAGAGTAACACTCATCTGTCCACATGAAATTAATTTACCACAATCTAAACATGTCATTTTAATCTTTCCAAAGTTCTTCTAAATATTTGGGACCGTTTCCCTTGCCTCTGAAGCTCTCAGTGCCACTTCTTTGATGAATGTACTAGCAGGTCAGGGGTTCTCCTCCAAATCTCTCTTTTATGCAGCACTATAATTAATTGGTGCCACCTCTCCATATGACGATGCATGGTAAAGTTACCACAACTATATTTTTTTTCGGTTCCTCTGGAGAGTTCATCGTGGCAGATGAAGCGTGTAACGTACCGGGCATTTACCTTTTTTTGCATGTACAGGAAAGGAAAAAAAAATCGAGCGTCCGAGTTCTAAGGTGTCCCAGGGCCATTTTAGTGGACCAGGCCCAAATCCAAAGAACAGGCCGCCATTTTGAGAGTCCTCTTGCAGCCGCCTGTCGCTGTAGCATCAAGAGCAGCCGAAACTCAGCTGAATGGCAACTGAAACGGTAAATGGGCGCCCCACTACATTTCAGCATTGTAGGATGACCACACCAGTACAGCAACTTGCTAGACATCACCTCGGTGCCATCCGGATCTCGGCGCCCCACTGCAGATGAAGTGCCTCTCAACTATGAAACCACCACGGTGACATCCGGATCTTGGCGCGTTGTGCTGCCTTCGGCCTATTCGCACATCGGTCCGCTACTGACGCCATCTCACAGGCTAATGGGGTGACCCACGCCGAGTTTCAGCATTGTAGGATGACCACACCAACTTGCTAGACATCACCTCGGTGCCATCCGAATCTTGGCATCTCAACGCCTAGTGGTATCTTCCATACAGAAAATATTGTTACGCTGCCTTTGGCCCCATTCGCACATCAGTCCGCAACTTAGACATCACCTCGGTGCCATCCGGATCTTGGCATCTCAGCGCCTTGTGGTGTCAGTCAGAAAATATTGTTGCGCTGCCTTTGGCCCCATTCGCACATCAGTCCGCTACTGACACCATCTCACAGGCCAATAGGGCGCCCCACGCCGACTTTTACCATTGTACGATGGCCACACCAGTGGCACAACTTGCTAGACATCACCTCGGTGCCATCCGAATCTTGGCATCTCAACGCCTAGTGGTATCTTCCATACAGAAAATCTTGTTACGCTACCTTTGGCCCCATTCGAACATCGGTCCGCAACTTAGACATCACCTCGGTGCCATCCGGATCTTGGCATCTCAGCGCCTTGTGGTGTATTCTCTTCAGAAAATATTGTTGAGCTGCCTTTGGCCCCATTCGCACATCGGTCCGCAACTTAGACATCACCTCGGTGCCATCCGGATCTTGGCATCTCAGCGCCTTGTGGTGTCTTCTACTCCGAAAATATTGTAGAAAATATTATTGCGCTGCCTTTGGCCCCATTCACACATCAGTCCGCTACTGACACCATCTCACAGGCCAACAGGGCGCCCCACGCCGACTTTTACCATTGTACGATGGCCACACCAGTGCCACAACTTGCTAGACACCACCTCGGTGCCATCCGGATCTTGGCATCTCAGCGCCTTGTGGTGTCTTCAAATCAGAAAATATTGTTGCGCTGCCTTTGGCCCCATTCGCACATCGGTCCGCTACTGACGCCATCTCACAGGCCAACGGGGCGCCCCACGCCGACTTTCAACATTGTAGGATGGCCACAGAAGTGCGACAACTTACTAGACACCACCTCGGTGCCATCCGGATCTTGGCGCGTTGTGCTGCCTTCGGCCTATTCGCACATCGGTCCGCTACTGACGCAAACTCACAGGCCAACGGGGCGCCCCACGCCGACTTTCAGCATTGTAGGATGGCCACACCAGTGCGGCAACTTGCTACACACCACCTCGGTGCCATCCGGATCTTGGCATCTCAGCGCCTAGTGGTGTCTTCTATTCCGAAAATATTGTTGCGCTGCCTTCGGCCCCATTCACACATCGGTCCGCTACTGACGCCATCTCACAGTCCAACGGGGCGCCCCACGCCGACTTTCAGCATTGTAGGATGGCCACACCAGTGCGGCAACTTACTAGACACCACCTCGGTGCCATCCGGATCTTGGCGCATTGTGCTGCCTTCGGCCTATTCGCACATCGGTCCGCTACTGACGCAAACTCACAGGCCAACGGGGGGCCCACGCCGACTTTCAGCATTGTTGGATGGCCACACCAGTGCGGCAACTTACTAGACACCACCTCGGTGCCATCCGGATCTTGGCGCGTTGTGCTGCCTTCGGCCTATTCGCACATCGGTCCGCTACTGACGCAAACTCACAGGCCAACGGGGCGCCCCACACCGACTTTCAGCATTGTAGGATGGCCACACCAGTGCTGCAACTTGCTGGACACCACCTCGGTGCCATCCGGATCTTGGCGCGTTGTGTTGCCTTCGGCCTATTCGCACATCGGTCCGCTACTGACGCCGCCTCACGTGCCAACGTATTTTCTCCGCATTTTACACCCTATGCCGCATAACAGGTCATGTGACTTGTTTATAAAACTTTTCATTGGTTCATTTTACTTTTGGTTTCCTAATGATGGAAGGCTTGATCATGTGACCTAAAAACAACACTTTTCATTGGATGAAAACTTTTTTTTTTCCCAAACGATGAAAGCCCCACCTTGTTTCTGGATGTTTCAGACTGAAGCTGGCGTCAGCATGAGAGCACCACCATCTCGTAGCTCAGTCGTGGTCATTCCGCGAGCAATCATGGCAGCCGCTCCCCACCAGAAGCCTGCAGGAGTCGGAGCCCCCAAAACTTTTGATGAATTCTCAAGGCGGAGGGGACGCTTTCGAGAATGGGGTCCAAGACCTAGCAGACAAGCGTCCGATTTCCAAGGTGTCCCAGGGCCATTTCAGTGGACCAGGCCCAAAAAGGAAACAGCCTGCCGCCATTTTGAGAGTCCTGTGACAGCCGCCTATCGCTGCACCGCAAGAGTGGGCGCAACTCAGCTGAATTGCGGCTTTTGACACAGTGGACCAAAAACGGACGGAATGGCAACTGAAACGGTAAAGGGGCGCCCCACTACAACAGATGACACTCCACCTGGAGAGGCCCGTTCACGCCGCCTCCCCCGGGGCGCCCCACGCCGTTATTCGGAGCAGCATTGTAGGATACCAAAACCAGTGCGGCAACTTACTGGACATCACCTTGGTGCCATCGTTCTGCTGCCTTGGAACTATTCGCGCAACAGTTTGCTACTGATGACCCACCCCCCGCGACGTCCCATGCCATTATTTGCTGGGTGGCAACTTACTAGACATCACTTTCGTGTCATCTAGATTTCAGCGCGTTCTGCTGCCTTGGAACTATTCGCACAACAGTTTGCTACTGATGACCCACCCCCCGCGACGCCCCACGCCGGAAATCTGGACGTTGTGCTGCGTTGGGACTATTCGCACAGCCGACCGCTACTTCGTTGTTTTTCCCTAAAAATGTTTATATGTTATTACTATTTTTGTTTTCTTGTATATATTTATAAATTATTAAAGTTTTATAATCTTACTACTTTGTCGGAGTGCTATATATTTTTAATGTGACACATAATTGTAAAAACTTTGATGTACAAAGAGTCATCCCTGGAATCTTCCGCTTCAGGCTCGGTCCCCTCCCCAATCACAATACAGGATGGTTTTCAGATAATAGCAACGCTTCTGCTGTGACGGATCTCATCGAGTGTGGGCCTTGATCTACTATAACTCCTTTGAAGAGGGGTGATTCTTTACAGCTGTGGCCATAAACTACATCTGCAGGGCTAGCTGATACCCTAGGACCAGCCTGGACAATCGGACACAGAGGAAAAGGAGTGTCAGAGGGTGCGGTAGTGAATAGGGCGAAAGGGAGGTGTCGGGCGGGCACAGGGTGTGATTCTCAGGGAAGAGCAGCGCAGATGGGGGGAGGTTTATTGCCCATGCATAAGACAGAGAGCGGTGGTGACCAGTGCCTAGGGAAGATGCTTGCGTGGGTGAGGAGCCATGCTACGAATCGACAGCGTGCAGAGAGTGGGTCTGGTCAAGACATCTAAAATGGCTGCCGTGCACGACAAAAGTGTGGCATTTCAAAAAAGGCAAGATGGCGCAGACAATGTTTTTCAACACTTCCTCATTTCCTTCGAATCGAACGTTAACAGACGTTGGGGCATATTACCAAAGTTAAGCGATATTTATCGCTAACGATGCTTACCAACCAATTTTTTACCACTAAGCATCGTCAGAAATTATCGAAGATAAACCTTGCTATTATCAAGGTTTATCGCAAATGCGATAATAAACGGCCGCAATGCATGAATATCGCTAAAAACTCAGCGATATTCATGCATTACCGAGCTAATGCTCTTAGCCATGTTATCCACCTCCCATTGGATAACATGGCTAAGAACTGCTCAGGGCAGGTGTTACTTTTTGGAGATATTCGCGCTTAGCGCGAATATCTCCAAAAGTTGGTAATAGGAGATAGATATCTTGCATGTTGTAATGCAAGTTATTGTGGTATATGGAACTCATACCATAATCTCTCAGGAAAGCAGAAACTGATCCTTTTGGGACCGCCTAAAAAGGCCTAGGGGGTGAGGAGTACTCTACTTTGCCCCCTTTTCACGTTCCGAACTATTTTATTTTACTCTCTTCTGTAATTACACAAAATAGCAGCGATAAGATGCATCGGAGACACACAGTGAGAGAAAGGAGGCCGGAGATGAAGAAGAGATGTCAAATACACATTGGAGATAATATAGTGGCAGAAGGGAAGTAAATATGAGTAAACTTACCATGTAACATAAAAATGTTGCACTCTATACTATAAGTCTCATTTTATACTACAATCACTTCGCTACAACCTCATAAATTAAAAATAAAAATGAATAATGTCTCAAACAATTTTTGATTTCTAAATATAAATTTATTCTTCAGAATTTTCTAAATTTGAAAGAACTAGTAACATGTCCTCATCAGCAATGTCCTCATTAAAAGTCTCCAATGATGATTCTTGTAACTCTATGGTCTCCAAACACTCGATAAATTCGCCATCAAGAGATTGATCAAATAAATCATTCAAGTCATCTCCTCCTTGTGACAATATTTCATTATTGGTGCTGTCAATTTCAATCAATGTAGTGGAATCATTCAAGTCATCTCCTCGTGACAATATTTCATTATTGGTGCTCTCAATTTCAATCAATGTAGTGGAATCATTCAAGTCATCTCCTCCTTGTGACAATATTTCATTATTGGTGCTGTCCATTTCAATCAATCTAATGGAATCATACAAGTCATCTCCTCCTTGTGACAATATTTCATTATTGGTGCTCTCAATTTCAATCAATGTAGTGGAATCATTCAAGTCATCTCCTTGTGACAATATTTCATTCTTGGTGCTGTCCATTTCAATCAATCTAATGGAATCATACAAGTCATGTCCTCCTTGTGACAATATTTCATTATTGGTGCTCTCAATTTCAATCAATGTAGTGGACAATTCAAAAGAAATTGCCACGGTCTCTTCATTGTGAGCCATTTTATTTTGAAATTGCTTGCTGTAAATTGCAGAAAAAAATTATCACTTTCATTTATCGTTTTTAGTAATACATAATATAAAACTAACTTTATCAAGTATTTAGTATAACAGAAGGACTGCAAATAAATAACAGAAAACATTTTTCAAATTATCTTCAAGTGTACAACATAGTTCCCCTTACAAATTAACAACTCACCTTTTTAAAAGTAGCAGAAGTGTTAGTACTGTGTAAATCAAACACCAGAAATTCACCACCAAAAATTCCTCACAAATGTACCTCAGACAGTAGTATCACAAAATGGCTGTGGTTTCCTCTCATTTGACATATATACATAACCAATTAACTTTCATCACACACAAATACAAAACCAAAGTAACATTTTAATTGGTTCTAAATTTCAACACTTTCAAATGTGTTTTCCCCATGCAATTTTCCATAGGACATTTACATACGTCTACAGCCTGAATGGCTGAACGGAATTACACCAAACTTGGCAAAATGGTACATCAAACCTAAGAGGTCAGGAAGGATCTACTATGCCCCCTTATGGTCATTTCCCCCTTCGCTTTGGCCTCCTCTTGTCTCTCAATCCTACCGAGAGACAAGATGGCGGCCGCTACGGACTGTTTGGAATGTTGACAGACGCCGGAGAACCAATCAGCTTCGCAAAGCTCCGTAACGCGAAAAGTACGCGAAGCGGAGCGCTGTTACAGATATATATCTTTTTTTGAACGTTAATTTCTCAAAATCCACTGGAGCACATATATTGAGACCTAGCAAAGGCACATCGGGCTACCAGTCCCTAATATTTTGCCAAGTTTCGTGCAAATCCATTCAGCCGTTCGATTATTATTATTTTGTTTTTTTTTTGCCCCGCGGGGCCCTTTTAAAACCTCCACATCAAACCTAGGGGGTCAGCGAGGATCTACTATGCCCCCTTATAGTTATTTCCCCCTTTGTTTTGACCTCCTCTTGTCTCTCGATCCTACCGAGAGACAAGATGGCGGCCGCTACGGACTTTTTGGAATGTTGACAGACGCCGGAGAACCAATCAGCTTCGCTTCACAAAGCTCCGTTGCGCGAAAAGTACGCGTCCTGGGACGCTGCCAGGTCCGCTGTTACAGATATATATCTTTTTTTAAACGTTAATTTCTCAAAAACCACTGGAGCACATATATTGAGACCTACAAAAGGCACATCGGGCTACCAGTCCCTACAATTTTGCCAAGTTTCGTGCAAATCCATTCAGCCGTTCGGGCTAAAAGTGAGGCCAACCGCCCTATGGAAATTAACATGGGAAAAACGCGTTTTGGGACCCCCCTTTTTTCTCGGCCCCCCCTTGACGAACCCCCCCAAAATTTTCAGGGGCTGCTCAGAAACAAAATGTGCCATTTTCCTGAAAATTTCAGCCAATTCCGTCCACAAACGCCAAAGTTATTAGACATAGAATTTTCAAAAATCCCATGGGGAAAAAATCCTAACTATATATACCTACTGGCGACCGCCAGTAGGTAATATATATATATATATATATATATATATATATATATATATATATATATGTATATCATCAAAGTTTTGTGACCGAAATCTGGTTGCAAAACTTTGAAAAGTTACCGACTCCTAAGTTGCTATGGGTCCCTTCCCCTTTGAGAATGTTAAGAAAATTGTTTGTTGGGGAGTAAACAGTGGTCAGGGGGACTATTGCCAACTTTCAAGCAAGTTAAAACATAAAAAACATTTCTTTTTAAATTCAGCCTGTTTTTAAGGAAAATGGACGGGCTTGCATGTTAAAAAAAGGTTTGCTTGTTTAAATGCAATCACAGAGGTGGTGATCTGCTGAACTTAGCAGACCACAATGCCTCTGATGGCAGCCACTTGTAGTGAGTGGAAATTTGGGACTTGCATCTTGAATATTGATAAATTAGGTATTATTGTGTTTTGGAAATTTTGTTAACCAACCTATTAGTACAGAGGTCAGTTCGCAAAATTCCTTTTCACTCACAAAACTTCTATATGCACTTTACCATGTTTTGCCAATGAAAATTTAGTACATCAAGTCCTGAGTCTCCATGTCCTTGGGTCAGCTACCTCGTAGCTTAAGCACTTACAGAGCTATTTATGGTTCGGTTGAAGTTGGGCATCTACCAACAAATTAGTGAATTTTCTACTCTGTTAAATCTCCAATTGTCCTTTGTCACATAGAGTTGGAGAACTACTTCATTCTCATCCACATCTGGTTCTTAACTTTATCCAGTGGTTGGAGTACCTCAGGGCCACTGGCTACACTCTTAGAAAACGTCTGTGCCATTTAGGGTGGGCCCTCTGAATCATTTTCTCATGGTTGCGATGAACACCTAATGCATGGTAGCCATGAAGATAAATAAATACTGAAATGTCCCGAAAGTGCAGAAAACAACCTGCACATCCCGAACAATTTGTTTTGTTATTCAAAAACAAACCCTTCTTTGGGGGATAATTTCTGAAACACAAAGATAATGCCAAGCAGTCCCTGATACCGTGGCATGCCTGACTTTGGATAAGTGCTGAAAATACTCCTGCTAATGAAAATTTTCAATGACATTTTCCTGCTGACATAGAGGGGAAACTGCAAAATGATGGGCAGGCTGCCACCAGGATGGCAGATGTCGGGCTTCTGCTGGAACTGCAGGTTGGAAGCCCATTCGGCAAACAATATTTGATCCATTTATATGACCCCTTTAAGCACTAGAACAAATCTCCTTGCCTATATTAGACATAAATGGAATTTTGCAAGTCAGATATACCCAGTTCAGAGCTATGGAGGTTTGTGTATCCCCAGATTTATTAAGCCCTTTATTTGTATTTACAAAGCCACATTAGGGGCTATTTGCGCCACCTTGCATTACTTTGCAAAGAAATGTAACATAACACAGCGGCCTGCGCTGCGTTATGTTACATTTCATAGTGGTATGAGTTCCATGAGTGGAGCATGGGCGTTCCCATGACTATGCCCAGGGATTTTGGCACATTTTCAGGTATACTAAAGCTAGGAATCCTTGGAATGCATCAAAATGTTACGCCTTCCCCAGTGAGGCGTAACAAGGATATACAACTTTATGTCTCCTTGCTACTTTCTCTTTGTATGTGTGATACATTCTGCATCAGGCATGTAAAGAGAGGATTGTCTTACAATACTGTTTTTAGGCAGGAAGGTGTCCCTACCTGCATAAAACAATCCTGCCCATGTTGTAGGCACCGTTGCAGTGACATACAAGAATGCCTGTGTTGAAGCTAGGCAGCCACAAGTGCACCTGCACTTGGAGGAAGCTGAAAAGTGCTATATCTTAGTAGATATGGTGCTCTTCAGCTCTCACCCACACATGCAACTCAGTGCAGTATCACTGATTGCTGCCCTGCATTGTCTGAACTTTTAATAAATATGTCCCTTTGTGTGTACGTTTACTAGTCCGATGTACAGTACTAGTGCTGTACTAATCAATAGCTTCAAACCAAATTTAACAGTTCATGCTTACAAAATCCCTAAACAATTTGTATCTACAACACACAGCTTCCAACACACAAAATATTCAAATGTTAAGGTTTTACTTTAGCATTAGATTCCATCACGCCTTACTCACTTAACCTTAGTTCCCATCTGTTCAGTTCAGTTCAGTTCAACTTTATTCGGATACAACAGTACCCATAAAAGCACAAAAACAAGTACATATTGAAAAATTGACCATTAAAAAATAATTTAAAATATTCATTATACAAATCCAGTGACTTTGTGCAAAGCTATACATCATGACAGTGCAGATAGATTGTTAAAATAGAGGAACGATAAAGAGACAATACAAAACTATTTATAACAATGTCAGGCATCACTCATAGTACTGCACGCCATTACTGCCAATTTTAAAAAAGTGCTAGTGCGAAAAATAAGGTCCACATCGTCTAATGCTAACATAGAACGTAATGCTGCCTCTAAACTAATTGGTCTTCTTTTGTTAAAATACGAACATAAAAACTGTTTAAAATAATTAATATAGTATTTACAGAAAAATATAAAGTGATTGATAGTTTGTTCACTCCTCCCATCACAAGGGCACAGGTTCGAATTTGAGTTAGGACTATGACCAAGTGGGAAGCAGAGTGCAAAGCGAATTGTGCCAGCTTCTTAAACAGGACAATAGGCTCGTCTCCCATCGGCTCATTGGTAAGAACAAATACATATGGAGTGGACGACTATACCGTTCAATGTCCATGTAGTTGCGCACAGTAATTTTTCTGGCCTCTGCTGCCTCCCGCTCGGTCTTATATAGGGAGTACAGAGCATTCCGCATATCCTTTTTTGCGACTAAAGTAGCGAGTGTAGGGTCCCAAAAAATACTTTCCATGTTTATACTGCGCAAACTACTCAACACACAACTCAACCATGGGATTTCTAGACACTTAGCACAACCTAGACAGTCCTTGATAATTGTCTGTGTCAAGGAGGCTGCTTCATTCTTCCATACTGCAATCCACATAAGTGCCGGACGGGCCCTAATAAAATCAGTAATAAAATTAATATTGAGCTCTTTATGGGATATGTAATGGGAGGTTGGGATTGGAACATTCAATAATTTCCTGCAAAACCTATTCTCTTCCTGCTGTATACCAGAACAGTTGACCGTCCCCCATATCTCAGCGCCATATGTGGCTACTAGGATACACTGGAGTTTGTAAATCTTTTGTACGGCTAATACTGCGGCCATGGTCTTGGGGCGAGGTATGCTTAGGATCGAATTGGTGGCCTATGAGAACTTGCTCCTGGCGTGAGCTAAATGCTCATTCCAGGAGCTGTTCGCAGCAAAGGCCAAACCCAAATATACAACAGATTTTACCGCAGTCATCTTATGGCCGTCTATTATGATCGGGCGTATAGCATGTTTACCTGGGCCACTGCTCATTAAAAAGGTTTTTTTTAAATTAACTTGCAAGTCTAAATTTTTCATAAAAATATTAAAATCTTGGACCAGGAGGCGTAGTGAATTTGATGTACGACCTATTAAAACTGCATCGTCAGCATAGAGCAGCACAGGGATGGGTACTTTATTAATATATGGAACATCTTTGGTGGCCAATTTCAGAGAGGCATTCAGGTCATTAATGTATATAATAAAAAGCGGGGGGGCCAACACGCAACCTTGTCTGACCCCCTGCCGATGTTAATGGATCCTGAAACCTCACCTCCCACACCAATTCTTATGGAATCGTAAATGCCTATGCATGTATGTTTCGCAAAAATATTAGCGATTCCTACATATTCCTTAATTGTGAATTAAACAATGTGATTGGCAATTAAGGAATAGCTTCCCATTCATTCCCATGGGCCTACAGGCCCATGGGAATACTCGCAAAAAGGCACTCGCAATTGTGCATGCAATTTCAAGAGTGCAAGAGGGCCAAATGGCCACCCTGATGCACCCCTGAAATTTGCATGTGATCACATGTTGCCCAAGGGCATGTGTGTGTGCAACATGGTACTTTGAAAGGGGCAGATCCTGTGAATCTGCCCCTTTGCGACCGGTATTTATAATGAAGCATGTGCCCCTAAGTGATGTTTCTTGTGGGTTTGAATATTATTCTCTTATATGAAAGTAAATCAAAGTAGTGTATCCATGGTGATCACTGAAGGGCAGTTGATCCCATGCTATCTACTGTGTTTTGAGCTGTGATTAAATGACAGACCAAGGGGAGCACTGGGGGTTTAACACTTGACATTCAATTTGTTTTGGACGGTTAATTTTTATGCCACATCTGTTTTGCACATACGTGCTAACGCACACCACCCCACGTTTGAGTATACAATTTGTTTCATATTGTATTTTTGATGTACTGCTTTTGTTCCTTTATTTGTGAGTTGCGTGTGGTGAGTGTTATCTCCTTTGAATTGCCCACTCCTCTCTCCTGTACTGTGTCCAAGAAGCAGTCTGTCACCGCAGGAGTAACTCCAAGTTTGATAACCTCACAACACATGCCATAGGAGTGACTCAAGGACCACATCTAAATGTTAGCCAAACTGATATATGCCTAACAAAAGTTTAGAAAAGCCCCAACCCTGCTCTTTATGATTCGCTGTCCCTGCAAAGTTTTCCATATCAAACCCATTATGTTCCTAAGATGTGTCTAGGCCCTTCTGACCAGTGACATTTCCGGAATCAAAAAGCCCCTTTGATGGGTTCACTGACAGAATATCGAAGCTCAATATATCGTGGTTAAAAATATTGTGTCAAAAATATCTTGCATACAAATATAGTTTTTCTATGCTGCTTATAATGTAAATGACAAAAATATTGAAAAAAATAGCTTCACACTAATATCTAAAAATATATACAAAAATATGATTTTTAAGGTTTTATAGTTAAATATAGTGAATATTGAGGGACCGAGTAAGATGTTGGTCGGTAAGCCTCCGAATGCTCAGCAGAGTTTTATGGTAACCGTGGGCAAAGCACTACGCTACGCTCGTGTAGTTTGCGAAGTTTGCGCAACTTCGCACGTAGCACAGTGCAAATATGCGTAGCGTAGCGTAGTGCAGCGGTCATTTTTTGCTTGCTCGCGGTCCTCAACGTCAAGTTGGCGACCGCGAGCAAGCAAAATGACATCCTCGCGAGACTTTTTCCTTGTTCGCGATCGCGAAAATGGAAAATAAGCCTCCTGGCGATATTCTCAACGCGGGGAGGTCAGGTTTCTCATTGCGAGTGGTCGCGCATGCTCGCGATCGCTCGTGATGAGAAACTACCAGTCCGCGTTGAGAAAGCTGCAGCTCGAGTAAAAATCTACCTGACCGGCAGAAAAGTACAGCTCGCACTGTGCAAGATGCCGTTTTCAATGATTACAGAGTGCCGGATGGTTGTCCGCACTGTGCAATCATTGAAGATGACATCTTGCACAGTGCGAACATGCTAGTACGCAGTTTGCGTAGTGCTACGCGTAGCTCGCGTAGTGCGAAGTGCACTTTGCGTAGCTATGCGTTGCGCTACTTCGAGAATTACGCCCACCCCTAGTTTATGGACCGACATGGTAGGTAAGGTATACAGCCCGATTACCCAATTATAATAAAGGCATCGGAGTGTAAACTGACCGGTCTTTCAGATTGGCTTCCAACGGGCTCAAGGAGCCTGTCAGCAGGTTGGAAACCTTACATAATCCCCTATGGACAGCTTTTCCGCCATTGAAATTATGATGTCAGTTTCCAACAGGCTCTTCATATCAGACTTTCTGACATTAAAAGCCTGTAGAAAAGTGACTATTGGGGGCCCTAGCAGGACCCCATCTCTCAGTGGCCTTCATTTGGTGCCAGGGGGGCACCTTTGGTGCCACCGTTAATCTCTGCACCTCGTGGCAGGCATTGCGAGGTACCTTTCACGCGGTGCAGGGATTAACAGAAGCTCCCATTTCTCCATGGGAGCCTGTGATAAGGCCAGTTTATGACCGCAGCACAAGCTCTCATCGAGAAAAGGGAGCTTGTGACTGTACCATGTGCGGTCGTATTTGAATTGCAGTTCACTCTATTGGTCGTTATTAC
Organism: Lissotriton helveticus; assembly: GCF_964261635.1. Taxonomy (NCBI): domain Eukaryota; kingdom Metazoa; phylum Chordata; class Amphibia; order Caudata; family Salamandridae; genus Lissotriton; species Lissotriton helveticus. The sequence continues at coordinate 1,059,911,782 of NC_136061.1, read as the reverse complement.
AAAACCAAGTAATCTGCCGCTACCTTGCTTATTCTACTTAACACCTGGTAAGAGAAGTAGAACTTTACCACTACGAGTTTCCTTATTGCAAACATAATCCCACCCATTGTGTTTACATGGCAGCATATTTCCTTTTTTCTACTTGTATTCTCATAATTTATCTGGCATATGTTGAGTTTGTGTGTGTTTATAGTGATTGTGTCAGAGGGTACATGCAAACAACGAATCAGTGGGTAGATCAATGGATGTATGAGTGTAAAGATGAGAGGAAAGAGTGCATTTATGATCAATCAATCAATCAATCAATTTGTAAAGCGCACTACTCACCCGCGAGGGTCTCAAGGCGCTGAGGGGGGGAGGGGGTTGGCTGCTGCTACTGCTCGAAGAGCCAGGTCTTGAGGAGATTCCTGAAGGTGAGCAGGTCCTGGGTCTGCCGTAGGTGGGTGGGGAGGGTGTTCCAGGTCTTGGCAGCGAGGAAGGAGAAGGATCTGCCTCCGGAGGTGGTGCATTGGATTCGTGGGACGGCGGCGAGGGCGAGGCTGGCGGAGCGGAGCTGGCGGGCGGGGGTGTAGAAGTTGAGTCTGTTGTTCAGGTAGGCTGGTCTGGAGTTGTGGAGTGCTTTGTGTGCGTGGGTGAGGAGCTTGAAGGTGAGCCTCTTGTTGATGGGGAGCCAGTGAAGCTCTCTGAGGTGGGGGGTGATGTGGCTGCGTCGGAGGAGGATGAGGATCAGGCAGGCTGAGGCGTTCTGGATACGTTGTAGTCACTGTAGGTGTTTGGTCGGGATTCCTGCGTAGAGTGCGTTGCCGTAGTCCAGCCGGCTGCTGACGAGGGCTTGGGTCACTGTTCTTCTGGTTTCAATCGGGATCCACTTGTAGATCCTGCGAAGCATGCGGAGGGTGTTGTAGCAGGAGGAGGAGACGACGCTGACCTGCTTGGACATGGAGAGGGAGGAGTCGAGGATGAATCCTAGGTTGCGTGCATGGTCAGTGGGCGTCGGTGCTGTTCCTAGTGTTGTCGGCCACCAGGAGTCATCCCAGGCAGACGAGGTGGGCCGAGGATGAGGAATTCCGTCTTGTCCGAGTTCAGCTTCAGGCGGCTGCTCTTCATCCACTCGGCGACGGCCTTCATGCCCTCGTGGAAGTTGGTTTTGGCGGTATGCGGGTCCTTGGTAAGGGAGAGGATGAGCTGGGTGTCGTCGGCGTAGGAGATGATGTTCAGGTCGTGTTGGCGGGCCACTTGTGCGAGGGGGGCCATGTAGATGTTGAACAGCGTCGGGCTGAGGGATGAGCCCTGGGGTACGCCGCAGATGAGGTTGGTTGCTTTGGATCGGTAGGGTGGGAGACGGACACTCTGGGTTCTGCCAGAGAGGAAGGAAGTGGTCAAATCCAGGGCTTTCTCCCGAATTCCGGCTTCTTGGAGGCGTGTTCTTAGTGTGTGGTGGCAGACCATGTCGAAGGTGGCCGACAGGTCCAGGAGGATGAGGGCTGAGGTTTTGCTGTTGTCTAGTTGGTGTCGGATGTCGTCTGTGGCGGCAATGATGGCTGTCTCGGTGCTGTGGTTCCGTCTGAATCCGGATTGCGACGGGTCTAGGATGTTGTTGTCCTCGTGGTGGTGGGTCAGCTGTAAGATGGCGATTTTCTCAATGACCTTCGCCGGGAAGGGTAGCAGGGAGATGGGGCGGAAGTTCTTGAGGTCCTTGGGGTCCGCCTTGGGCTTCTTGAGGAGGGCGTTGATTTCAGCGTGCTTCCAGCTTTCTGGAAATGTTGCTGAGTCGAAGGAGATGTTGATGACCTTTCATAGTTGGGGTGCGATGGTGGCGTCTGCTTTGTTAAACACGTGGTGTGGGCAGCGGTTTGCTGGTGATCCCGAGTGGATGGAGTTCATGATCTTTCATGTCTCCTCGTCGTTGACGTGGGCCCAGGAGGACAGCTGGTTGGTGCAGGTGGCGTTTGGGGTGAAGTCTGTCGTGGTCGGGGCAGGTGGTGTTTTAAAACTGTCATGGATGTCAATGATCTTGCGGTGGAAGAATGTGGCCAGTGAGTCGCATAGTCCTTGCGAGGGCGGAATGTCATTGGTGTTGGCGCTGGGGTTGGAGAGTTCCTTCACGATGCTGAAGAGCTCTTTGCAATCATGTGCATTGTTGTCCAGGTGGATTTTGAAGTAGGATCTCTTGGTTGTTCTGATGAGTTGGTGGTGTCTGCGAATGGCGTCATTGTGGGCAGCGTGGTTGTCTGACATGCCGTCTTGGAGCCATTTTTTCTCTAGCATCCGGCATGTGTGCTTGGAGGTCTGGAGTTCTTTGGTGAACCAGGCGGCTTTCTTGCTGGAGTGGTTGATGGAGGGCTTCTTTAGCGGGGCGAGGGTGTTGGCGCAGTCTTCGATCTACTGTCTGAGGTCTCGGGCTGTGGTGTCTGGGTCGGATGGGTCGGTTGGAGGGTCCAGGGCGAGGGCGGAGGTCAGTTGGTTCTCGTGATTTTGCCCCAGCAGCGGCGAGGTAGCTGTTGGGTGTGGTGGTGTGTGGTTGCTTTCTTGAATGTGAAGTGGATGCAGTGGTGGTCGGTCTAGTGGAGTTCGGTGGTGTAGTTGAAGGCGACGTGGGTGCTTGTGGAGAAGATGGGGTCGAGCGTGTGGCCAGCAGCGTGGGTGGGTTCGGTGACGAGATGTTGGATGCCGAGGTTGGCGAGGTTGTCGATCCGGGTGGCGGAGTTGGTGTCGTTGTTGTTCTCGAGATGGTAGTTCAGGTCCCAGAGGAGGATGTAGTCCGTGGAGGCAAGTACGTGGCTGCTGGCGAGGTCGGCGATGGAGTCGCTGAACGGGGCCCGGGGTCCGGGAGGTGTGTAGACGAGTGTTGCTCTGAGAGTGGTGTTGGGGTCGGTGTGGATCCGGAAGTGAAGGTGTTCGGCGGGGTTGAGCGAGTCGTCTGCGAGGGTGTGGACCTTGAGGGTGGACTTGTGGACGATGGCTATTCCTCCTCCGATTCCGTTGGCGCGGTCCCTGCGGGTGGTCTTGAAGCCATCTGGGATGGCTATGGCGATGTCCGGTGCCAAGGATTCGCTCCACGAGGTCTCGGTCAGGAATGCTACGTCTGGGGCCGTTGTGTCGAGTAGGTCCCAAAGCGCGACGGCGTGTTTGGGTGCGGAGCAGGTGTTAAGGAGTATGCAGCGGAGGTGGTTGGGTCCGGTCCTTGAGGGCTTGGTGGTTTTGTCACAGGAGAAACTTCAGGTGTGGCTGGAGAAGGGTCGGGGCATCCTGGAAGCAGCGGCGGTCCCAGCCGGTGTTGAGAGTGAGGAGGGTGCTGGCGTCGTATCGGAGTCTGGTGTTGAGGGGGGCGGGGGTTCCAGGGGTTCTGGCGCTGGGCGCGGTCCAGGCATGGACGGGCGCAGACGGGCTTGCCTTTGGTGCGCCCGCTGTGCGCATCCGCTGCGGTTCCTCATGGCGTCCTCCATAAGAGGCGAAGTGGGAGGGAGAAACAGCTGGGGATCGGGGCGGCTAATGGGCGTTGAGGACGGGACACAGAAGGCAAAGGGGGCGGGGCCGCAGGGGTGCAGCGGCAGGAAGCGGGGAGCGGGGGGGTACAGAGGGCAAGGGGTGCTTAAGAGCCCAAAACCGAAAGCAATACAATAACTAAACAAAAATGAAAAAGTACAGAAAATAAAGAACAGAACAGTCACCAGACCACAGGCACAAGAGCACACCAGCGGCGAACTCCCGGCAGTGGCCGCAGCAGGGGCAAGAGTCACAGGCGCACAGGAGGAGCCGTGCGGCGTGGGGAGCGACCTGACCTGCGAGCAGGGTCAGGGGTCATTGAGAATTGAGCGCCAAAACCTATCAATGACACAAAAAGAACTTTCATTTATAGGCCAGACATCCTGACAGAGCTAATACTTGTCCTAAAAAAATGATCTCTCCATTAAGTGTTATATTCTAAATGGGAAACAAATTCCTCAAACAGAGGCATATGTTGTAGTAATGCAGATCTTTGCCCTTATCAAATATTGCCATGCAAAACCATTACATAACAATATGCATTGGCTCACTCTGGGAGCCAGATTTAGGTTCAAGATCATGTGTGTCCTAGCTGTTCGTTTGGTACTTCACCTTAATGGGTAAGCTATGAACAATGGGAGTCTTCTTTACCTTGGCTCTAAACACCAAAATTTAATAAATTTTGAAATATTCAACCAATGATTGGGGCTGGTAATAACAGACCTAAATGGACTGCCATAGTCGCTGAGAATGAAAGAGAATTGAAAATGAAGCATTGTGTGAATAATTGAGGATAGTTTTGTTTCTGTTGTTAATCAATTGTTCTCTTCTTAACCCCTTCGCTGCTAGGCCTTCTCCCCCCCCCCCCCCCCCCTCCCCCGTGCTAAGCCTTTTTTTGGCAATTTGGGGTAGTTCGCGCTTAGGCCCCTGTAACTTTTTGACCACATTAGGTATCCACATCAAATGTGCGTCCTTTTTTTCCAACATCATGGGGATTCTAAAGGTACCCAGGATTTGTGGATGCCCCTGGAGGTGACCCAGAAATTAGCCAAAGTACAGCAACATTTTTGGGGGGGGTAAAATGGGAAAAGGGCTACAGATGAAAGCGTCTGTTTTTTTCCCTGCAAATGGTATAAAAAAGGGGTTGTTGTGCTGAAATCAACATCTTCCCAGCTTTCACAGACAAGCAGACTTTTGTCAGAAAACCAACATTTTTTACACAGTTTTGGCATTGTTCTGGTACATAGCCTATTTTTGCTATTTTTTGTGCTTTCGAACTCTTTCCACTTAATAGTAGAAATGGGTATGAAAGCAATAATGGATCCTGGAAATTTATACATTTTGGAAAAGTAGACACAATTCTAAATTCAGCAGGGAGTCATTTGTGAAGGTCCTTCAAGGTTTCTTTATAGAAACTAACCTTAAATATAGGAAAAATTGAAAATGAGTAGAAAAAAATAGCCAATTGGGTCAACGTTTTCACCTATAACTTCTTCTAATTATGACAGCTGTTTGAACGCAATATACCATTACATCCGCTGGACCTGCCTGGTTGTGGGGATATATAGGCCTTGTAGGCTCACCAAGAACCCGACTAACCCAGCGCCAATAACTGAGCAGCATCTTGCAATGCATTTCTTATTATGTACCGGGCATATACCAATTCATTTGGAAAAATATATACATGGAAAAATCAGTATGAAAGACACCTATGTATTTCTGAAATTGGAACAAAATATAGAGTATAGAAACAGTATTAATTTGCATATTTCCGAAAGTGTGAGTACCCATACTAGCATGAGAATGATAGGTCATTTTTCAAAATGACTTCATTTTTATATATTGTCTTTCATTTGGAAGGCCGAAAGTCAATAGGTAATAACAGTTGCTCTACAATTCTGTGTTACTCTAAGTCTCCCAATAAAACGGGTCAAAACGCAACCTGAGCATACTTTATTTTTACAGTGAAAACTGACCCATTTTTTGTAAAGCACCTAGCTGTAGATTTTGAACCCTAGCTCTGCCGGCACCTAGGGAAACCTAGCCAACCTATAAATTTGTGAAACCTAGACACCCAAGGAAATTCAGGATGGGGTGACTTGACTGCCTCTCACCAGGTTTTATTACCCAGAATCCCTTGCAAACCTAAAAATGTGTAAACAACACAAATGTTCCTCACATTTCTGTGGTGGAAAATTCTGGAATCTGCGTGGATCCACAAAATTCCCCCCCACCCCACGTTTCCCAAAGTCTTCTGAGAACAATGGTACCTCACTTGTGTGGGTAGGCCTTGTGACCACGACAGGAACCGGCCAAAATGCAACGTGGACACACCACATTTTCACAGTGAAAACTGTCCCTTTTTTTGCAAAGTGCCTAGCTGTAGATTTTAAACCCTAGCTCTGCCAGCACCTAGGGAAACCTAGCAAACCTATACATTTTTTAAAACTAGACACCCAGGGAAATCCAGGATGGGGTGACTTGACTGGCTCTCACCAGGTTCTATTAACCAGAATCACTTGCAAACCTAAAAATTTGTAAAAACACATTTTCCTCACATTTCTGTGGTGGAAAGTTCTGGAATCTGCGTGCATCCACAAAATTCCCCCCACTCAGCGTTCCCCAAAGCCTTCCAAGAAAAATGGTATCTCACTTGTGTGGGTAGCCCTAGGGCCCGCAACAGGAAACGGCCCAAAACGCATCGTGGACACAACACATTTTCACTGTGAAAACAGACAATTTTTTTGCTAAGTGCCTAGCTGTAGATTTTGAACCCTAGCTCTGCCAGCACCTAGGGAAACCTAGCAAACCTATATATTTGTGAAAACTAAACATCCTGGGCAATCCAGGATGGGGTGACTTGACTGGCTCTCATCAGGTTCTGTAACCCAAAATCCCTTGCAAACCTAAACAGTTGTCCAAAAAAAAACACATTTTCCTCACATTTCTGTGATGGAAAGTTCTAGAATCTGCATGGATCCACAAAGTTCCACTAACCCTGTTTTCCCCAAAGTCTTCCGAGAAAAATGGTACCTCACTTGTGTGGGTAGGCCTAGTGCCCGCGACAAGAAACGGCCCAAAACACAACAGGGACACACCACATTTTCACAGTGAACACCGACCCTTTTATGCAAGGTGCCTAGCTGTGGATTTTGAACCCTAGGTCTGCCGACACTTAGGAAAACCTAGCAAACATATACATTTTTTTAAACTAGACTTGCAGGGGAATCCAGGATGGGGTGACTTGACTGGCTCTCACCAGGTTCTGTTACCCAGAATCCCTTGTAAATCTCAAAATGTATCCAAAAAACAAATTTTCCTCACATTTCTGTGGTACAAAGTTCTGGAATATACACAAACTTCCACCCACCCCGCGTTCCCCAAAGTCTTCAGAGAAATAGGGTACCTCACTTGTGTGGGTAGGCCTAGTGCCTGCAATAGGAAGCAGCCCAAAACGCAACAGGGACACACCACATTTTCACAGTGAACACGTACCCTTTTTTTACAAAGTGCCTAGCTCTGCCGGCACCTAGGGAAACCTAGTAAACCTATACATTTTTGAAAACTAGACACCCAGTGAAATCCGGGGTGGGGTGACTTGTCTGGGTCTCACCAGGTTCTAATACCCAGAATCACTTGCAAACCTCACAATCTGTCAAAACAAAACCGATTTTCTTCACATTTCTGTGGTGGAAAGTTCTGGAATCTGTGTGGGTCCACAAAATTCCACTCAGCCCGCATTCCCCAAAGTCTTACGAGAAAAATGGTACCTCTCGTGTGGGAGGACAAGTACCTGTGAGAGGCAAGGGCCTAAAACCTATTGAGGCTATTTCAAAATTACCTATCACAAAACAACCTGGTTTGGCAAGGGGGGGTCCCATGAGTTTTTGGCCCGGGCCTCGGTGGCCACTTAGGGAAACCTACCAAATTCACACATTTCTGAAAACTAGACACACGCAGTCCAGCATGGTAAGGCTTGCATGGGTCCCCCAACGTTTTCCTACCCAGTATGCCCTGCAAACATCAAATTTAGCAGACAAAAACACATTTCCACATATTTGTGGGTGAAATCACCATGCCGGCAATAATGTCCTACCTCACAGTGTTCCCCACAGCTTTCCCCTCAGTCTCCAGAGTAAAATGATACCTCACTTGTGTGGGTGGGGCAAGGGCCTGTGGCTGGGAAGAGCCCAAAACATAGGGAATAAGCGTAGAGAAGGAGGAGGGTTATTAATTCTCACAGGTGTTTAGTGTGGCGCTAAAGCAAATAACGTGATCTTTATAGATTCAACAAAAGCTTATGCAGTGCTATAGGTGGAGGAAATAGCCCCATCAACCCCCAAACCAGGACAAAAGGTCCCAAACAATATATAACAACCAATCCTATGCACAGGTAAGAAAGTAAAAGGTAGTGATTCGACACTGTCCTAGAAGTACAAAATGAAGATGAAGTCCTTCGCCAGTGTAGTTCTTTTTTAATGTTCAGGTCTTTTACAAAACCAGCCAACACGTGTTTCGTCAGTGGGTGATAAACCCTTGACTTCTTTAAGGCTGGAGAACAACATAGGCAGTAGATATGTCACATGAAGTATGCACCAACAAAGTATGTACATACATAAACAAATTCCATAATACACCGGTATCGCCAGTTAAAATTCCGGTGTGCTTCCAACACCAGAGTATTGGTGAAGAGAACCAGATGGAGAATTAGACACAGATGAAGAAGAGAAAAGAAAACACTCCAATACAATGCAACAGACGGAATTCCACATTCTTCAATTTGTAACATTTTTCTGTACCCAATTGTAAAACATAATTGCAGTTCCAAATTAACAGAAAGGTCTGAGACAAACCAATATTACAAGTTTTTTTGAGAGAAGTAAGACTTATGGGAATAGTAAGGAGAGGAAGGTAGAAAGAAAACCATGAAAGTACTGAAGCCGAAGCTGTGGCACGTGCATTTGTAAAAAGTATGTACCAGCACCCCGTGTATAACACCAAGAATTCAAAGCGCTACATTTTTTTAAAAAAATACGTTTTTAGCCAATTCTGCATTGGACACACAAGGGAGGTATCATTCCACTTGGGACACTAAAGATAATGCTGTGGGGTAGGACATCTGTGCCGCCACGGTGATTCCACACAAAAATACGAGGAAAATGTGTTTTTTTCAGCTAAATTTGAGGTTTGCAGGGGTTTCTGGGTAGGGTACTGTTGGGGGATCCATGCAAGCCATATCTCATTGGACTCCCCAGGGTGTCTAGTTTTCAGAAATGTGTGGGTTTGGTAGGTTTCCCTAGATGGCGGTGAGCCCGGGGCCAAAATCCCAGGTGCCCCCCCAAACCAGGCAGTTTTGTTGTAGGTAATTTTGAAGTCTCCACAGTATGATTTGGGCCATTTCCATTTGCAGCCACTACGCCTACCACACAAGTGAGGTAGCCTTTTTATCGGGAGACCAGGGGGAACGCTGGTTGGTAGGAAATGTGTGTCAGCCTGGTAATCCTACAACTTTCCCACACAGAAATGTGAGAAAAAATAGATTTTTTCAGCAACATTTGAGGTTTGCAGGGGATTCTGGGTAGGGAAATGTTGGAGGACCCATGCAAGCCATATCTTGCTGGACTCCCCAGAATATTTAGTTTTCATAAATGTGTGGGTTTGGTAAGATTACCTAGGTGGCCGCCGAGCCCGGGGCCAAAATGTCATGGGACCATCGTTTGCAAAAGCAGGTTGTTTTGTGATGGGTAATTTTGATGTTGCCTCAATAGGTTTTGGGTCCTTGCCTGTCGTGGATACTTGACCCACCCACGCAAGTGAGGTACCATTTTTATCAGGGGACCTGGGGGAATGCTGTGTAGAAGGAAATTTGTGGATCCACCCAGATTCCAGAACTTTCCCACATAGAAATTTGAGAATAAAGTGATTTTTCGTCTAAATTTTGAGGTTTGCAGGTGAGGTACCACTTTTCTCAGAAGACTTTGAGGAATGCGAGCTGTGTGGAATTTTGTGGATCCACATAGAGTCCAGAACTTTCCACCACAGAAATGTGAGGAAAATGTGTTTCTTTTTACAGATTTTGAGATTTGCAAGGGTAACAGAACCTGGTAAGAGCCAGACAATTCACCCCATCCTGGATTCCCCTGTGTGTCTAGTTTTCAAAAATGTATAGGTTTGTTAGGTTTCCCTAGATGTCGGCAGAGCTAGTGTTCAAAATCTAAAGCTAGGCACTTTGCAAAAAAAGGGTCAGTTTTCACTGTGAAAATGTATTGTGTCCACGTTGGGTTTCGGGCCGTTTCCTGTCGCGGGCACTAGGTCTACCCACACAATTGAGGTACCATTTTTCTTGGAAGACTTTAGGAAATGCGGGGTGGGTGGAATTTTGTGGATCCACGCAGATTCCAGAGCTTTCCACCACAGATATGTGAGGAAAATGTGTTTTTTTGACAAATTTTGAGGTCTGCCAGGGATTCTGGGTAACAGAAACTGGTAAGAGCCAGACAAGTCACTGCATCCTGGATTTCCCTGGGTATCTAGTTTTCAAAAAGGTGTAGGTTTGCTAGGTTTCCCTAGGTGCCGGCAGAGCTAGTGTTTAAAATCTACAGCTAGGCACTTTGCAAAATAGTGTCAGTTCTCAATGTAAAATGTGGTGTGTCCACATTGCTTTTTAGGCCGTTTCCTGTCACGGGCACTAGCCTACCCGCACAAGTGAGGTATTATTTTTATGGGAAGACTTTGGGGAATGCGGGGTTGGTGGACTTTTGTGGATCCACACAGATTCCAGAAATTGCCACCACAGAAATGTGAGGAATATGTGTTTTTTTCTTTTTACAAATGTTGAGGTTTGCAAGGGATTCTGGGTAACAGAACCTGGAGAGAGCCAGTCAAGTCACCGCATCCTGGTTCCCCTGGGTGTCTAGTTTTAAAAAATGTCTAGGTTTGCTAGGTTTCCTTAGGTTTCCGCAGAGCTAGGGTTCAAAATCTACAGCTAGGCACTTTGCAAAAAAAGGGTCAGTTTTCACTGTGAAAATGTGGTGTGTACACGTTGCGTTTTGGGCCTTTTCCTGTCGCGGACACTAGGCCTTCCCACACAAGTGAGGTACCATTTTTCTTGGAAGACTTAGGCGAATGCGGGCTGGGTGTAATTTTGTGGATCCACGCAGATTCCATATCTTTCTGTCAGAGAAATGTGAGGAAATTTGGTTTTTAACTAAGTTTGAGGTTTGCAAGGGATTCTGGGTAACAGAACCTGGTGGGAGGCACCCAAGTCACCCCATCCTAGATTCCCCTTGGTGTCTAGTTTAAAAAAATTAACAGGTTTGCTAGGTTTCCCTATGTGTCGACTGCACTAGGGCCCAAAATCCACAGGTACGCACATTGCTAAAAACAAGTCTGTGCCTAGTGACTTTCCGCCCCCCTTGGTGGGGGTGCGGGGGACTGCCCCAATATGCCCCCAAGTGGGGCAGAAATACTGTTGCTATGTTTTTGGGGGTAGAGGCAACATCAATTAAAAAAATCCCTGTTTTCTAGTGGGCTTTCTGTCCCTCCGGGGGCAGTTTGGGAGCTACTTCCCCTGTCTGCTTCCTTTGGGGCAGAAAGACTGATATTTCTCCGGGGGTGGGGCATTGCCATGCCCTTTTTGGACAACCCCCACCCCAACATCAATAACAAAAACACTCCCTGATTTCTAGTTGGCTTTTTTCCCCTATCTGCTCCCTGTGGGGCAGAAAGACTGACATTTCTCTGGGGGGCTGGGCAGTGTGGGCATTGCCATGACCTTTTTGGGCAGCCCCCACTTTGTCAATAAAAGAAAATCCCCGGTTTCTAGTGGGCTTTCTGGGCCCTCGGGGGGGGGGCAGATTGGGGCTACTGCCTCCGTCTGACCCCTGGGGGCGTAGAAAGACTAAGAAAGACTAATATTTTTCTGGGGGTGGGGGCATTGCCATGCCCTTTTTGGGCAGCCCCAACCCCAACATCGACAACAAAATAATCCTTGGTTTCTAATGGGCTTTCTGCCCCCCGGGAGGCAGATTGGGGCACCTGCCCCATCTCCCCCCTGGGGGTTGAAAGACTGACATTTCTTTGGGGGGCTGGGGGCATTGCCATGCCCTTTTTGGCAGCCCCCACCCCAACATCAATAGAAAGAATCCCTGGTTTCTGGTGGGCTTTCTGCGCCCTCGGGGGCAGATTGGGGGCTACTGCCTCTGTCTGACCCCTGGGGGGGTAGAAAGACTAATATTTCTCTGGGGGTGGGGGCATTGCCATGCCCTTTTTGGGCAGCCCCGACCCCAACATCAACAAAAAAACAATCCTTGGTTTCTAATGGGCTTTCTGTCCCCCGGGAGGGTGATTGGGGCTCCTGCCCCCATCTCCCCCCTGGGGGTTGAAAGACTGACATTTCTTTGGGGGGCTGGGGGCATTGCCATGCCCTTTTATGGCAGCCCCCACCCCAACATCAATAAAAAAAACAATCCCTGGTTTCTAATGGGCTTTCTGCCCCCAGGAGGCTTATTGGGGGCTCCTGCCCCCATATTGCCCCTGGGGGTTGAAAGACTGACATTTCTCTGGGGGGCTAGAGGGTGGGGGCATTGCAATTACCATTTTGGGCAGCCCTCACCCCATCAATAAAACAAATCCCTGGTTTCTAGTGGGCTTTCTGCCCGTCCAGGGGCAGATTGGGGACTACTACCCCTTTCTGCCCCCTGGGGGGGCACAAAGACCGACATTTCTCTGGGGGGGTGGGGGCATTGCCATGACCTTTTTGGGCAGCCCCCACCCCAGCATCAATAAAAAAAATCTCTGGTTTCTAGTGTGCTTTCCGTCCCCCCCGTGGCAGACTGGGGGATGTTGCCCTCATCTGGGGGCAGAAAGACTGTTGCGACCAAACAAATATGGGGGAACATAGGCCCATTTCCAAGAGGCCGCTTCCCCCTCCCTGGTACTAGTGGGTGGATCCCTGCTTGGGGATCACCCTCCTGGGGTGTTCCTCAAGCAGGGATCCACTAGGGAAGGGTACCATTAGAAATGGGACATTCTCCCCTTTTCAACGACACCTCTATCATCATTTTCGGTGCTCAGCACCGAAACTGAAACTAAGTTTCAGTTTCAATTGCATTGCAATGACGATGGCACGCCATGCGCGCAATCGTCATAGCAATGACATTTCAAAGTAGGCCTGGGGAGGTTGGGGGAGCGCTTCCCCATCTCCCCAGGCAAAAAAAAGGGAAATCCCTCTGCTGTCTGCAGCAGAGGGATTTCCTGAGCATGTGCTCATAACGCAATGGTTCCGTCATGAGCACACTAGAACTTGTGCTCATGACGGAACCATTCCGTCATGAGCATGGAAGGGGATAAACATTGTCTTGTAGCCCTTCTTTACCATTTACAAATTTGCCAAAAAAGTGCAAAATGGGTTTTGAAGATGGGAGTACAGAGGCTTGCAATTGGGAAAATGTGTAACACCTACAAATTGGAAACTTTGTAGGTGTGGACAAACATTCCCAATCCCATTTCTCGCTCTAAAGGCATGTGTAAATCTATTTTGAAAAATCAGATAAGGGTGCATTTAGCAGGAAATATCACCACCCCCTCACCTTTCTCTGAGTGTGGAGGGAGAATTTGTGTACATGGTAGTGATGATAAATATGTGCAAATGCAAATTTCCTCTAAACCTGCAGATGTGTGCGTGTGACCAATCAAAATCAGCAGGACATGGTTAAGTAGGAGTATGTATGAATAGCTATGATTTAAAAAAAAAATATTCTGAGTGGACTCTTGAGGATTTTGGAAATTTCCAAAAATGACTAACATGCCGGTTATGGGCCTGATTATGAGTCTGGTGGTCCACGGACTACCAAACTTGTTGTGGCATGGCAGTGGTAGTCTTCTGACCACCCTATTACAACTAGGGCTGTCGGATCAACATTGCACCACTGCAACCGTCAGGGATCAGAGATTCCTGATAGTTGCTCGGCAGTCTTGAATGAATGAATGAATGAAGTTAGATTTATATTGCGCAAACTTTGCCCAAAGGCATCAAGGCGCATGGGATGGAAATGGCTGAAAGCTGTGCAAAAACCAGGGGGGCGGCCTATAGGTATGCTTCTGTGTAAAGCCAGGTCTTTAAGGCTTTGCGGAAGTGAGCAAGAGACGAAAGACCCTTGAGCTCGTCAGGAAGTAGGTTCCAGAGCTTCGGGGCAAGAGCAAAGAAGGCCTTCCCTCCCCATCTGGCCTTCATCGTCCGTGGAACAGACAGAAGGTTCTTGTTGGCAGAGCGCAAGGCCCTGCCAGGGGTATAAAAAGACACAAGAGACTAATGTCTTCTGCACCGGAACCGTGAAGGGCACAGTGGGTGAGACAGAAAACCTTAAAGTCTATCCTGGACAGCCTCGGGAGCCAGTGAAGATGTTTTCTTATAGCAGAGCCTGAGGATCGTCTAGGGGCGTTGACGACGAACCTGGCTGCAGTCTTGAGGCTGCAACATGCTTAGCAGGACTGCATCACGCCTGCTAAGCATATTACGAGTTTCCTCTCCACCACGGTTTTCATGGAGAGAGGAAACAAAGGGGGCCCTACAGGGCCCCCGTTGCCTCATGGCCATGTGGGGCATGGAGTGGGCACATGTTGTGCCCTGCTGTGTGCATGCACCCAAGTACCTGCACGGCATGGCACTGGCATGGGAACACCTAAGAACCGCCTGCCAGTGACTGAAAATGTCATAATCTAGCAGCAGTTGCGCATACGGGTTTGGCAGTGCAGCGGCGGGCGGTCCCTCTCCTGCATCGCCCAACTAGCAATCAAGTCCTTAGTGATTGGTGAATGCGGTTTTACTCCATCAGGGTGATAGAGTAAAGCACTCCATCACTCTGATTGAGTGGGCTGATGAGCAGTCGGGCTTAACTTAGGAGATAGGTGTGCAAAGCATTTATTAACACGAGAACAATAAATAGGCAACAGACACAACACAGTAAAAATACAACACCAATCTATACAAATAGAGAATATTGTTATCTTTAAAATGACACCAAAATGACAAAAATCCAAGGTAGCGATTGTAGTTTAAATTAAAAAATGTGCTTCCTAATGCCTAAAAGTGTAAAGTCCCAACTGCGACTAGCTGGTGGCGCTACACTGGGACAAAGTCAAAGTTTCAGACCAACCTTAGAATGAGTGGTTCAGCCAAGTCAAGTTTGACTTCCAACGTAATCACTTTTTCTGAGCTATTTCTCTTGACATGAAAGGATTGGGTCCCTGGATCCAAATTTTGATTCAACTACTCTGGCCTACTACATTGTGATGCCTCGATGAGTCCTTGATGTCTTTGTCTTCTTCATAAATGGCGAGGAGCTCCGGAGTTTTTAGCGAGGCTGACCTGCGCAGTCAGGCCGAGTTGTGGTTCAACGTCACCGACTTGTCGATGCCGGTCTTCTCATGAAGCTTTTTCACAAAGTTGGCAAAAAAGTTACCAAACTTTCACATCTTTTCTGAAAGGTTCCTTGAGGGTCAGAAAGGGTTCACTGCACCAGCCAAAGGTGCAGGAGCTCTCGGGCCTGGGACTCCAACTCACACGATGCACCTGATCAATCCAAGTAAAATCCAGGTGAGGCTGGTCAGCTGGAGTTTTCCTGAACAGGATGTTGCAGGTGGCTTCATCCAGCACTTTTCTACCTGTTGCAACTCTGGGAGTCCACATCTTATTCTTGAAGCCAGGCAAAGTCCTTCTTGTGTGGAGGCTTTAAAGTGCAGCTGGTGGAGCCCTTCTGAGTGCAGTCCTCTGTCGTGCAGCCGAAGGGTCCAGCAGGGCAGTCTTTCTTCTTAAGATGTTTCAGGCACTGATCTGAGGTGCTCCTCCAGCTCTCCTATATTTATTCCCTATTCTTGGCTGGCAAGAGGGGGGCACTCTAACCAATGGGGTTCAAGTTTCCACCCTCAGCAAAGACAACTTCCTGGCATATTTGTGTACCAGAATGCACATCTCATCAAAATTCAGACTGGCGAAAATCTCTCCTAGGAGTTCAGGTCTGGCTAGCCCAACCCACAGACGTGGCTACCTTTTCCCTACACTCCCCTTCCAGACCGTCTATTAATCTAATTAGAGGTACTCCCATTTGGCTGGGGATTGAGGAAATGGAGGCTGGCCTGGGCCCTGGTCATCTGGGTTTCTCCCTTTATTATCCGTCCATACCATTTCCTGTCCCTGGCTTATCCAGGAACCAAATCTCCTCCCACCAAATGGCTTGATTGTTACAGCCTAATTCCTCTTCATACCTAATCAGGGAGCAAATTGGCTCAGACTGTAAAATACTGGCCAATCAGAAGAGGCTGCTATAGGGCTTCATAAGGTAACTGTTGGATTTATTGTCACTATTATTTTGATACTTTGAATTGAAATGCTAGCTCACTCCTGTCAAACTTTAGACTTTAATATAGTTTCATAACGCCTTCCCATGTAAGTCTATGGAGCTAGTAGCACTACAATGGGAAAAACAACTTAGGGTGTTTTTCCTTCACCAGGACATATAAAAAATATTTTTTAATGTACCTGCTTTTTATAACAAGGTACCTTACCCATGGGCACGTAGGGCAGACATTAGAGGTTACTTATATGTAATTCAAAGGTAGGTTTACTACGTCAAAGAGGCATTCCGTGGGCGTTGCTTTGGACTTGTAAACCTGGGAATGCTTCAAAAGCCTACGCCTTCCCAGGGGAGGCATAATAAGTAAAAAAAACGTTATTTGTCCTCATTTTTTTCCTCTTTCATTTTTTTTTGCATTCTGCAGTACACATGGAAGGAGGAAAATGCCTCAATTGGTTGTTTTTGTGCGGGAAGGTTTCCCTTCCTGCTGAAAAACAATAGTTCCTACAATGCAGACTCCCTTGCGCCATTGTGCAAGGGTGCTTGCATTGGTGTAAGGCAGTCAAAACGGCGCCAGCGCAATATTGCACAGTATATCAGGATTGGACACTATAGCATAACTGCGATGCAGTCCTGCATTTTCTGTTTGGCGCGGGACAGCGCAACAATGTGAGTTACTGTGCTTCCCTGCATCAAAACCTTGGAAATGAGGCCCTAGGTTATCACTAACTTTTGTCATTCATTTTCTACTCTTAGGTTATGATGATTAATACCATGACCCCTAGTGCCCCTCCTGCTCTCCCACCCTCTGGCTCCTCCATTAAACTGGTCCCTGCTGCTCCTGGTAATTTGGCAGTCAAGGGGCTGTCCGAGCGCATGCTGCAAGCCTACAGGCAGGTGTCAGAGAGCTGCATACAGACACTTGTTAAAGTATAGACAGCCAG
Source organism: Lissotriton helveticus (assembly GCF_964261635.1). NCBI lineage: Eukaryota > Metazoa > Chordata > Amphibia > Caudata > Salamandridae > Lissotriton > Lissotriton helveticus. The sequence continues at coordinate 1,059,894,999 of NC_136061.1, read as the reverse complement.
GGACTCCTCCTCTCGCCTCCCATGGAGTGCGTGATGGGTGATGGTAACTGTAATGGCTGTGCCTGGAGAGAATATGCAGCATGTTAGTGGTTACTTGTGCAAAGTCAATTGCTACTTCTCTCTCCATGAAGGAGTCCGAGAGGCTGGGCCTTCAAAACTGCATGCCATACATACAAAGAAACACTCGTACACACACACACATATAAACACACAGGCACATATTCACAGGCAGACAAACAACATGAACATGCTCTCACTCATACACACGACACAAAATGGAAACCTACCTGGATTAGTCCTTGACATGCACTTCATGATTTTCTAATACTCATATCCAAGAAACAAGGCACCAGGGCGAGGCTTACACTCTAATGCCCAATCAGAAGCTCAGACCGGACGGGAGGCTGTACTTTTTCCTTTATCAAACCTTCTGATGGGGCACAGTTCAGCGTGCCAGATATGTGTTGTGTCTGTGCAAGTCTGGGCTGTACCAGCCCATGCCTGACACATGCGCAATACAGCCTAGGGGAGTCTTCTTCTAGTGCAAGGCGATATTACAACATTTACATGCAAATACACGTGTGTGCTTGTTTTCATGTAAAAGAAGTATAATCTTTAAGATTCACAGTGAGGGGTGATGGTTTGTGGGATCGCCACTCTTGTGCTCTCTATAGAGGAGCTGCCACTGTGGCCTACTCACAAGAGTCAGGCAGCCACATCGTTCTTTTAAAAAGGTAGCCCTAATAGCACTCTTCTGTCATGTTAAGCCTACCCCATTTGAAGCTGTTAACTTTTTTTCTACTTTTTCAGGGATAAAGATGCATTTATTAAATACCATTGAAAGGGGGGGTTGTGATCTTATTGATCTGACTGCATTTCTGGTAACCAACGCAGCTGTGGCAGGATCACATGAGCTACTTCCTTGAACTCTCCCCCACCCCCGCCCCCTCCGAGAAACTGAGTTCCTGGCTTTGGCATGTGTCTTGTCCTTTTCTTCTGCAGCAAAGAGCATGCAGAGCCCTCTCCTGCAACCCCAGGATATGATCGTGTCACTGCCTGGTGAGTAACCTGTGTCCCAAGCTGCAGCTGTAGACTTCCATCACCGTGGTGTGCCACACACACTTAACACCCCTCTAAATATTTATGTATAACTTTCAGCTAGAATGCCGAAAAACCGCATTAGAATATGCACACATTAGTCATTGAAATACTAGCACCATTACTAAAAACAGAATATTAAATAAAAAGAAAAGAAAAAGGATTAATATTATATAAATGTATTTCAGTTTACACTATAATTCACTAACAGGTACTTAGGTACCAACGATCCTGCAAACTCATTTCTCTTAGGCTGGCTTCCACATGCCGATACCACTACTTTCTTTTAGTGATCCAAAACACAGCAACCTCGAGCATAACCTTACTGTAAGCCACAGCATGCAGATACCTATGGAACCTCAACCAATAGAGGATGGAATCAAATGCAATTTAGTCAGCTATTAAATGTATGCCGAGCTCACTGTCATGAGTCATAATAAAAGTGCCTTGACCTAAGCTTGGATGAGATCTTAACAATTATTCTCCACTATTTTTAGACATTTTACATTTATATAGCCCCAAAACTCATCTTCATTAATGCTGCTGCAACAGCCTACATTTTATACATGTGTATTATGGAGGTAATGAGTAGTTTTACACCCTAATGCTGTGGCATTAACCTGTCTCAGTAGGGTAGTGGCTTTTTCACTCTTCGTTTTACACAAGTCAACCTTCAATGTAAGACAATTCCGAAATAGTAAAGACGACCCACTCTTTTGACATGCTGACCATAAATGCCAAAGGATTTCAGAAAGTGTGAATTAAGTCTCAGAGTCATAAAGTTAGTTTTAGGGACATTTATAGTTGGATGCTTCATAGTGCAATATTCAACAAACCCCCTCAGCTGATTATGCATAGTGTTCTTGGTCCTAGACAGTAACATAGCATTATTGGCAGAGAGTAGGAGTGGTAATGTTTCATTGCTGATCATTGGTATCTAAATATTTAGACCAGATCATTCAAAAATAGTCTAGATAATATGAGTCTTATAGACACCGCCACCATATAAACCCTTTTCCAACCCGGCCGCAAGACGACTGGGGCGGAAAAGCGGCGGACGGTGTTTCCGTCCGCTGTGGTCCCCCCGCCATAGTAATATGGCTACATTCACCCCCATTCACAGATCTGGGTTTAATCCATTGTTATTTTGCACTCCACGCCACCCCAGTTCAGACATGGCCATATGCAAATCAGTCTTGACCCTGTGCCTCAAGGGAACAGTCTAAACCTAACTGCCAAACCATGTCTTCCCTGGACCAGAATTAAGCAACCTAGGACCAGTTTCTGGCTATCAGCCGTCATCAGCCAGGATAGATTGACTCCAGTGGCCTAGTGAGCACAGGACCCACGTCTGGGCATACCCTTCCCACATAGGGAAAACAGCAAAACACACAGTCCAGGGAAGACATGGCTTGGCAGTTCGGGCTGGACTGTTCCATGAGGCACAGGGTCAAGACTGATTTGCATATGGCCATGTCTGAACTGGGGTGGCTTGGTGAGCAAAATAATGATGGATTAAACCCAGATCTGTGACTGGGGTGAATGCTTTGCCATTGTGCAACATTCCGTCCATTATCTTGTGTTTTTTGCTGTTCACCCTATGTGGGAAGGGTATGCCCATACGTGGGTACCGTGCTCACTAAGCCACTGGAGTCAAGCTATCCTGGCTGAAGACGGCTGATAGCCAGAAACCAGTCCTAGGATGCTTGATTCCAGTCCAGGGAAGACATGGCTTGGCAGTTTGGGCTGGACTGTTCCCATGAAGCACAGGGTCAAGACTGATTTGCATATGGCCATTTCTGAACTGGGGCGGCATGGTGAGCAAAATAACGATGGATTAAACCCAGATCTGTGACTGGGGGTGAATGTTTTGCCATTGTGCAACATTCCGTCTATCATCTTGTGTGTTTTGCTGTTCACCCTATGTGGGAAGGGTATGCCCAGACGTGGGTCCAGTGCTCACTAAGCCACTGGAGTCAAGCTATCCTGGCTGAAGACGGCTGATAATCAGAAACCGGTCCTAGGATGCTTGATTCCAGTCCAGGGAAGACATGGCTTGGCAGTTCGGGCTGGACTGTTCCCATGAGGCACAGGGTCAAGACTGATTTGCATATGGCCATGTCTGAACTGGGGTGGCTTGGTGAGCAAAATAACGATGGATTAAACCCAGATCTGTGCCTGGGGGTGAATGTTTTGCCATTGTGCAACATTCCGTCCATCATCTTGTGCATTTTGCTATGAATGATGAATCAGCTGTTTTCCAAATTTGTAATGCAAGATTTGTGCACAAGAACCCTTTTATTTGGGGATGATGCAGAAGACTTTCCTATACTACTAGGATGCTGTTTGATTTTCTTATGATTTTGCTGCTGTTTCAGGACTTGAATGTTCTAATTGTGATTAATCTGTATAACTTCACATTTAAGCCTTCATGGCATTTAGGGGCCGATTCCGATGTCGGACGGACTCAGGTCCGTCCGACATCAGTCAGGAGCCGTAACCGACCGACCTGCTGTCGTCGGTTACGGCCCTGCTAGTACAATGCGACCGAACAGGGTTTGGTTGCACTCATATACTTCACAATGCAAGCATTCATTCCGAGCGGAATGCATGCTTGCATTGTGAAAAGCAGGGGTTCAGTTCTTCCCTACACCCTGTGGCCGGCACCCAAAGGTGCCTGCCACCGGGTGCAGGGATCCACAGAGGGGCACCATAGCTGCCCACAGAATGCCATTCAGCTGCCTCATACCCATGGAGGCCCTCCTGGGGGCCCCCAAAGACAGTTTCCGACTGCCTTTTTGTCCTGAAAAACCGGCACGAAAAGGCCGTGAAAAACGGCCATCGTACTCCCTCGGTCACAAAGAGGCAGCTTGGGGGAGTACTGAGGGACTCCGAGCCTGTTGTCTGCAATCTAGAAATCCGAGTCGGATTCCATTCCGATCGAGCCCTTCAGAATGGCTCGGTCGGAAAGGAATCCGGGCGACACATTCCGGTTCGGTCGGAAGGGCTCAACCACCCTTCCGACCGAAATCCGAATCGGCCCCTAATTCTTTACCGCTTGATTTTTGAGAATTTTTTGTAATAAAACCCAAATTTTCCCCTGATCTAGAATTCAATTATTATCTTTGTGACTTATTATGCTACTCTGCTAATTTGATGTTGGTGAAGGTGCCTATTTATGCAAGATCAACCTGGTGTAGGACAGTCTGAGGAAAATTGTGGGTGATCTGAAATGTTGGAGTGTCTTGGATATTGAGGTATGATTCTGCTGCCCCAGTCCCATGACACACTGGCTAGCTACTCCTTTTTTCCTCTGTTTAATGCAAATTCCAGTGCATTACAGCTGATCAGCTTATGATTTATTTGATTGGACCGAAAAGTATTTTTTAATATAATTACATTTGCCTGTCATTATAGTACATATATTCTTGTCATTATAGTTGAAATTAGGAGTATATGGAACTGATTGACTCTATGCATATAATGAGAAATAACTTTTATGATAGTATACCGAACATAAGAAAATAAGAAATAATGCTGATTTCATTTAGTTCAATGTCTGTTTTTCACATATATTGGTATAAGCAAGCAGAAAGCAGAAGTGGCACATGAATACCAGAAAGGATGCATTTTTAAAGATTTTTCTTTTCCTCGGGAACGGCAGAAGCGAAGAGAAGAATCTTTCTCCGCTCAAATTCTTATTATCATTTTTCCCCAGCGGTTTCTGTTTTTAATTAGTAGATTCAGTGTGCTCAAATGTCCACATCATGCGATGTCTCTCATTTTTCATCCGAGTTGTTCTACAGCAGCTCTAATTAGGCCGGTGCTGATAAGCTTTAAGCGCAATGCAATGGATTAAGTTCTTGTTATAAATGATATGCGCGAGCTGAGTGGGCGCGCTCAGCTCGTTTGGTATTAAATAACGCATTGTTTTGTTTTGACGTGTTCCATGTGCGCTGCTCGGAATGTCTGTCTGCTCGCGCAGCATGGCTCGCGATCTAGAATTTCGTCACCGACTGCCGCGTGAACGACCTTTCCTTGATTGCATTCCCAAGTTTGCATGCTGTTTGGAGCAGGCTTGTTTTATCTGAAAATGCAATATCAATAAATGAATTAACCTTTAGCGGTTAAGGGCAGCTGCTTGACCAACGCTTCCTTCGCGTCAGGAAGCACCGCAGAAGAGTGAATGTGATATCTCCAACTGTAATTAAAAAGCCGGCATCTGCTTTGTTTTGTTCTGCTCTGCACAGGCTGGAAAAGGCATAATGATCTGAAAGCCTTTCATATAAGTTCATTTATCCTCTGTATGACGCCTAGCCGGGTCTCTTACTCTCATTAGTGTTAAAAATAATATTTCAGAACAGCGGCATACTAATTGGCTGCAAAGAAAATAAAATGGGGCCATCATTGTACGTTAGGGTACTTGCAGCCGGTGCAAGTGACAGCAGTGGAATGTTGCCCGCCTTTGAATTTCTCTCTGCATCGCAGGTACCAATGTCATTGAATTCCTAGGCGTCACTGAATGAGGTTCACGGTGTCCTCAAGAGGAGACCGAGAATGTCGACACAGGGCAAGGGAGATGGCAACTCTCCACACCACACACTGACACAGAATTATATGTGAGTAAATTACAATAACACGTTTGTTTTCCAACAAACGGTTCTGAGTGACATTATAGATAATGAGACCAAAGCGCAAGTTATCTCGTCACGCCATCTTATCGACACAGAGCGAACCACGGTTCTGTTTGGACATGGCCTCCACGAAAATTCTCCTGAAGCCGATTCCATCTTTCACTTTGCAGATGAGAGGAATCGTGGGAAAGCATACACAGGCATTTTTTCTCCAACTCCCTTAGACTCCATCGCCCGTTCCATAAGTTAAAAGAAGTGTATGCCTGACAGGCAGCTTAACACCCCACCCCTGGATTTCCGCCTCCTTCCCAAGGACAGGCGAAGGGTCTGAGATATATTATTGGTTCTTGCTGAGCCACTGACGAGCCTAAGGACACACCCTGCAGTGCTCCACAAGTCCTCGTTCATCTGTGGGCGGAAGTGGTGATGGGAGTTGTTAGCATTTATGACCCAATATTCACATGGCGTGCCTAGGCTACATAAACCCAAGGAAGGGTGTGTGTGATTCAGTGTTTAATTATCCTCCATTTCGCTATTTGTTTCCTGTTTCCGGAGACAATCTCTGGAGACATTTGTGGCTTAAGAAACAGGAAACAAATAGTGAAATGGCAGATAGATCCAGACCCTTCCACCTTTTTTTCACAGATACCCGGAGACCAGGAGGAAGAGAGGAAAACATGGATGTGGCTGCTTCTCTGTGTGACATCACTGCAGTGAAAATCAAAATTTGGTTTTAAATTGCTATCACTGCTATCCGGTGTGCACCTGAAGTCTTTCTGTGGCAGACATACAGATGAAACATATGCAAAAGGGCTGAGTGGAGAGGGAGTGTATTATTGCCTGTTTCCTCTTAATCCCTTCTACTCTACTTTTCGTCTGGCATCCTCAGAGAAGGTAACTTGCATGACTTTCACCATATTTGTTGCATCTCAAGAAGGTTTCATTATGGTGAGGTTTCATTATGGTGAGCAGCTGCCTAAAGGTATCTCATTCCTTTGATGACTAAAATGCCAAGTCATTCAAGGGACATGAAAATTACCTTTAATTGCACCAGTGACCTTTGTAGTTTTGAGCTGTATTCAATGGTAAGTTTGAGGGTAGTCTTTCAGAGTTGGACACCTTCAGCTCTCAGTTGACTCTTATGCAATCATTGTCAGGCCTACCTCAAGGTCGAGGTCTCATGAAAGACCCACATTAGGGGAGGTGTCATGTTTTCCTAGCATGCACCGTTCTTTAACATAGGGATGGTTCACGTCATCACCTATAGTAATGCTTGACCCATTGACATCCTTTCACTCCATTCTTATCTAAAAGACTCGCCAGTTATCACTTTCTTTTTTTCTAATTCTTCTTAATGCATCCCATCATTTAAATGAGAGCATTACCTTTAAAGCTATCACGGGCTTCCATTGAATTCCTTGTAAAGAGCTATAAGACTCTTTTTTCAGCTTTTTTATCACTATAAGTAAAAATATGCCTATTTTAATACATTTGCCTGGAACCTTAGTACCTTAACTCATGCCAGCAGTGTGTAATGGTTTTTAAACTAGCTCAGCGCTTTTCACACACTAGCCACATTAAACTTGGCTTGATCTACCCTACCATGAGCCATAGAATGCCTAGCAGAAACCACTGAATTTGCTATTGTGCAATTTTTTTTAAATTTAATATTGAGAGAACTGAGCAAGAGTGTGGTTCCCGGAGGAATAATCTTTCTCACGTGAAGGCGAACTTGCAACTTTTTGTTGAGTAAAGGTGTATGTATGCAATAGTTCCTTGGTCCATATCTTAAACATGCCCAATCACTAACTGCCAATTTTATGCGATTACATTCTCTAAAGCATACAAATGTAACTCCAAATTTCTCAGTTGGTACTTACACTGCAGACAATGCAGTTTGGAAACAAGGAGCAGTGATTGCACTTCTGTTTCCAAGCTGTGCTGTATGACGCAATTGCATTAACTCGCAGAAAATGCAGTAACTTGGATAAAAAAATTAAGCAAGCCATGGAATGATGCGTTGTAGCAAGAAACTTCTTTGAGTATCTTCTACCAAGGAGCACAACTCAAGGTTAGTCTCGGTCTTAAGTGCTCAACAAATGGCACCAGAAAGAACCACTGCAAAGAAAGATTCCACAGCAGTTCAGCTTAAACAATCATCTTTCTCTCTGAAAAAGACATGAAATATAAGGAGAATTGCATGAACATTAATACTACCACACACAGATGACTCAGCATTGTGTACAGGCCTCGTGGTGTTCTATGAAATTCCACTGAACACTACAGTGTTGCATCCCATTTATTCTGTGGCATACCATTGTACTGTATTGCATTTATGTGGCTCTTTGTACCCTCGACTATTCTGTAAAGAGCATTTGCAGATGTCTTGCTGCTCAGTTTGAGTGATACTATGGAAGCCTGTGTGTGTGCCATGTGGTCTGTGTTAGTGGTGTTTTTATGTCATGTATGAGTAACGGAGCTTTCTTCTTATCGTATTTTATTGCTGAACCAGGGTGTGTACTAGTAAAGCAAAAAGATTGTGAAACAAGATGCTTAAGCTTATAAATGCTAACGTGCGGTTGTAGGGAAATATTATTGTGAATGAAATGTGGACAATCTGGGAAGTGCTTTAATGTATTCGCTTCTGGACGGGGCCAACAGCTCTGGATGGTCTGTTCCTATGAACAGCAGTGTCATTAGTGAGTTGTGTAAGGTGAGACTGTGCCTAGATTGGCACAGTGAGCAAACATGGTGGGTTTCTTTTCTACGCAAAGCGATTGCCACTGATTTAGACTACCTCCAAGCATTCCCCCATCACCTTTTCTGTGGTTGTATTTTAAGGTCCTGCATATACGACAAAGGCTGCTCCTTTGGTTTTGTTGAGAATGTGAATCTGCACTTACTTCGAGAGTGGAGCAAATTGGAGTAGCTGCATATGCAATTATGCTTACAATCCTTAAAGTGATTTGTTGACAATGACCATGTTTTTCGCATGGTATTCCCTCGGAATTTTTGTTTTCACTTCCTTATTTTTGCTGAACCCATTTTTGTTGAACAATAGAAAAAAAATGTTGACATTTGGACATGTAATCTACTTGTAAATCCCTAGTATATAGTACTACCTGTACACTGGTCTGTAACTTAAATGCTACTAGTGAACTGTAGCCCTCCTTGTGCCACCCACTAAAGTAGCAATGTAAAACATGCATCAGGGTGACATTGCAGCCTGTACTGCAGCTTAAAACTGACATTTCTTCCGGGCAAAATAAAACCTTTTGCCAGGCCGAAACTTTCTTTTTTAATACTTATGAGTCACCCTGTGATCAGCAATTGACATTCAACTGAGGAGACTACAACCCCCATCCTGCATAGCGACCGGTGTCGGAAACGCCAGTGACCGCTGACCTGTGACCTGGAGGCGATCTTAAACTGGTCGGGATTCCGGAGGGGCGGGAGCCCATAATCTGCAAGTGATATTCAACTGAGGGGACTTCAACCCCCCTCCTGCATCTTGGCTGGTGCAACCAACGCCTGTGATCGCAACCTGAGACCTGCGCCTGTAGGTGCTCTTAAGCTGGTCAGGGCTCCCACAGCGTGGCAGCCCGTAATCTGCGATTGACATTCAAGTAAGGGGTCTTCAACCCCAATCCTGCATAGTGGCTGGTGCCGCCAATGCCCGTGAACGTGACCTGTTACCCGCGCCTGGAGGCTCTCTTAAGCTGGTCAGTGCTCCCACAGTGCGGGATGCGCCCGGGCCAAGGGCGGGCCCGTCCACGCCCGTCAGAGCCTGGAAAAGACTGGGCTACGCCCCTCCCTAAGCTGAGCTGAGCTTAGCAGATGAGCCTGCCATTGGACCTAATCCTGAAACGAAGGAACAGAAAGACCAGCTACACCCGTGAGGATGCCGGACTCACTCGTAATGAGTAAGCGTAAGGCTGTGTCGTTAGGAACTGGCGGGGAGATAGTAAACACCCTAGACTGCTTGGTGAGAGCGGCAAATTTCTTTCCAAGGAAATAGAGGTTATGGAGCGACGTCTTTCTCTGGAAGGTGGAAGGAGAAACCATCTTCTGTAGCAACCCCTTCCACTCGTACACCTGATGGTACCGAAGGGTGCTGAGCTGTGTGTTACCCCTAAACCTAGTGTGCTCGTGTCTCCATCACCCAACTCACATCCCCAACTAGTCTCTCCAGCATCCAGTGACTCTGTGGTCGAACCGGCTGTTAAAAGAAAGGAGCCAGTAGGGAAACAGAAACCAAAGCCGATGAAGGCAGCAAGAGGGATTAAGACTATCCAAGACCCCACAGTAAGTGTACCACCATACACGGAATAGACTTTGGAGACAATTCAAGAAGGAATATCCTTTTATGAAAATTGAGCAAATGGTGCTCAGTGTGTTTGAGCCATTGAACAACATACTGGGGAGAATTGAGTTGAAACTAGATCTCCTCATCAAAGGGGACCCTATTGACAGAGTCTCGCCAAGGGTGGATCACCCTCCTGTTACTTGACAAATACCAGGCTCATTGGTGACTGTGGGTAGGAGGGAAAATGAAGATCTAAACAGAAGAAAACTGTCTGGTCTCCTAGGCCCCTGGTGCCATCAAAAACATCGTGTAATACCCCTTTAACATAATCTATTACGATGCAGGCTTGTATAAATAGTACCAATTCTGGTAACATAAGTACTATCACTTACACTACCGCCACTGAAGCACAGGGACCGCAGGGAGTGCATAGAACACAAGGAATACAGGGTAACCTACAAACAATAAGGTGAAGTAAGAGACAGGGGGTTGAAACTTTACAGAGCCTAGACCCTTCGACACCTGGTATAAATCAGTCACATACTTTAGATCTCCCCCTGCAGTTCTTCCATACATTCTGGTCCTAGTAAAGGTACCCTTACTGACCAGAGGCCAGAGGGAGTCCACAGATCAATTAATGACTAAAGTTCTGCACCGGTTTAGCAAATATGCTTAAGGTTTTGGCCTATGGGGCATTAGGTTAGATGCACATATCATTATGGCATGAAGGGTAGGATGGGTTGGGCCTTTGGCTGAAACAACAAACGGTGACTGTGTGGTTGATAATTTTATTAACCTGTTTGTGGTAAGAGATTTGCTGGGGGCCTGTACAAATGCCCCTTTGTCTAAAACACAGATTACCATTTTCCCTTTAGGAAAATTCTATAGATCCTCCCCTACAGCAACCATATAACTTAAGAATCCCAAGCCAACCGTTATGCCTACCAACGCCTGCGACATACTTCCCCACAAGACACCATAGAGGGGAGGCAACGTATGAGCTGTCGAATCACTATGGTCCATTAATTGATTTGGAGTCCTGCGGTTGACTACACAAGGGAGGCAGAACTGATGCTAGCAAAATATGAATAACAATAAAACAGAAGCAGAGAACACATAATTTCCTAGGGAGCTCAGTGCATCAACCCCTGTGAGGGAGATGGGCCACCAAAAGAGAGGGTTGCAGTTGGCCACATGGAACTGCGCAGTAACTGCCACCAAGCAGTCTTTACCAGAGTGGGCGTTTGGTATGGCAGGGAAGAGATATTACATGTCTCCAGGAGACATGGGCTACAAACCCAACGTTTATCAATGGGTATCGATCCTTCCAAACCACCACAGTTCCCTCCGCATCTGGGAGAGCTAAAGGGTGTTTGCTCACCTTCATTTCTAGTGCCCCAAACATTAAGATCATAAAATTCGAACACTCTTCTCCAATTTTACATTTTCTAGTCTTTAGAGTGGAAAGATCGGATATATGAATATTGTTAAACTATTATAACAAAATTATTTTAGTGGCAGTAGGGCAGCAACAGTAGATTCATTGGAGAGGAATTTGTTAGAATGTATGAGGGCATTGCCATCAAAGGAATTTAATATTCTGTGGGTTGGGGATTTCAACGCCTAACCTTGTCTCTATTCATTGGAACCAGTCTGTGGGGTAGAAGATACTAAGGGGAACGCGGCGGTGCATTTTATGCATAATGATCATGGGAACACTTTAAACAGGTTGCTAATTTATTGGAATTTAAAAATCTTTAATAAAGTAGATACTTTGGTGGGTGGATTGGAAAAAACTTTTATCCGTGGTAACAATGAGTCGTCACTTGACTTCATAATTGCCTCTGCCCATTCTCACTGAAATGTCCTCCTTACTGACACCATACTATCCAATTTTAGCGACCACGCAATGCTTTTTTTTTAGCTGTCTGGAGTTAGTGTGCTCCCACGGCAGATAGAAAAAGCAGCAAAACTAGTTCTAGCAAGACAGAATGGGTATCAGCTGAAATGGGATGACATAGACAAGACTAGAATTATCCATCAGGTTGTAGCAAACAAGCTTAATCTGGTTATGAATTGTTTAGATCCAAAAGCGGTTCCAGAAACCTTGATTCCAAATTTCCTAGAAATACTCAAGGAAATTAAATTGTCCCTGAATCGGCCTAACTCCTCCAAGGAGAGGTGGGAAATTGGTTGGTTTGATGAGGCTTGCAACCAAACTTTAAAAGATCTTCGCAGGGCCCTAAAAACATCCCCCAGAGAGCATCATTTGATTAAAAATAAAAATGAGAGAAGAAAAAAAAATGTCACCCCAAAGATAGGCTGTAAATGCTCATAGGGCAGGGTGCCTGCTTTTTAAAATGCAGGATGTTAGAAATGGGAGTTTCTAGTTGGCAGTGGCTTGCACCCTGCTCAAGTAGGGACCCTTCTTACTAGTCAGGATAAGGGAGTTACAAACCCAGATGACCCCAGCTCACCCCCTTGGTAGCTTGGCACAAGCAGTCAGGCTTATCTCAGAGGCAATGTGTAGAGTATTTGTACATAACACACCCACTAACACGGTGAAAACACTACAGGTGGACACCACAACAGTTTAGAAAAATAATATCTCTTTATCTACACCAAACTAGACCATAAATCCAACATACAGAACTGAAAATATGACTCTTTAAAGGTTGTAAGCAATTTTGTCCACAGAACTCTATGAATGCAGTGATTTCACACAAAGTACCTCAGATGTGTCAAAATACACAAAGCAAAACAGCCTCAGAGGAGGGCAGCGTCAGAAAGCACAGGGATGCAGTGGTTCCTGTGTCCCGGGGAGGCGGTGCATCAGTTCTGCAGCACGCAGGAAAAGTGTTACATCGAATCCGGACAGTAGGGGGAAGCGATGCATCAAAATCCAAGACATTTCTGGTCTGCGCCGCGGCTGATGAGTCTTGAAAAACTTGGCGCACAGGTACAATGCCTGGGAATCTGGATACACTGGAGGTCGATGCGGCAGCGGCAAACAGGCACTGCACCAATTTCTTCAACTGCAGCTCCATGATGCGTCGATTCTTTCTGCCACACAGCAGTGTCTGCGTCAGTGTGGGTGTGTCGGACTTCGGAGACACTATAAACTGAACTCGGGCTTCGGAGGTTTGTTTGGCTGCTAACAGGCACTGCGTTAGTTTCTTTGGCCGTTGGTGGCGATGCGCAGGAATGTCTTCTGTACAGTTGTGTGTCAGGGCTCAAGTTTTTTTTAACACTCTTTTAAATAACTCTTACCGGTTCTTGCACGGGAACAGAGATGCTAGGTCCCAAATCCCCTTTGGCAATGCCAGAAGGTCTATACTCAGAACCCTCTAGTCATTACCTTGAGGGAAGGAGGAAATTGGATAAAATAATAAACAACAATGAAGAGACTGGTCCAGATAGGGTTCTTCCGTCTTGAGTCAAAGGACACCGACTGTTCAGTAAGTGGAACCTGTAATTTAATTCACAGTTACTATCAAAACCTTTCTACTCTATCACTCTATTTATCTACTAAATTTCCTCACCCACCCTGGCTCTTCTGGACTTTTGCTGCTATTCTGATTTTAGAATTTATATCTCGATCTTCCTCATCAATTAGTTGTTACTAGTAAAGGAAATGACAACATTAGTCTTCTTCTTATATACCCAGCTAATTACCATTTAAATGATTGGAAATGTACTTACTTCACTAATTGAAGGGTCTAACTGTATTTGGGGTTCTGTATGCAAGCTTCTCAATTTAACCTTCTTCTCTCTATTGTTCCTTTAGGTTTCCTTGTGAAAGCTGCTGCTGCTAGGTGAGTATTTACATATTTACAATTTCTCCATTAAGAATTCTTTGCTCATGTTTATCCTTAAATGACTAATTTCTTTTATATTTTATTTTCAGATTCCTGCTTAAAGTCTTAAGTTGAATTGTCAACCTTTAAGAATACGAACTTCCTTCAGGTAAGAACCACGTTTGTTCTGAACTTGGCTAACACCTTTTGTCTTGTCCTTATTTAATTGTCTAAACTCTCCCATTGATTTCTGGGTTCACAATGTAAACTTTTCGCCTTTTTAAATCAACTTTTACTGTAAATTGACTTCAGAAATATGCATTGTCTTTTCTACTTAGCTCAGGATGTTTTCCTCTTCAGACACATGAGACGCGCTGTTTTTCTGTCACAGCTCCGGCTTTTCTCTTCAGGGAAACGTCGTCTTCCTCGAGCGCATGAGGCGCGATGAATACAAATACCGCTCCGGTTTCTACAGTTCAGGAAATAACTCGCGCAAGACTAATTGCCGAGTCGGACTATAAATCTTGTTTACAACTCTCTCGGAAAGGTTTCAGGAAACTCGCTAAAGCTAATTCAAGGTTATATTTTATCGAGCGCTTCTTCTATCACGAACTCTTCAGCCTGGAATCTTCGGTGAAGTGCGTCGTGGTTAACGCGCTCGCGCTGCGTCTTGATTCTCAAGCAGCTGTCTCCACAGAGGCTAGAACGCCCACCTCCTGCTCCACTCCGGCGGCCATCTTAAGTCTCCAGTAGTGGACCAACCTTGTCCAGTTACTGCTGTTTGAGAACTCCTGACTCTTATGTGGGGTATATATACTGCAAACACAGGCATTGACTTTAGCGGTTCTGACAGTACCCCCCAACAAGGCAGCTTCTTTCCCTCTTGGTTTTGTGGGGAATTGGTGATGAAATGACTTGATCAACCTAGGAGCGTGAACATTCTCTTCCACTTCCCAAGACCGTTCCTCTGGACCATACCCCTTCCAGTCTATATAGTAATACAGCTTTCCTCTTGACCTTTTTGAGTCCAAAATTTCCTTAACCTCGAACTCAGTTCCAGTCTCTAATTGAATAGGTTTTGGGGGTAGTTGAGTTCTTAAATCTGCAGAAGCTTTCTTTAACAAGGAAACATGAAAAACTGGGTGAATCTTAAACCTAGGAGGTAACTCCACCCGATAAGTGACCTGAGTGATCTTTTCTGTTACTGAATAAGGTCCAATGAATCGGGGCTAAAACTTCCTATTTCCCTTTAACCTCAAGTTCTTTGTGCTCAACCAAACTCGGTCTCCAATCTCCAGTGCTGGACCTTCTCGTCTCTTTCTATCAGCATAACTCTTGTACTTCTCCTTAGCCCTGGTAAGATTATCTATTGCTCTCTGTTGTATTTGATGTATGTGTGAAACTACTTCTTTGACTGCAGGGACCGTGATATCTTTTTGATGAATAGTTGCATTTGGATGCCTGCCATAGTATAGATAGAAGGGGGAGTAACCTGTTGAACTGTTCTTGGCATTATTATGGGCAAACTCGGCCGTCCACAAATAGTCCGACCAGTTCCCTTCCTCCTTCAACAGAAACAACCTCATATATTGCTCTAATTCTTGATTCACCCTCTCCGTCTGACCATCTGTCTCGGGATGGTAACTAGTGGAGAATCGGACCTCAGTACCTAACCCTTCCATGAAGGCCCTCCAGAAATGAGACACAAATTGGGTTCCCCTGTCTGAAATCACTATTTTGGGTATTCCATGTATTTTCACTATTTGAGAACCGAAATGGGTTGCTAGTTGTTTTGCAGAAGGGACCCCTTTTAAAGCAGTAAAATGGGCCATTTTAGAAAAGGCATCTACCACTACTAGGATAGTATCATAACCTTGACTAATGGGTAAATCTGTGATGAGGTCTAATGTGATAGTGTGCCATGGGTAGGGTGGGGTTGGTAATGGCTGCAGAAGACCCTTCGGGGCCTGCCTCTCCGATTTTCCCTGAGCGCAAATCCCACAGGACTTAACATATCTCTCGATATCAGTAGTCATCTTAGGCCACCAATAGTGTCTCTTTATCAATTCTTCTGTCTAGGCTTCTCCTTTATGGCCAGCCAGTTTATCATCATGACATTCCTGCATTATCTGCTGTTGCAATTCGGTGGTAGGTACATATAGGGCTCCTTGATGGTAGGGCAACTGGTTAACGATTTTCCTGTCTTGATCTTCTTTTGCCCAATTCTGCATAGTTTCTGGACTCATGGCTTCTGTAATACTTTTTTCCAAACTGATTGAAGTGGTGACTCCTATTATTTTGGTACTTGGAATGATGGGTTGGTTTTCTGTAACCATCTTCTGAGCTTCTGTACCAATCCGGGACAATGCGTCTGCTTTACCATTCTGGGCTCCCGGACGATACGTGATTACGAAATCGTAGTCTGCAAAATATAAGGACCACCTCAATTGTCTGGGAGTAAGAGTTCTCACTGTCTTTAGAAATTTCAAATTTCTATGATCAGTAAACACCGTCACCTGATGTTGAGCCCCCATCAAATAATGTCGCCACTCTTTAAATGCATCCTTTATCGCTAATAACTCCTTCTCCGTGATAGTGTAATTAATCTCGGCCGAGGTTAATTTTCTGGAGCGATAAGCGACCGGATGCAATTGTCCCGTGGTTTTGTGCCGTTGCGACAAAACTCCACCTACGGCTTGATCGGATGCATCCGTCTCAACATAAAATGGTTCATTAGGGTCAGCATGTAACAGGACTGGCGCAGTGGTGAAATCTGTCTTTAAAGATTGAAAGGCTTCCTCTGTTTCCTTGGTCCATTCAAACTTGATCCCTTTCCTCAGTAATTTGGTGAGAGGAAGAATCTTTCTAGAAAATTCTCCAATAAATCTCCGATAGAAATTAGCAAATCCAATGAAACTTTGGACTTCTTTTACGCTTGTAGGAGATTCCCAGTTCTTAACTGCTTCCACTTTCTTTTGATCCATCAGAATTCCAGAAGGCGAAAGGACGAAGCCCAAAAACTCCACTTGTGACACATCAAAATCGCACTTTTCCAATTTTACAAACAATTTGTTTTCTCGTAGTTTCCTCAATACCCCTTTCACTTGCTCATGATGTCTTGTCACGTCGGAGGAGTATATCAAGATGTCATCTATGTACACTATAGCACATTGATCTATGAATTCCTTCAAAACGTCATTGATGAAGTGCTGAAAGGCAGCCGGGGCATTGCATAAACCATAAGGCATCACCTGATATTCAAAAAGCCCGAACCTCGTTCAAAAGGCTGTCTTCCACTCGTCTCCTTCGCGCATTCGGACTAGGTGATAGGCGCTCCTCAGATCTAGTTTGGTGTAGATTCGAGCATCCTTTACTTGGTCCAATAGTACTGAGATTAAGGGCAAGGGGTATCGATTTTTCTTGGTAATCTTGTTAATTGCCCTATAATCGATGCACGTCCGCAAATCCCCTTCCTTCTTTGGCACGAAAAATAATGGAGAAGAGACAGGGAACTGGGAGGGTCGAATAAATCCGTTTGAAAGATATTTATCCAGATATTCTTTCAAATGATGGTTTTCTTTTTCTGTTAGCGCATACACTCGACTGCATGGTAAATTTGAGCCCACTTCTAAATCTATTTTGCAGTCATATACTCGATGTGGAGGCAGTTGTTCCGCCTCTGCTTCGTTGAACACATCTTCGAATTCTTCATACTCTTCTGGGATTTCGGGAACATCAATCACACACATGGAATGTCCCGTAGTACACAAGGATAAGGCCGCGTTATTCTCCAAAAACTTCTCTGCAGAATCAAAACAATTCTCGTGGCAATAGCTCGAGTTCATCACAATAGTTCTGGAACTCCAATCGATCGTTGGGTTGTGCTCAGTAAGCCATGGAAGACCCAAAATTAATTGAAATTGTGGGGCATCAATCAAATTAAACAGAATTTTCTCCGTATGCCCGTCTCTAGAGACTAGTTGTATTGATTCGGTATGGCTCACGATCGGTCCTGACGAAAGATTGGTTCCGTCCACCGCTCGAACGTGCTCACTCTTCCTTTTCTTGATAGCTTGAATGCCCACCTTCGCTGCAAATCTCAAATCGCAAAAGTTTCCGGTGGCTCCTGAATCAATCATGACTGACACCTCCGTCAGAATAGTCTCTCGGAATCTCACTTCCATCGACAGGTTTAAATGTGGAGATGCCGATTGCAGTGTATTCGCTACTTGATGTTCTTTTGGAGTTATTTCTTGAATCGCACCCACCTGTTCAACTCCCCCCACAGGTGGTGCCGTTAGTTTTCCTTCGGCTTATAGCTGTTTCTGGGTTTCTTCTGGCAATTTCTCACGAAATGTCCTCCGGTTCCGTAGTACATACATAAATTTCCAAGCCTTTTCCTGTCCTTCTCCTCTTTAGACAAGGGACCTCTTATCGTTCCGATCTGCATAGGTTCTGTTCCGTGTTGATTTTCTACGCTTCTCGAACTATCAGATCTAATCCTGTCAAATCTTGGAGTAATTGCTCTAAAGTCCTTTTTCTTTTCACCTCTTCTTTCACCCTGACGAAAGTCTATTTCCAAGACTAAATCTATCAGTGCCGAAATCTCCGTGGGCCGATTAGGAATTTGGGCCAAGGTATCTTTCAATTCATCTCTCAACCCACGGTAAAACACTGCCGCTCTTTTGCTTTCTGGCCAATTGGTCTCCACCACTAACTTGTTGAACTGGGCCAAGTAAGCTATTAAATCTCGGTTTCCTTGCCGCAAGTCAAGCAGTTCATTATCCACCACCTGGGATATTCTCCATCTGTCAAATATTCAAAGGAATTCCTGCTTAAATTCTTCAAAGTTTCTCAATAGAGGACCATCCCGGGTGACTAGGGGCATAGACCATGAGGCTGCATCTCCGCTCAGATATGAGAGTATGAACGCCACCCTGGACTGTGCATCAGGGAAAATCGAAGGGCGACACATGAAGTGTAAGGAACATTGTGAAAGAAATATCTGAGCCTTCTGTGGGTCTCCATTAAACCTTTCTGGGGCAGCTAGTGGAATGACTGGGGATAGGGAATGAATTACCTGTGTGGTGGATCTATTGGTGGACTCTAATACTGGATTCATTGCTTCTCTCTCTAGTGTGCTAGATGACCTGAGTCTTAAGGCTAGTTCTGCAGTTTCCTTTCTTGCACTAACTACTTCCTGTCTAAGATTTTGATTTTCTTCTCTAACCGCTCCCAGTTCCTTTTGTATTGCATCTAGAATGGTTCCCAGAGATTGTACGTCTATTCCCTCGGCCATTTCTGTTCAGGTGCGAAAACAACTAGGGCACTTCACTCTCAATCAATCAATCAAAGACATTTATAGAGCGCACTACCTACCCGTAGGGTCTCAAGGCGCTTGGGGGGGGGGTGCCGCTACTGCTCGAACAGCCAGGTCTTGAGCTTCTTCCTGAAGGAGAGGTGGTCTTGGGTCAGGCGCAGGTCGGCCGGGAGGGAGTTCCAGGTCTTGGCGGCCATGTAGGAGAAGGACCTTCCTCCTGTGGTGGCTCTGCGGATGCGTGGGACGGCGGCGAGGGCGTGGCTGGCAGATCGGAGGTGGCGTTTGGGAGCGTAGAAGTTGATGCGGTTGTTGAGGTAGCTCGGGCCTTGATCGTGGAGAGCTTTGTGTGCATGGGTAAGGAGGCGGAAGGTGATTCTCTTGTTGACCGGGAGCCAGTGCAGGTCTCTAAGGTGTCCGGAGATGTGGCTGTGTCGTGGGATGTCGAGGATGAGTCTGGCTGAGGCGTTCTGGATGCGCTGGAGTCTCTTCTGGATCTTGGCGGTGGTTCCGGCGTAGAGTGCGTTGCCGTAGTCCAGTCGGCTGGTGACGAGGGCCTGGGTGACGGTTTTCCTGGTCTCTGTGGGGATCCACCAGAAGATCTTCCGAAGCATGCGCAGGGTGTTGAAGCACGACGAGGAGACGGCGTTGACTTGCCTGGTCATGGAGAGGGAGGAGTCCAGGATGAAACCCCGGTTGCGTGCGTGGTCCGTCGGTTTGGGTGCGGTGCCCAGGGCGGGGGGCCACCAGGAGTCGTCCCAGGCGGAGGGCGAGGAGCCCAGGATGAGGACCTCCGTCTTCTCTGAGTTCAGTTTCAGGCGGCTCGTCGTCATCCACTCGGCAACCTCTTTCATCCCTTCGTGCAGGTTGGCTCTGGCGGCGGCGGGGTCGTTGGTCAGGGAGAGGATCAGCTGGGTGTCGTTGGCGTAGGAGATTATGTTGAGGTTGTGTTGGCGTGCGATGGCCGCGAGGGGGCTCATGTAGACGTTGAAGAGAGTCGGGCTCAGCGAGGATCCTTGAGGGACGCCGCAGATGACTTCGGTGGCCTCTGACTTGTACGGTGGTAGGCGGACTCTTTGTGTTCTTCCGTCAAGGAAGGAGACGATCCATTCCAGTGCCTTCTCCTGGATTCCGACGTTGCTGAGGCGCTGCACTAGGGTGCGGTGGCAGACCGCGTCGAAAGCCGCGGAGAGGTCTAGGAGGATGAGGGCCGCTGTTTCTCCGTTGTCCATCAGGGCTCGGATGTCGTCAGTGGCGGCGATGAGGGCGGTCTCGGTGCTGTAGTTGGCACGGAATCCAGACTGCGATGGGTCGAGGGATCCATTCGTCTCGAGGAAGGCGGCCAGCTGTTTGTTGACGGTCTTTTCGATGACTTTGGCTGGAAACGGGAGTAGAGAGATGGGGCGGTAATTCTTGAGTTCGGTGGGGTCTGCTGTAGGTTTCTTGAGTAGAGCGCTGAGTTCGGCGTGTTTCCAGCTCTCGGGGAAGGTGGCGGTGTCGAATGAGGTGTTGATGATGTCCCGCAGGTGGGGTGCGATGACAGCGTCGGCTTTGTTGAAGACGTGGTGAGGGCAGGGGTCGGTCGGAGATCCGGAGTGGATGGAGTTCATCGTGCGGACGGTGTCTTCGGTGCTGATCGGAGTCCAGGCGTGGAGGGTGGTGGTGGGGGGCGGCGGTTCGGTCGTGGCGTGCGTCGGTTGAGTGCTGAAGCTGTTGTGTATGTCTGCGATCTTGTTGTGGAAGTAGGAGGCGAGGGAGTTGCAGAGGTCTTGCGATGGGGTGATGTCGTTGTTTCCGGCGTTGGGGTTGGAGAGCTCTTTCACGATGTTGAAGAGTTCCTTGCAGTTGTGTGCGTTGTTGTCCAGTCGGTTCTTGAAAGCAGTTTTCTTGGCGGTGCGGATCAATTGGTGATGTTTCCGGGTGGCGAGCTTGAGGTTGGTCCTGTTGTCCGGCGTGGGTTCCTTTCTCCAGGTTTTCTCGAGGGCTCGGCAGTTCTTCTTGGAGCTCTTGAGTTCGTCGGTGAACCATGGGGCCTTCTTGCTGCCGGGTCTGCTGGGCGGGGTCTTCAGTGGGGCGAGTTCGTCCGCGCAGTTGCTGATCCACTTGGAGAGGTTGTCGGCGGCCTGGCTGGGGTTCGCTGAGCTGGCCGGAGGGTGCTGGCTCAGGGAAGCGGCGAGCTGGTCGGCTGTGATCTTGTTCCAGCTTCTTCGGGCAACCTGTTGCTGGTGGTGGTGGATCGTCGTTCTTCTGAAGGTGAAGTGGACGCAGCTGTGGTCCGTCCAGTGGCTGAAGGCGATGTCTTTGCTGGATGAGAAGACGGCGTCGAGTGTGTGTCCGGCGAGGTGGGTGGGGGTGGACACCAGCTGCTTGAGTCCAAGGTTGGCGAGGTTGCCGAGCAGGGTGCTGGTGTTGCAGTCGTTGTTGTTCTCCAGGTGGAAGTTGAAGTCCCCCAGGAGGATGTAGTCATCGGAGGGGAGGGCGTGCGGGCTGACGAAGTCGGCGATGTCCTCGCTGAATTGAGTGCGTGGTCCCGGAGGTCGGTAGATCAGGGTGCCTCTGAGGGTGGTCTTCGGGTCGGTGTGGATCTGGAAATGCAGGTGTTCGGCGGAGGGTGGGGTGTTGTCGGTGCTGGTCGTGATGCGGATGGTGTTCTTGTGGATGATGGCGATGCCTCCTCCCACCTGGTTGGCGTTGCGGTCCCTCCGGGTGATCTTGTAGCCTTCTGGGATGGCGATGGCGATGTCGGGCGCTGAGGAGGCGTTCATCCAGGTCTCCGTGATGAAGGCAACGTCAGGGGCTGTGGTGTCGAGGAGGTTCCAGAGTTCGATGGCGTGTCTGTGGACGGAGCGGGTGTTGAGCAGGATGCACTTGAGGTGGTTGCTGCTGGTGTTCGGCTTGGCAGGTGCTGGTGTCGGGCAGGTCCGGATGCAGGTGAACTTGCAGGTGTAGCAGCTGAAGGGTCCGTGGACGCGTCGTGGGGAGGCTCTGCAGCATCCCGGGGCTCGGCCGGTGTTGAGTGCGATGAGGGAGGCGGCGGAGTACGACAGGCGGGTCGGTCGGGGTCCTCGAGGGACAGGGGTCCTGGCGCTGGGCGCGGTCCAGGCGCGGACGGGCGCAGACGGGCTTACCTTTGGCGCGCCTTCGGCGCACAATCGGCGCGCCCGCTGCGCGTTCGCACGGTCGCCATATATGGCGAAGTGCGCGGGTGGGCGGAGCAGCTGGGAGGCGGGAGCGGGGAGGGAACAGAAGGAAAAAAGGGGCGGGGTCAGCGGTGGTGGCGGGAAGCGGGGAGCGGGGAGGGAAGACGGAGGGCGGTAACAGGCGGGAAAAAACAGGCAATACGGCGGAAAAAGCAACAATTAACACAGATACAATTCTACAGGCAGAACGGCGGAAAAACAACAATTAACACAAATACAATCTGCACAGTGAACCAGGGGCACAGGGAGAGGAGCGCTGATCACGGACCACGCCGCTCGAGGGAGGGGGCATTGTCACGAGCCGGCAGTCGGGCAGCGAGGCACAAAGGGAGGAGAGGCACACGCAGCAGCTGGTGGCCGTGCGGCGCGGGGGTGTCCTAAAACTAGGGGCTCAAGTTTTTTTTAACACTCTTTTAAATAACTCTTACCGGTTCTTGCACGGGAACAGAGATGCTAGGTCCCAAATCCCCTTTGGCAATGCCAGAAGGTCTATACTCAGAAACCTCTAGTCATTACCTTAAGGGAAGGGGGAAATTGGATAAAATAATAAACAACAAAGAAGAGACTGGTCCAGATAGGGTTCTTCCGTCTTGAGTCGAAGGACACCGACTGTTCAGTAAGTGGAACCTGTAATTTAATTCACAGTTACTATCAAAACCTTTCTACTCTATCACTCTATTTCTCTACTGAATTTCCTCACCCACCCTGGCTCTTCTGGACTTTTGCTGCTCTTTTGATTTTAGAATTTATATCTTGATCTTCCTCATCAATTAGTTGTTACTAGTAAAGGAAATGACAACATTAGTCTTCTTCTTATATACCCAGCTAATTACCATTTAAATGATTGGAAATTTACTTACTTCACTAATTGAAGAGTCTAACTGTATTTGGGGTTCTGTATGCAAGCTTCTCAATTTAACCTTCTTCTCTCTATTGTTCCTTTAGGTTTCCTTGTGAAAGCTGCTGCTGCTAGGTGAGTATTTACATATTTACAATTTCTCCATTAAGAATTCTTTGCTCATGTTTATCCTTAAATGACTAATTTCTTTTATATTTTATTTTCAGATTCCTGCTTAAAGTCTTAAGTTGAATTGTCAACCTTTAAGAACACGAACTTCCTTCAGGTAAGAACCACGTTTGTTCTGAACTTGGCTAACACCTTTTGTCTTGTCCTTATTTAATTGTCTAAACTCTCCCATTGATTTCTGGGTTCACAATGTAAACTTTTCGCCTTTTTAAATCAACTTTTACTGTAAATTGACTTCAGAAATATGCATTGTCTTTTCTACTTAGCTCAGGATGTTTTCGTCTTCAGACACATGAGACGCGCTGTTTTTCTGTCACAGCTCCGGCTTTTCTCTTCAGGGAAACGTCGTCTTCCTCGAGCGCATGAGGCGCGATGAATACAAATACCGCTCCGGTTTCTTCTGTTCAGGAAATAACTCGCGCAAGACTAATTGCCGAGTCGGACTATAAATCTTGTTTACAACTCTCTCGGAAAGGTTTCAGGAAACTCGCTAAAGCTAATTCAAGGTTATATTTTATCAAGCGCTTCTTCTATCA
This sequence comes from Lissotriton helveticus, assembly GCF_964261635.1. Classification (NCBI taxonomy): domain Eukaryota; kingdom Metazoa; phylum Chordata; class Amphibia; order Caudata; family Salamandridae; genus Lissotriton; species Lissotriton helveticus. Next base: position 1,059,871,084 of record NC_136061.1, on the reverse strand, counting down.
CAAACTCTTCAGCCTGGAATCTTCGGTGAAGTGCGTCATGGTTAACGCGCTCGCGCTGCGTCTTGATTCTCAAGCAGCTGTGTCCACAGAGGCTAGAACGTCCACCTCCTGCTCCACTCCGGCGGCCATCTTAAGTCTCCAGTAGTGGACCAACCTTGTCCAGTTACTGCTGTTTGAGAACTCCTGACTCTTATGTGAGGTATATATACTGCAAACACAGGCATTGACTTTAGCGGTTCTGACATTGTGCTACATCGGAAAAACAGGTGCTGGGAGGGCAGTGTGTCGATTTTGATGGTTTCAAGCAGATATATGCAGCAGGAACAAGCTTCAAGGGCTCAGAACTAGAATTGGCACCACAGGGCAGGTCAGAACTCCCCGCTGTAGAGTTCAGGGATGCTGCAGATGAAGTCTTTGATGGCCCTGAGACTTCCAACAGGATACAAGCACACACAAACCCTTGGAGAAACTTGGAAAAGCAAGATACAAAGCAAAGTCCAGTCCTTTCACTGCCCACAGACAGAATTAACAACAGCAGTTCAACCCAGCAAAGCAACACACACAGCAAAGGGGCAGTACTCCTCATGACAGCTCTTCAGCTCTTCTTCTCGGCAGAGTCCTCAGTTCCAGAAGTGTTCTAAAAGTGTGAGCTTTTAGATCCGATACTTCTACTCCTTTTGGCCTTTGAAGTAGGCATTCTTCAAAGGATTGTCTTTGAAGTGCTCAAGTTATTTTCCTGCCTGGTCTTGGCTCCACTCCAGGGGGGTGGAAACAGCATTGCGTGCAAAGGACATGTGTGTGCTAAGATTTACATGCCCTGACAGTGAAATGCCTCTAAAGAATTTTTTTCCCCGCAGCGAAGCTGTCTCTCCCACACAAAAGCACTTGGGGCCATATGTATCATCAACCTGATTTGCGATTCTCAAATAGCGATTTTTAAGAAATCGCTATTTGAGAATCGCAAATAGGTATGTATGAACAAAATTGCATTTTTTTTGCCATTTCTTAAAACTCCTTAATTGCGATTAGCAAATTGCGAATCGCAATTAAGGAATACGTTCCCATTCATTTCTATGGGCCAGGCGGCCCATAGGAATGAATGGGAAGTTATTCTCAATTTGCGATTCGCAATTTGCTAATCACAAATTGAGAATAATTTCAAGGGTGCAGGGGTGTCCAAAGGACACCCTGTTGCACCCCTGAAATATGCATGGGTGCACATGTGGCGCACATACATGCCCTAAGATCATGTATGTGCGTCACATGGCACTTTGAAAAATGCAAAAATGTGAATTTTTCAAAGAATTCGCAACTTACCACAAACTAGAAGTTGGTGGTAATTTGCGATTCCTTAAGGACATTTTGCATTTTTTTTTGCTTCATACATTGCATTTAAGGAATCACAAAATTTCCGATTCCTTAAATGCAAATGCAAAATAAGGAATCGCAAATTTTGCGATTCCTTATTTTGCACCAGATTTTGATTAATACATACCATTTAGCAAATTTGCATTCTGCAAATTTCGGCCTTAGAGAATGCGAATTTGCTTGATACATATGGCCCACTGTTACAACTGACTCAGTAGCACAATGCTTCAAGGTTTCAATTTAATAGTATTTCAAAATCCAACCTAATGGTCAAGCCTGATTTTAAATTACTATTTTAAAAATTTACTTTTAGAAAGTTCCCATTTTTGCGCCGAAGCCAAATGTGCCTTTCTGCCAGTGTCCAGGGCCACATGACTGTTAATGGCTCTCCTGTGGTGTATTGTGTATTGGTCTCAGACAGCGGACAAGCCTTTTGTTTGTCTAGTGAGGCTGGAGCCAAACCCAGGGTAAACGGAAAAACTGACCATAACCAGTTTCAGGGTTAGACAAAGGGGTGTCCCCCACTGACGAGCTGGCACTATGCATAAAAGGGGAATCTCCAGAACCTTAAATCAGAACACTCCTGGACCTGTGGAGATCAGAAGAAGGACTGCACTGCTGTCTAAAAATCCTGAAGGAAGACCGGACCTGCTTATTTTAAATTCAGGCCCCCAGAAGTGATTCCGAGGGGCAGTTCACTGACCTCCCGTTTGAGATACAGTGACACAACAAGCTTCCAGACGCCGTTCCTGCTTTTAATCTGATATGGCTCAACTGGACCTAACTTGGTACCTTTTGCTGACCTCTGTGGAGTGAGTCCTGACACCCCAGTCCTGGACACTTAGCTGGAGTAAGAGTGCACTTTTCCCTGCTTACCTGAAGGTTTCATTGAATCCAGTGCAGAGGGACGCAGAGCTGTGCAGCTTCCGATCAAAATCCTCACAGACTGAATTCCATTCAATTCACCAAATCTATCACTGAGTGACAAAGAGACCACTGAGCCGTGCAGCCCTTCTCCGAACGCTTCACTGGATCTGTCGCCAAGTAACGCAAAGCTCGACATGGCGCCACAGTTACTGACTGAAAGCTCCACTGGATACAATGCAGCATGATGCTGAGTGACACAGAGCCCCACTGAGCCCTGCCATGCTGCTCCTCATCTAAGTCTTCACCAGCTCTGATGCAGTGCAATGCAGAGCCCCGCTGGATTGTGCCATACAAGCCTCACATCAAAGTCAGGGGTAAAACTTTCAGCTGGAGGAATCTGGTCCTATTTGAGGCCCATGCTCCATTGAGGGCGGCATGAGCATGTGACTTTGTCCCAGTCCGATACAACCAGATACCGTCAGTTGGGCCTTCACACTTTTCTGCACTATTTTTAATTAGGACTTTAAAAAGTTATAACTCATTTCAAAAGAGTGAGTTCTTGTAATTTTTGTATCATTTTATTTATTACATGTTCTCTGTTTTCCTAACTGTGTTTGGGAATTCTTGTGTGTTGTTTTGTAACTTTATTACACTTTGAGCATTGCATAGATACTTTACACATTGCCTCTTAGTTAAATATTACTGCTTTTGTGCCAAGCTACCAGGGGAGTTAATCACAGGGTTATTTGGTGACTTTTGTGGTTCTCCCTGACAAGGATTGTGATTATTCTTTGATGTAAGCTCTCACCCCTACAACAGATAATGCAAATGTATACATGATTTGTTCCACTGACCATTATAGCTGTATCTAGAATGCACTTCCTTAAAAGGTGTTGTTTGCAGTAAAACTTGAAATTTTAGGGAAAGATTCCATTTGACAGCACATTGTTCATGGGTTAGCAGCAATCATTGAAAGTAGGTGGTCTGCTAGGTTTGTGCTGAGCAGGAGTCTAATGAAAAGACTGTAGGTCCATGAGCTTTGAAAAGGTCATAGAAATTGGATACTAGGTCACAGAATGTGGATACAAAAAGTTGTTTAAAGTAGTAAATGTCTTTTTGTCTTTGTAGTTTTCTCTTAGTCTGAGAGGGTTGGATGTTAGGTGTCTTGTGCCTGATTCACAAAAGTAATCTGACTCAAAATCCTAACTTTACGACTTTCGGTATTCACTCAAGGCATTTGGGAGTAGAAACGTTAGGGTTCCTAACTTTACTCCTCCTAAACTGATAAAAATCCTTCCTTTATGACTTTCGGTATTCACAAAAGACATTTAGGAGTGGTAAAGTTTGGATTCCTAACTTTACTACTCCTAAACTGAGAAAAAGTCTAACTTTACCACTTTCAGTATTCAACAAAGGCATTTAGGAGTAGTAAAGTTAGGATTCCTAAATGTACTGCTCCTAAACTGAGACAAAATCCTAACTTTATGACTTTCGGTATTCACAAAAGGCATTTAGGAGTAGTAAAGTTAGGATTCCCACAGACCTATCCAAGGTGCAGTAGACCACACACATACATTTCTGACAATTTTCCCAGAGTTTTAAACTTCACTCAATACTAGTAATTTAACTCATCTCACCTCAGAAAAAGACCATTGGTGAAACAGCTTTCTCTATAAAGCTGGTGGCAAAACTGTGGAACTCCTTGCCAGTCAAGATATAGTCAGGGAAGAAGTAAGATGAAGAACTAGAACAAGTGGACCTCTTTGCAATCAACACGGAACATTAGTGGTCAGAACACTCTGCTCAATCGTGCCCAGAATTCACAGTTACACCGAAAATACTCCACGAGGGCCGGCTTTAACTAGGTCAGGTTAGATATTAATGGTGTCCAAATGTTGTAGGAATCACCATTATTGAATACTGCCATGGTAGACTGAAATCAGTACAGGTTACATTACCGTTATATCCCATCAGTTGTGCCCTAATGTCACAAGAATTGCCAAAACTGACCCTCCATCCCCCACCCATGGCTGACTACAATTAGTGCAATCTGAAAGAAACGTATACCCTAAAGGTCATCCTGATAAATCACTTATAGCCCAGATAATGAATACCTACATTGACACAAACTGTAATGGGATACACACATGCTGTCAAAAGACGAATCCACCTAAACCAAACAACTCAATCACAAAGAAGACATATAGCCAGTGCATGAAGAGATAAGCCACATGGTTTTGGCATGTTGGAGAACTTTACCATATACAACCTCTGCAGGTTCAAAATTGGACATCCTGAAATATTACTCAAATAGGGGATGACTCCTGTGTGGATCATCTAGAATGACCTCAGTATATTTCTCTTTACCAGACACATATGATTTACAGTGTGGCAGACTTAGTTGCTGTATACAGCACAGGCGGAGGATTGAACATTGCTTGTAATCACCATAACTCAACATGGGACATGCAGATTATATGAAGATTATATTATTTTTGGAATATTTATTTAAATTAAATTATAGCTACCAGCAAAATGTAACCTGGGCATGACCTATCTCTCAAATATCCTTTCCTCCATCATGCTAATATTTATTTATTTTATTAATATTTGAACTTATAATGCGCAACAGCTACCCGCAGTGGGTTTCCCGGCGCAAGGGATAGACTGAAGAAGAAAAAACAGACCTCTCAACAGCACCCTAAATCAGATAAAGCGGCATGAAGATCATTGGAAAAGTATGGTTTTCAGTTTTTTCCTAAAACAGTAAAGGTTGGTTTCTGATTTCAGAGAGGTGGGTAGCGCATTCCAGTATTTGGGGCCTAGATGGGAAATGGGAAAAGGCCCGATCCCCAATCCTTACAAGCTTGAATCTTGGGACAACAAAGTCGCAGTTGGCAGAGGATCTTAATGTGCGACTAGGCTTTTGGGGCCGAACCCTGCTTGATTTTAAAAAGATAACATAGGGCTTTGAATTTAATACGGCTGGGGATCCTAAGCCAGTGTAGATCGCGCAGGGCCTGTGAGGCCGATGTTCTCCTCGGGATGTTACAAAGAAGTCGGGTCAACGAATTTTGGACAACCTGGAGTTTGTTAATGGTAGCCGCGTCGGCACCGAGATAGAGGACATTTCCATACTCCAGGCGAGATGTTACTAACGCTAATAGGTACTGCAACCTAAGGTATGATAGGAATTCCACTCAGGTATTTAGGTATGGGCGAAATTTGCGAATTCGCGTTCCGCGAAGTTGTGCAAAAACGAATTCGCAATCCGCAAAATCCGCGAATTTGTGCGAATTTGCGGATTTTTGTTTTTTTGCGCGTTTGCGGGGTTTTTTGCATGTTTGCGGGGCTTTTTGCGTGTTCGCGGGCCGCTTGCATGGCAAAGTTACCCATGCAGTCGTGTATGGGCACAGCACCCTCTGGTTCACCACAGCCACCCTCTGGTTCATCACTGCCACCCTCTGGTTCACCATTGCCACCCTCTGGTTCACCCCTGCCACCCTCTGGTTCACCCCTGCCACCCTCTGGTTCACCACTGCCACCCTCTGGTTCACCACTGCCACCCTCTGGTTCAGCACTGCCACTCTCTGGTTCAACCCTGCCACCCTCTGGTTCAACACTGTCACCCTCTGGTTCACCACTGCCACCCTCTGGTTCACGACTGCCACCCTCTGGTTCATCACAGCACCTCTGGTTCACCACTGCCACCCTCTGGTTAACCACTGTCACCCCAAGGTTCATCACTGCCAACCTCTGGTTCACCACTGCCACCCTCTGGTTCACCCCTGCCACCCTCTGGTTCACCACTGCCACCCTCTGGTTCATCACAGCACCCTCTGGTTCAGCACTGTCACCCTCTGGTTCACCACTGCCACCCTCTGGTTCACCACTGCCACCCTCTGGTTAACCACTGTCGCCCTCTGGTTCACCACTGCCACCCTCTGGTTAACCACTGTCGCCCTCTGGTTCAGCACTGCCACCCTCTGGTTTACCACTGCCATTCTCTGGTTCACCACTGCCACACACTGGTTCACCCATGCCACCCTCTGGTTCTCCACTGTCACCCTCTGGTTCACTCCTGCCACCCTCTGGTTCACCCCTGCCACCCTCTGGTTCACCACTGCCACCCTCTGGTTCAGCACTGCCACCCTCTGGTTCACCACTGCCACCCTCTGATTCACCCCTGCCACCCTCTGGTTCACCCCTTCCACCCTCTGGTTCACCACTGCCACCCTCTGGTTCAGCACGGCCACTCTCTGGTTCACCCCTGCCACCCTCTGGTTCAGCACTGTCACCCTCTGGTTCACCACTGCCACCCTCTGGTTCACGACTGCCACCCTCTGGTTCATCACAGCACCTCTGGTTCACCACTGCCACCCTCTGGTTAACCACTGTCACCCTCTGGTTCAGCACTGCCACCCTCTGGTTCACCACTGCCACCCTCTGATTCACCCCTGCCATCCTCTGGTTCACCACAGCCACCCTCTGGTTCATCACAGCACCCTCTGGTTCACCCCTGCCACCCTCTGGTTCACCACTGCCACCCTCTGGTTCATGACTGCCACCCTCTGGTTCATCACAGCACCTCTGGTTCACCACTGCCACCCTCTGGTTAACCTCTGTCACCCTCTGGTTCAGCACTGCCACCCTCAGGTTTAGCACTGCCAAACTCTGGTTCACCACTGTCACCCTCTGGTGCAGCACTGCCACCCTCTGGTTCACCACTGCCATTCTCTGGTTCACCACTGCCACCCTCTGGTTCACCCATGCCACCCTCTGGTTCCCCACTGCCACCCTCTGGTTCACCCCTGCCACCCTCTGGTCCACCACTGCCACCCTCTGGTTCACCCCTGCCACCCTCTGGTTCAGCACTGCCACCCTCTGGTTCACCACTGCCACTCTCTGGTTCATCACAGCTCCTCTGGTTCACCACTGCCACACTCTGGTTAACCACTGTCACCCTCTGGTTCAGCACTGCCACCCTCTGGTTCACCACTGCCACCCTCTGGTTCACCCATGCCACGCTCTGGTTCCCCACTGCCACCATCTGGTTCACCCCTGCCACCATTTGGTTCATCACTGCCACCCTCTGGTTCACCCCTGCCAACCTCTGGTTCACCCCTGCCACCCTCTGGTTCAGCACTGCCACCCTCTGGTTCAGCACTGTCACCCTCTGATTCACCCCTGCCACCCTCTGGTTCACCCCTGCCACCCTCTGGTTCAGCACTGCCACCCTCTGGTTCAGCATTGTCACCCTCTGGTTTACCCCTGCCACCCTCTGGTTCATCACTGTCACCCTCTGGTTCATCACTGCCACCCTCTGGTTCACCACTGCCACCCTCTACCGAGACCTTTTGTGACGCAGCGGCAGCACAAAAGATGCGCCAAGGTGCTGGGTATTAACAACGTGACGCATCTCTCTGTGAGATGCGTCACGTTGTAAAGCCCTGCGCCATCAGGAGGCGTTCCGACTCAGCCTCCTAAAAGTGGCTGAGTGAAATCTACAAGATTTCACTCAGTCACTTTTAGGCCAATGCTGCGACAAAACCCTTCGCCTGCTTGAAGCAGGCGCAAGGCTTGATGAGGCATTGGGGAGATAGGGCACCCCCAGAGCATTGTTGGAGCTGCGTTGCAAGCGCGACGCAGCTCCAGCAATGCGCTGCTTTTACGGCACAGATCTGTGACGCATCTGTGCCGTTTTTGCCACATGGTGCGCCGCATTGTAAATGCGGCGCACCATGGGTGGCGGACCTGCGGCGCACAATAACTGCCGCATCCCTGGGGATGCGCCAGTTATTGTAACTCTGCCCCTATACATTTAGCCAATGAGGGAGCACTTACTGATTAGACAGTAGAAAGTACTCCAGTTGAGTAGAGGTATTGCACAAAAAGGTGGCATCTTTGTGGACAAACATGCAGGGCGGGATTCATTCTGCCCCCTGTTAGACTCGTTTTTTTGTGCCCTTCTGCCCTCTGTTATTCCCTTGTTTTTGTACCCTTCTGCCCTCTGTTAGACTCGTTTTTTGTGCCCTTCTGCCCTCTGTTAGACTCGTTTTTGTGCCTTTCTGCCCTGTTAGACTCGTTTTTTGTGCCCTTCTGCCCTCTGTTAGATTCGTTTTTCCCTTGTTTTTCTGCCCTTCTGTCCTATGTTAGACTGTTTTTTTGTGCCCTTCTGCCCTCTGTTAGACTCGTTTTCAACTTGTTTTTCTGCCCTTCTGCCCTTTGTTAGACTGCTTTTTGTGCCTTTCTGCCCTCTGCATCACCACATCATCACTCAGCGCTACCCCAGCATCACTCAGCTCCACCACATTATCACTCAGCACCACCACATTAACACTCAGCACCACCACAGCACCACCACAGCATCACTCAGCACCACCACAGCACCACTCGGCACCACCACAGCACCACTCAGCACCACCACAGCATCACTCAGCACCACCAGATCATCACTCAGCACCACCACAGAATCACTCAGCACCACCACAGCACCACTCAGCACCACCACAGCATCACTCAGCACCACCACAGCAACACTCAGCACCACCACAGCACCACTCAGTACCACCACATCTCCACTCAGCGCCACCACAGCATCACTCAGCGCCACCACAGCATCACTCAGCGCCACCACAGCACCACTCAGCACCACCACAGCATCACTCAGCACCACCACAGCACCAATCAGCACCACCACAGCACCACTCAGCGCCACCACAGCATCACTCAGCACCACCACAGCATCACTCAGCACCACCACATTATCACTCAGCACCAACACAGCACCGCTTAGCACCACAACAGCATCACTCAGCACCACCACAGCACCACTCAGCACCACCCCAGCATCACTCAGCACCATCCCAGTATCACTCAGCACCACCACAGAACCACTCAGCATCACCACAGCACCACTCAGCACCACCACAGCACCTCTCAGCACCACCCCAGCATCAATCTGCCCAACCATTCAACAACAACTGGTTCAAATATGTTCTCTCAATGTTTCAAACTTTATTACAAATGTCACAAAAAGATGTTAATATTTCACTTCTGTTTTTGGATTTTCGTCACAATAAAATACACTGAACATAATCTTCACAAAAGATATTTACAAAAGTTTAAGCTATTGCCATTATAAATTAAAATCACTTTTATTTAAGTATTAATTATTTAAAAATTAAAAGCCATTGTAATTTGTAATATCAATACAGCTAAGTCACGTAAATACAAAACATGCGAGACCTATTGCATTGCAAATGCTTGTTTGTACTTTGTCATCTATGAGATCTTTGCAATGTTTCTAAAAAGAGAAAGAGAGAGAGATAGAGAGATAGAGGGAACGAGAGAGAGAGAGAAAGAAAGAAAAAAGAATGAAAGAAAGAAAGAAAAAAGAAAGAAAAGAGAGAGAGAAAGAAAGAAAGAGAGGGACAGACAGAGAAAGAGCAAGAAAGTGAAAGGGAGGGTGGGAAGGAGAGGGAGAGAAAGAGAAAGAGAGAGTAAGAGAGAGAGGGGAGAGAAAGAAAGAAAGAAAGAAAGAAAGAAAGAAAGAAAGAAAGAAAGAAAGAAAGAAAGAGGGAGAGAGAGAATGAGAGAGAAAGAAAGAGAGAGACAGCGAAAGAGCAAGAAAGTGAAAGAGAGAGAGAAAGAGAGGGAGACATGGAAAGAGAGAGAGAAAGAGAGAAAGACACACAGAGAGGGAGAGAGAGAGAGGATGAGAGAGGGAGAGAGAGAGAAAGAGAGAGAGAAAGAGGGAGAGTGAGAGAGAAAGAAAGAGAGAGAAAGAGAGAGCGAGAAAGAGAGGATTGGAGAGAGAGAAAGGGAGAGAAAGAGAGGGAGCGAGAAGAGGAGAGAGGGAGAGAGAAAGAGAGAACGAGAGAGAAAGAAAGAAAGAGACAGAGAAAGAGCAAGAAAGTAAAAGAGAGAGAGAAAGAGAGAGAGAGACATGGAAAGAGAGAGAGAAAGAGAGAAAGACACACAGAGAGGGAGAGAGAGAGAGAGGATGAGAGAGAGAAAGAGAAAGAGAGAGAGAGAAAGAGGTAGAGTGAGAGAGAAAGAAAGAGAGAGAAAGAGAGAGCGAGAAAGAGAGGATGTGAGAGAGAGAAAGAAAGAGAGGGAGATAGAGAGAAAGAGAGAGAGAACAACGGAGAAAGAAAGAGATAAGCAGAGAAAGAGGAAGAACTTGAGAGAGAGAAAGAGATAAATAGAGCAAGAAAGGAGAGGAAGAGAGAGATAGATAGAGAGAAAGAGAGAGAAAGAGAGGGAGAGAGAACGAGAGAAAGAAAGAGAAGCCGGATCTCTGAAGGGCCAGATTCCTGAGTTGCCCCTACAGAACATACAGCTTTTGTGCTGTAAAGGTCTCTTTTAGTTTAACCCCTCCTGACAACTCAAAATGGGTGTATTTGCTATCCTCTCCCTTCTTCCTGTTTTTTTATATCTGTAAGTGCTTCCTGATGAGGTTTAATTCCTGGGACAGGTGCCTTGTTGCCTACTTGTAACTATTCTCTGACCTTGCTTCAAGGGTCAGAGCAGGGTCAGAGAATAGTTGCAAGTAGGCAACGAGGCGCCAGGAAGCACTTAGCAGCAGGTGCCCAAGTGGAAGTTAGTTTCTTTGTAACCCTTTTGTAAAAGGTTACAAAGAAATTAGGTTCAACTTTTGCACCTGCTGCTGTAACCCTTGCTTGGCTGAAAATTCGTCCCCGCTGATTCACGGATTTTACCGCGATTTCGCAAGATTCGCGGATCGCGAAAATTGCGGAAAATCCTTAGTATTTATGCATGACACTAAAGTCCGTCCCATATAAGCTCACAGCAAATATAACATCCCTGCTTTTAAGCAATCCCCCTAAGTTAAAGCATTTTGGTGCCCCACAATGGGGTATTAAGAGCGGTGTAAATGCCACTATAATACAATACAATCATATTCCCACGGTACCACCATCACATATAAAAAAATGCTTACAATCAAATGCCCATACACCTATAATCAGACACTCATACACTTGAAGTCATACACCCACAAATTCACCATCCTATGGTCATGTACTCGTCAGACACATACACACAATTATACTCTCACACCCTGCTCATCATATGTTCACACAGCCAGCATCATACACCGACACACCCATTATCATACAGCAATTCACCTACTATCATATGCAACCACCCACCCACCATGACATACTCACACAGCCACTAAAATACACCAACACAACTATGATCATATGTTAATACACACATCAGCTGCTGCTAAGCTATACCTTTCAATAATGACAACAGGAGACAATTGCATTACTTTAAAAGTATCCTGGATTTTATAAGAATGTTAAAAGAAAAGCATTTTCATTTATAGGGTCTTACTTGACTTAGCTGATCTACTCCTTCTCATCTAAACATAGTATTCTAAGGACATAGTGCATGAAATGGAGGACGCTGAATTACAGCCACTCCAGTATTTCCTTTGTTCCCTAAATGTCAGAGTTGTAGTGTGCTTCAATGAGTGTCAGGATGCTGGGGTCTGCAGCTTTAATCTTAAGTGGTGATGATGGAGGTTTTATGGCACAGCTATCTCCAATGCAGGGCATGCAAAGAGACATATGCAAAGAAGCTGGGGTAATTAAGTAGCACCAGGAGGAAACACTTTTATAATGATCATGGTGAAGGGGGGCATTGTATTGAGAAGCTGCATTCATTCAGTAATTTCAATTTCAGCATAAATATGTCAGGAGTGTGACAAGTGAAGGTTTGATAATGCAGATGGAGGTTTACCTCACTGATGAGAAGCAGTGATTCCAGCCTTTGGCTCTTCCATGTAAAACAGGGGTAGCATCAAGCTAAGCTATTATCAGTGCGCAATCTGACATTCGTCTCTAGCTACGCGGTAGAGTCTAGTGAAAACTTTGTGTCTCGCTGGGCTTAGTAGTAGCTTGTGCAAAGTGTGCAGTGTTTGCTGCTCCTGTGGGAAGGATGGGTAATGTGCTTTTACCACTTCTCTTAGTCTGCGGTATATATATAGGAACAGCTGATATTTATTTTGTATGTATTGTGGTCCTTCTAACGGTAAAAAGGTACACCCTGGGAACAAATCTTGCAGTTTATCTATGCCAGCCAGCTTGAGTGCACGGGCAGCCCCTGCCTCTTGAGTGACCGATAGTGCCGCATGATGTGCGAGAGGGAGCAGAGGTGCATATAATGGTAACTTTGCTGCCAGACGACCCAGCTCATGCCAAGCTGATATGGTGCAATCTATGGTGTTGATTTCAGCTTTGGGAGTGCCGTGCTTGGTGTGTGTGAGGATGCTTCTTAGAGGGATTGGGTGCGCATCGCAATCTGACATTGCTGCATGTGGTATAAATGCGTGAAAGTTGTACCAGAAGTCAGCATATTGTGCTTGAGCACATAGGTAGCCACCCTTTTTGTAGTCCAGTATAAGTGTACCCCAGCACGCCCTGGGTTGCTTTCCGCCCCAAACCAATTTCAGCAGTTGTGTGCGTAAATCCCTGCAGAATTGGCTGATTAGTTTAATAGGAATGTTGTTGATAAGATATAGGAACCTTGGGAGCACAACCATCTTGATTACTGCAATCCTGTCCGCTAGCGTCAATGGCAATCCGACCCACCTTGTTACTTGATTTTCTAACTGGGAGCATGACCTGCCATAGTTTTCACGGATTACCATGTCTGGGCAGCGGTGAACCCATATACCAGGTTATTTTACGGGCTCGGTGTCCACTTAAGGTAGAACTCCAGACCGTGGTGGACAGTACTTTCAGGGGAGGCACAGCTATTGATTTGACCCTGTTTATAGCCAGGCCAGAGAAATGTCCAAAACTGATATACTCTCGGAGGATGGGTTCCAGGTATGTTTGGGGCTCTATGACATAAAGTACCATGTCATCCGCGTATATGGAGATATTTACTGGTCGCAGTGTAAACCTGAGGGTGGACGCACCATGGCATTGTCGGATAATGCAAGCCAGGGGCTCCAGCAGCACTGAGAAAAGGAGCGGCGATAATGGGCACCCCTACCTGGCCAGGCCAGAGAAATTTTCAAAACTGATATACTCTGGGAGGATGGGTTCCAGGTATGTTTGGGGCTCTATGACATAAAGTACCATGTCATCCGCGTATATGGAGATATTTACTGGTCGAAGTGTAAACCTGAGGGTATCTACATTAAGCCACTATCCCTTCTTATTCCACCCCTTGGCCCAATGCTGCGTCGAGTTGTGAGTCCATTTACGCGAGAACCTATACTTCACTACACTTGCCCCCTTTGCCTCTTTACTCGGCCTGCTCAGTCAATCCTTAAAGCAATTTATTGAGTTAGAGTTAGCAAGATAGAGAAAGGTGATCCATTTAAGTAAGAAGGTGGACTTGAGAGGCATATATAATGAGTTCAAGATTATTTCCCACATAGAGAGTAGCAGTTCTGGTTCGGAAAGGCCAAGAAGAGTGAGACTGTGAGGCTTAGAAGGAGATTTGTTATTGTGTTATTAATGAGAACTTCAGGAAGTTTGAAATTATACATGCAGGTGATATCCGCATTAGAGAGGGAGGAAGAGGTGAGATTACATATCCAAGAATTTTTTGTTGTGGGCAAGAGAATGGTACATGAGGTTAAATGTGGTATGTCTCAACTACGAGCCGGGTGAAGTGTGCCAATAGGCATCTGAAGCTGTTTTTGGTGAGTTAGAGGAAGGTGGTGAAGTTGAGAGATGGTTTGCAAGTGATGGTGATGCTACCACCTTTTTCTTGAGGCAAGGTAAGTGGTGTATCTTATAAGCTTCAGGTATGCAGCTTTAAATACAGTGGAAGGCTTTGGCAATGAAAAGAATATTTGAACTGCATTTTGTGATATCCGTATTTTCGGAATGTGTGGTCTTGAACAAAGATCAGGTTGATGAACCTGAAAGTAGGATAATGAGTAGTATGGGACAAGGGTTGAGTGCTACATTTTTCATTGTGTAAGACAATAGCAGAAGTGTAATTGAAAAAGTGTTATGTATGGATATGCATACTTGTTGAAGGATGTGGAGTGCTGGGGGACTCAGAAAAAACTTGCTTGTTTGGATTTTGCATCCAATTGTCAACATTCACTAAGCATGCAATCCAGATCCAACAGGAGTGACAGTAGATTCCATGCTTTATTGAAGCCATAGTCAATCTCACACTACTGTTAGGTAGGTTAACAATAGACTTGTAGGTTAGCAATAGACTTGAGGAAATCAGAATGGGACAAGAGAGAGATACAAAGACATTAGATGTTGTCACACTGACTGGTTGCATACCTGTGTTTTAAAGGAACAAGGGTTCCTTACAGTAAGATGCCATAAACTATATTGCACAGAAATATGATTAATTCAATGTCAAATATCCAAATGGATTTTTAAATGTATTTATTAAAAAATGTAAAGCATTAATGCAGTGGGAAACACAACCAAAAAGAGAAGTAACAAACTTGTAGGCCCAGACGTTCTTCATGTGACTACAATGAAAGCAATAATGTCACATATGTCATACAGTATCAATTCTCATGTATATAACAATAGTAGACATCATGGTACTATTGCTGATGACGTTTTGTCCCCGCCATATGATATGGGGACCATCTTCAGGACATAATGGATTATGTCTCAGACGAAAATGCCTGCAAAAGAAAGCAAACAACTTGGGAGGTTGAGTTCCAAGTTATTGGCAGTGGTGCTCACTAATCCGTTCTGGAAAAATACAGTATGAATAGAATGGAGACACAATAACAAGTCGTATGGGAAGCCAGACATTTTGACTCACAAGCAACAAGACAAAACAAGGAGATAGAATCGCCAATCGATTGAAAAGACTGCAGACCCCAGATTCGGGTTGCATACCTGGGCTTAATCTGCTTGCACCTCTAAAACAAGAGCAGATTTTTAGTATGGCTACAGTGTGGACTTTTGTTGATTAGCGTATGATGTTATATATTATACCTCATCACACTCTGGGGCATATTCACAAGGAGCTATTGTCGAATTAACAGCACTTTATCACAGTCAAAGTTGTGAGAGATTTACCTCCCCATTCACAAACTGGTGTTAACAGCCCACAGCACCAGTTTACCCGTGATAGCAGCCACAAAAAACATCGCCCCAGAGGACCCCCGCAACTATCGCTAATGAGATGCAGAGTAGGCGTTCCCGTGCAAAAGGCCACGACAACACGACACCTCAACATTCAGAACAACCAGCCAGATTGGCTATAAGAACCCAAAACAAGCGATAAGGCGCATTAGCAGCAGGAAATTAACACCTGCTCTGACCTGGTGTAAAGTCGGAGTGCAGCCGTAACACAAAAGGGAGCCCAGCCCAGGACATCATCAGAAGGGTGACAGATGCCATGGAGCCACACATCATGCAGCCCGGACACCCAAGAAGGCCACAACACCCACCACCACCCCCCAGGACCCCAACCCGGAACACCCCCACCCGCGACCACCACAGAGGCAGCGCAGACTAAGACAGGGGCCCTCCAGGAAACACACCTGCCTCACAGACCCAACATCTGACAATGTCACTGTCCACTACAGGCTGAAAGGGACAACTATCCTACGCATCCGGACCATCATCGCCTAACAGGCCTACGGCAGCAACACAGTGACAACCAACATCCCACCCCACACCAAGCTGCTGGCTGTGCTGCACCTGTTGACCCCTGGCACACCCCAACCAACACCCTCCAGAGTTGGAAGAGTCTCACAGCCAGCCACATCCAAGTCCCCCACACCTTTTCTGGACATCACCATCAACCTGGCACCCCACTCCCCATACGTCCAACATAATGCGCAGGATCCGCTGGAGACCAAGCATGGACCATTCGCCATAGCCAGATGCACGCACGTGTTGAGGGCAATCCACAGCACACATGTTCTTCTTGTGCCCCCTGGTGACACAGCACACAATCACTGCAACAGGAAGCACATGTCACACATCAATGTGCAGGCAACATCAGTACACCGCAAGACCTTCACCAATGTCGCCTCCCAATACACAGCCAGTGTGCATGATTCCTCCATCCTCCGACTGTCCATCAGCAACCAGCGTTCCCAGGATGGCACCAAGGGAACTGCACAGCCCCTTGGCAAGTTCCAAATTAACACCCCACTCACCTCAAATCCACAACCACACAATTCACAACTCTGGCAATGCACACGTCACAAAATCACCACCAACAGCACAACATGCCCTCCCACCAGACATGACAAAACAACTTACAATGGTAACCTGGGCAAGCCGTGAACATGAGCCATCAACGGCATGGCACCTCAGCCACACAATAGCCAAATGTGGGGAGAGGTGGCAACCAGGCATGTGTGAAGAATGCAGTAGAACCATGATTGGGAAAGTACACAATGCCAAGAGTGGCGAAGATGTACTGACAGACCACAGTATGCAGAACACACCCCTATCCAAGGATTCAGATTCAGATTCTTTATTTCCTGCATAGTTACTTAAAACCATTGCAATACATTACATAAAATCCTAAAATAAGTTTAACAAATCCATCAATGTTTGTGTCCTGTAAAAATAAAAAGTTAAAAAACCCCTTGGGAACTTCTTTACCGATATAAGGTCCAAATTAATTGTAGGAGTTATGTGGAGCTTTAAGTGACTTCTGCTATAAGTGCAGATGCATGTTTTAGTCCCGCATGGAGTTCTTTGCAGATCCTTGTAATTGTTTCAGGCCAATTATCTTCGCTTGTTGTGAAGGTTGGCCCTTAGCTTCAAGTCGTGTGATCATATTTTTATCTGATTAACGGTGTGTCCTTTTTAGCATTGTCGGTCCGAGCGTTATTCAATTTCCGCTAGCTTTGACGTTCTTTGTTCGGCCAGCATAAGGAATTTGACCAGTCTGCAATTTAGTTGTGTATTGCCTGGATTAAAACATGCTAACACCGCTTGTCTCCTTGTCCTGATGCCTTCCTGTCTGAAGGGTTCTTTTGGTGTATGGAGCGTAATGTACAGTGGATGCAACCATGTGACCCCAGCCAGTGAGGGACCTTGCAGAAATGTTGCCTGCTACGTCCCCCCCATAAGCGTGAGCAGAGTGGGATGGCCCGGTGTACGCCAGGCCAGCGTAGGGGTGTGAATAAAAAGAACGTCGCCCTGGGCGTGATCCTCTTCCGGAAGGACCAACGTCTCTGCCAGGGTGGCACCTCCCATCCCGCCACGAGGCTGTCACCGCCCTCGTGAGTGGAGATGCCTGCGATCTTGTGCGCCTGCCGTACCCCTGCCCGCTCGAACCCGTCAGGCCCACCCCTGCTCAGCTAGGCCACACTGATCACCTACCAACACCGCCATGTGTCAAGGAGGGCCCACCACGTGCCTGTGTAAGCGCCAAGCCCGAGGCCCGCCACCTTGCCAGCCTCTCAGACCATTGCTGGCCCCCCGATGCTGGCCCACATTACTCCTTCCTCATTCACATAGAACACCAGCGTCCTCTGAGGTGTAGGTCCCATATGTGAAACTGTGTCTTGGGTCCTGAATGGCAGTGAACCCAAATCCGGGCCTTTGGGCACACCACCATACCCCCCCGATCAGTGAGGCATAGTTCCATATGGGCATCGTGCGACACGTGGTGCCACTAACCCTGTTCAACGCCAGCTGGTGACACGTGGTGCCACTAACCCTGTTCAACGCCAGCCGGCTACACGTGGTGCCACTAACCCTGTTCAACGCCAGCCAGCGACACGTGGTGCCACTAACCCTGTTTAATGCCAGCCAGCGACACGTGGTGCCACTAAGCCTGTTTAACGCCAGCCGGCGACACATGGATGAGGGACTGGGACTACCCTGCGGACCAGTAGGTCTCATATCCAGCACCTAGTCGGGAATCACAAATGGCAGAGACTACACCAGTGGTCGCACGAAGAGGAGTAAGAGGAAGATGTGGCTCAGTCCGTATGAAAGCCAGGTCACAGTCACGGAGGTGACCGAACACGTGGTGCCACTGAACCTGAACTATGCAGGCCGGTGGAGCCACCAACCTATGGCTCTGACACTTGGTGAATGGCCCTTGCTGACTGCTGATTTAGCGATGGAGGAGTTCATATCAGTGTACAGGCATCATCGCAGACTGCATCCCCTCTCAGCACTGGTGCCACTAAGTCTGTCTGTTCCCCGACATTCATGGACACTCACTTGTCGTACATTGGTGGCGCCTGAGTCCATGGACTAGGGGCTAGTTTTCATCCTCATGTAGCTGATGCCGAATTGGTGGTGAAAATGAGGCTTGCCCTTTCCACCCCACAATTTGCGACTTCTGGATAAAAACAAACCTTCCACATCATGCCCTGGAGGACACCTTCCACTGTCTCCCGCAACCCTCCACAACATACACCTCGGACATTGATGAGGACCCGCTCAGGTCGCATGGCCCATCTGACTGCACCGCAAGTCCCCGTCCCGTGGCTGGGTGCCTGTGCCGGCTGCAGTGCATCCGGGGCCACTAACTCTGTGCTGGTCCGATCCGGGAGCCCTTTTTATGTTGGTTGGCCCCTGAAGCGTTGGCCTCGAGGTCATCAACGCCATTTCTCTGTGGCCCTGCCCTGTACGCACCCTCCGGGCCCAACTGCATCCCACCAGGGCTCACACACTAAAGCAAGTCCTGACCGGCCTGGATATCGCATCACCACAGGAGGCCAACGCCGTCACTGCAAGGACCACCTCCAACTGCCACCTGCCAGAGTCAAAACGGTGGTCCTGACAGACTTACGGAGTTGCTCAGACCTGTCGTGGATACCATCATCAGCCTGATACCCTGCTCAGCACTCCAGGTCCCAGTGACTCAGTGCACCGCAGGCCTTTTTCTGTTGCTGATTGAGTTTTGTGCTGTGGAGCGGTTGCACAGCTATGTCACCTCAAACAGTGTGTGGGCCCTGAGACATTGATGGGGAAGATGATGCAGGTCTAACACACCCCACTGCATCTACATCAGAAAAATATCGAAGGGACACAATTCAAGACTTTTTCTTCACATGAGCGCTCTCATCTCTAGTGTCCCAACCCCAGTGCACTGCAACTCACTGACACTTCTGTTTGCATGTTGGCTGTCCTCTGGACTTTTTCTGGCTCACTCCATGTTGCTCAGCACTTTACTGTTATGCATGTGTTTTCTGTTCCCTTTGCCCTAGTGTCCAATGTTCAAGTGGTTGCCAGCACCAGACATTGCATGCGGAATGCCCTACACTCAACCCACACACATCCATCACAGGCGTCACTGTAAATGTGGCCCTGCCAATAAAGGGGCCGGGCACATGTGCCCGTAGCCAGTTCAACATGATATATGCGTGTGTCCCTGTGGTCTTGTTGCATGCATGAGGGCCCTGGGCCCTCCAACATTACATTGTGCTGTGTACATCGGATGCAGACATGTCACCACAGGCAGCAGGTTGGAGTTTGGACATGTAGCTTTGTCATCACCTACTCAATTCGTAAGGGGAGTGGCCAGGGCTGTTGTACGCAGAGCCAACATGGGTGAGTGACTGCAATTTTAGCACCCCTGGACGTGGTTCTGTACTGTGAATGTTCATATGTATGTGTCTCTAAGGCAGTGTGGGTCTCCTTAGTGGTGTGTGGGTGGTCCCTGAAGGGTGATAGATGCGTCCTAGTTTGCACTTCATGGGTTCAGCCCCCACCCACACCTGTTGGGCCACCTCCTTTTGGCGTGCTAACACATAGCATTGGGGTGCAATGTGTGGGTGGATGAAGTGTTGTGAGCCAGCTGTGCTTGCGGGTGCTTCCTGCTGTGTGGTCTGTTGCAGGCTCAGTGTTTTCCTCTGAATAGCTTGGCTGGCCGGGTCCTGGTGGGGGTTGCGTGGGATATCCATGGGCTGTTGTAGGGCTGTTAGATCTGGGGGTCTCTAATTGGCAGAGGTAAGTACCTTAGACCAAGTAGGGACCCTTGCTTCTAATCAGGGTGAAGGAATACACACAGTAGATAACCTCCGCTCTCCCTCTAGGTAGCTTGGCGCGATCAGGCAGGCTTATCCCCAAGGCAATGTGTTTAATAATTTCACTTAACACAACAATAATCCCCAATCCACCACAAACTGAGACCACACAGGTAAGTATTTTTTATAAAAAATATATATCTTTATCTAGTTTCAGCAAGGTATATAAGGCAGTTGCACGATAATAACTTTGTCAATATTATGTTGCACTTAATCTTAATGGTTGCAGTTACTTTCAGGAAGTCTCTTATTAAAAAGATAGTCTCAAGTCTCTTGGGAATCAGTATGCAAAACGAGTAATACTGACTTACTTTAAAATGTGCTCTCAAAAACGAGCAGTAAAAACAATGCCAGCGTGTATTTCACCAAATGCACTAGCCCGTTTATATTAGGGGCTTCAAGCGCTGCCTACGCGCCTCACCGCGGGGTCCAGGGACTCTTTTCTTTTCCCCGGCACAGCCTCACTCTTCAGATGGCCTTAGGCGCACCGCGCCAAGCAGAACACACTCATCCCCGCCCCGGCCGGTCCCCTTTCCTCTCCCGTCTGCTCTTGACAATCCAACGAGCAGCGGGGGAGTTGGTGCTGCTCATCTTGGGGGGACGACAGGCCAGGGGTGCGGGACGCACTCGGACTCCCTCGGCGAGGACAGCTCTCGATGACGGGTCGCCTTCTCTCCTCCTTCTCTCCTCGCCGGTCCAGCCAATCACGTCGCGGCTCCTGCGACGAGCCCCTGTGTTTACCCGGGAGTCAGCCAATGGCAGTGCGGCTCCCGGGACCAGCTCCTCCTAAGGCGAGGCCGCCAACCAACCGCAGCGCGCCCTCGTCGATGACGCTATGACCCACGGGCCAATCCCGTCGCAGCGCTGGTGAAGGGGCTCGGCTCTCTCACCCAATCAGAGCGCGGCGGGCTCGGTCTTCGTGGCGTCGGTACCGGCCAGGTACGGTTCACTTCCACGGGGGTTCACTGACCCTAGGCTGCGACGGTGAAGCGGCACACAGTTGTTTTCAGTGCGTCTTGCACTGGGGAGGCCCACAAGCCTCCGATCTGCACCCCACACGTGTTGATGAACACGTCGATCTCGGCCACACAGCAGGCTGGGTCAGCACGGCGCCCTCACTCAGATTAAAGAGCAGCCAGTGCTCTACGCAGTCAAACTACAGTGTTTCACGATCTCTTCACCACACAGCAGCTTCAGGGGGCACAGCAGAGTTTTGTAGTCCTTGGGCAACCTTTATGTCCCTGGGTTGCAGACAGGGGGCCAGCTCTTCTCAGGCCCTTGGAGATTCAAGTTGAAGACACAGCACACAGCAAAGTCTTGGCAGTTTCAAGCAGGCAGGGTCACAGCACACAGCAAAGTCCCTTTCTCCTCCTCAGCTTTCAGTTGAAACAGCAGAACAGGTCAGCCCTTAGAGCACACAGAAAGGCAATCTTCCTTAAGTTCTCCAGCAGTCCTTCTTCCAGCAGAGGTTCCTCTTGATTGTAGAATCTAAATTTTCTGTAGTCAGGGGTCCTTCTCTTATACCCCAAAAAGTCTTTGAAGTCCTTTGAAGTCTTTGTGCAAGTGGGCCCTGAGCCCGGTCTAAACCAGTTCTGGGTGTAGCTGAGGCACTGGGGGTTTCCTGGCTCCCTTCTTCCTCTCAGTATCAGGGACAGAGGTGACAGTCGCCCAGCAGGGGGGTGGAGCCAGCTTTGTGGTCAGGCAGGCACAGCCCTGTCACTATCAGGTGTGATCTCCTCCCACTTCCCTGGCAGCAGATGCTGCCTTTCATCCACGGGCTGACTCAGACAATCCCCTGTGGGCTCTGCAGCCCCTGTCACACTCAGGCCAGACAGTCAATCCACAAACAGGCCCAGGCACACAGAAAGGTTTAGACACGAGAACAGCCACTTTCTAAAAGTACTATTCTCAAACACAGAATTTAAAAACAACCTTCACTAAAATATGTGTTATTAAATTCTGAGTTCAGGGATATCATTCACTTATGTCCCATCTTGTTCCTATGGGAAGATAGGCTGGTATCCATTGGGACCAGCCTCCCCCATGTTACTCTATGGAGCAAGATAGCCTTAAAGCAGTGAGCACACAAAATGGCTGCCGCTCACTACCAGAGCATGTGACCTGCACTAGTACATGCTCTACCTTATCCATGCACTGCACCCTGCCCAGGGGGGTACCTTGAGCCTTCCATAGGGGTGACTGATGTGCACAGACAGGGAAGGGTTAGGCCCAGCCAGTGGGGACACTGGCCAGGCGGACATGGCAGTCACTGACTGCACACAGGCCCTGCGCTGGCAGGCCTGAGTCACCATTTTAGGGCTACTCATGTGGGTGGCGCAATCTGCGCTGCAGGCCCACTAGTAGCATCTGTCATCACCAGCCCTGGCACACACAGTGCACTTTACTAGGGACTTCATGGTGATACAAATATGCCAATCAGGTATATCCAATCGATATGACAATTTACAGAGGGAGCACTTACACTCTGGCACTGATCAGCAGTGGCAGAGTGTCCAAAGCATCTAAACCAGCAAAAACGAAATCCAGCACAGCATCAAAAATACACGAGTCAGAGGCAAAAAGATGGGGGGAAAACCACGCCAAGGGTGTCAGGTCTAACACGTGTCCCCTTCAGCGGAAAGTGGGGAGAACTACCCAACCTCTTGGGAGTCCTCATCACTCAGGCGGAAGAATCTGGACAGACCATCAGCATTGGCGAGTTCTGTACCAGGGCGGTGCTCCACCGTAAAGTCCATCCCCTGTAGGGAAATGGACCACTTCAACAGTTTTGGATTCTCACCCCTCATCTGCATTAACCATCTGAGGGGCCTGTGGTCGGTCTGAACACGGAAGTGAGTCCCAAACAGGTAGGGCCTCAGCTTCTTCAGAGCCCAGACCACAGCGAAAGCTTCTCTTTCTATGGCACTCCATTTCTGCTCCCTGGGGATTAGCCTCCTGCTAATGAAAGCCACTGGTTGGTCTCCGCCCTCATCATTGATCTGTGAGAGTACTGCTCCCACGCCTTGCTCTGAAGCGTCAGTTTGCACAATGAACTCACTGGAAAAGTCAGGTGCCTTAAGCACCGGTGCTGTGCACATGGCAGCTTTGAGGGTGTCAAAAGCAGTTTGACAGGCCTCAGTCCAATTCACCTTCCTGGGCTGATTTCTAGATGTCAGCTCTGTCAAAGGGGCCACAATAGTGCCATAACCTTTGACAAACCGTCTGTAATACCCAGTGAGGCCTAGAAAGGCTCTCACCTCAGTCTGAGTCTTGGGGGGCTCCCAAGCCAGAATGGTATCAATCTTTGCCTGTAGGGGCGCCACCTGGCCACTCCCCACCTGGTGTCCCAAGTACGCCACAGATCCCTGCCCTATCTGCCATTTACTGCCCTTGATAGTGAGGCCTGCCTTCTGCAGAGCCTTCAACACTTCAGTGAGGTGTTGCAGGTCTTCCTCCCAAGTGGAGCTGAACACAGCAATGTCATCCAGGTAGGCTGGCTGAATTGCTCCAGCCCTGCAAGTACCTGGTTGACCAATCTCTGAAATGTGGCAGGGGCATTTTTCAACCCAAAGGGCATGACGCGGAACTGGAAGTGCCCCTCTGGTGTTGAAAATGCTGACCTCTCCATGGCCCCCTCGGTTAAGGCAATCTGCCAGTACCCTAAAGTCAAATCAAAAGTGCTCAGGTACTGGGCAGCTCCCAACTGATCCACCAGCTCATCAGCTCTGGGGATGGGGTGCGCGTCAGTCTTGGTGACCGCATTGAGCCCACGGTAGTCCACGCAGAACCGGAGTTCTGGGGTGCCACTTGGGGTAGCAGCTTTCTTAGGCACTAAGACCACTGGGCTAGCCCAGGGGCTGCTGGAGGGCTCAATACCCCCTAGTGCCAACATCTTGGAAACTTCTTCCTTGATGCTAGCTCTGACCTTGTCAGCCACCCTGTAAAACTTCTGTTTCACAGGCAGACTATCTCCAGTGTCCACATCATGGACGCACCATTTGGTGACACCTGGGGTCAGGGAGAACAGGGGGGCAAACTGACCCAAGACTTGGCGACAGTCCTTTTGCTGCTCTGGGGTCAGGGTGGGGGAGAGGACCACACCATCCACTGACCCATCTTGCTCCTTGACTGCCAGGAGGTCAGGGAGAGGATCACTATCCTCCTCCCCTCCAGCATCTGTAGCCATGAGCATAGTCACTTCAGACCTCTCAAAGTGGGGCTTGGGGCGGTTCACATGTAGCACTCTCAGGGGCTGCCTGGGAGTCTTCAGGTTAACCAAGTAGGTAACCTCGCTCTTGCGCTCCACCACCTCATATGGCCCAGAACACTTGTCACGGAGCGCACAAGGCTCCACTGGTGCCATCACCCACACTTTCTGACCAGGGTGGAACTCAACCAGAGAAGTGTTCTGGTCATACCATCTCTTCATTTCCTCCTGGCTAGCCTCCAGGTTCTCTTGAGCGAGCTTCCTGAAGCGCTTGGTCTGGTTGTGAATGGCCAGCACATAGCTGAACACATCCTGAGGGGTTTTCCCATGGGATTTCTCCCACCCCTCATTCACCAGAGTGAGAGACCCTCTGACAGGGTGGCCATACAGCAACTCAAAGGGGCTGAACCCTAAGGATTTCTGAGGCACCTCCCTGTAGGCAAACAACAGGCATGGTAACAAGACGTCCCATTTCCGCCTCATGGGCTCTTCCAGGCCCATAATCATGCCCTTCAATGTGCGGTTGAATCTTTCAACCAACCCATTTCCTTGAGGGTGGTAAGGAGTGGTGAATTTGTATGTCACCCCACACTCATCCCACAGGGACTTCATATACCTAGAAATGAAGTTTTTCCCCCTGTCAGAGACCACCACTCTGGGGAACCCCACACGGGAAAAGATTCCCATCAAGGCACGGCCCACCACTGGGGCTGTGACTGTCCTGAGCGGGATGGCTTCCGGGTACCGAGTGGCATTGTCCACCAAGACCAGGATAAACCTGTTGCCTAGGGCTGTCTTGGGGTCCAGGGGCCCCACGATGTCAATGCCCACCCGCTCAAAAGGGGTGCTCACCACAGGAAAGGGTTGGAGGGGTGCCACGCACTTCCCTCCGCTCTTGCCACTGGCCTGACAAGTTTGGCAAGATTTACAAAAGGCAGAGACGTGCTTCTTCATCTGGGGCCAGTAGAAATGGGTGACAAGCCTGTGATAGGTCTTGTCTTGCCCCAGATGTCCTGCGAGAGGCACGTCATGAGCCAGACCCAGTAGGAAGTTCCTGAAGCGCTCGGGTACTACCAGCACACGGGCTGCACCGGGCTCAGCGAACTTAGGCTCACTATAAAGTAAGTCATCCTCCCAGTAAATCAAATGCTCCTTGGACCCCAGGCCTGCTGCCTGGTCTGCAGCCTGCTGCCGCACACCAATGAGAGAAGGGCACTCCTTCTGAGCCTGGCAGAATTCCTCCCTGGAGGGACCACCCTCTTGCTGCCACTGGGACAGCTCAGGCAATTCTCCCAGTTCGGCCACCTGCTCCCCTGTAGGTTCCAGGGCATCCCCCTCAGGGTCTGCTTCCTCCTGGACCGTGGGAACGGTGGGGGCTGGTTTCCTGCACCCTCTCCCCCTTCCTCTCTTGGCAGGTCCCTGGGCCATTGTTCCAGGCTCCAGTTCTGCCAATCCGCCCTCTCTGGCTGTCATTGCACGGGTGGACACACAGATCCACGCAGGCAAACCCAACATTTCCAAGTGAGTCCTGTGCTCCACCTCTTTCCATGGAGAGCTCTCCAGGTCATTACCTAATAGACAATCTACAGGCAAGGCATCACTTACAACAACCTCCAAAATACCGGAGACTCCTCCCCATTCAAATGGAACATTTGCCAACTTGCAGTAGCGCACTGAACTGTCAGATGCCACCACAGGCCGGAGTACCTTGGGAACAATTTGCTCTTCAGACACCCACTGACACCTGACAGATGTCACGCTGGCCCCTGTGTCTCTCAGAGCCTCTATCTCTTTTCCATTGATGGTCACCTTCTGCCCATATTTCTTAGTGTTTTGGGGCAGCAAGGTTTCCTGGGCCATCTCTTGGTCTCCTAAAGAGACAAGGGTCATCACTGCTAACCCCTCCCCCTCACTGGAAATCAAATCCCCTCCCAAAGCTACACTGGCTAATCCCGGTGTTGGAGCACCAGTGGGTGCTGGAGGTTTCTTTGGACATTTGGGGGCAATGTGCCCCACCGCTCTACAGGCATAGCAAGTAGGTGGGGGCCTGTTGTCCTGCTTGCCCTTATGGGGCCAGGACTTCTTAGACTTGGGGGGTTGAGACTCCTTCTCCTGGGAACTATTTTGGGGCCCTTTAGAAGACTCCTTTTGATTACCCGTGTCCCCCCCACTCTTCTGCTGGGGACCCTGTCCACCTTTGGCTGGGGTACTTACCACCCCCTTGTGGACCCTGGTGCTAGTCCAGCGGTCCGCCTCTTTAGCAAGCTCACTGGGATCAGTTAACTTGCTATCTAAAAGATGCTGGCGCAGCTCTGGAACACATAAACTACTTAAGTGCTCCCAACTAATCAAGTGACACAACCCCACATAATCAGTAACTTTGCTGCCCTTTATCCAACCTTCCAGTGCACAGCGTGTACATACTCACACACTCCACCCAAGTACTTGAATCAAGCTTCTTGAAGTTCCTAAACTTCTGGCGGTACTGTTCTGAAGTGAGCCCATACCTGAGGCACAAAGCCTCCTTCATAGCGGGGTAGGATAAAGTACCTGCTGCTTCTAAGGGTGCCAAAACATCCCTCCCAGAGGCCTCAAAATGCTTCCACAATCCTGCCCCCCAATTCTTCTCAGGCACTTCATTCATCTTTAAGGCAAGTTCATACGCTCTGAACCACGCATAAATATCCTCACCCCTCTGATAATTCTGTACCAGATCCTTTGGTATGTATACTTTACCCGCCTGTACTGGTTGTGCGCTGCCACCATTAGAACTGGACTCCACCTGTTTGGATTTAATGTCCAGCTCCCTCATGCTCACCTCATGAGCCAATTGAAGTTTCTTCTCCTCCAAAGCGAGAGCATTTCTTCTCTCCTCCGCCTCTTTCTCAGTTTCAAGGCGCAGTCTCCTCTCATCTGCTTGGGCTTTGAGTTTAAAAAGCTCAATCTCATGGGCCCTAGCTCTCTGATTATCCTCCAGCTCCTCTGGAGAAATAATCCTACTGGAGTGGTTGCTGCCAGCCCTAGACGCTGGCCTCCTCACTGGCAAATCACTGGATACAAAAGCATTCTCCTGTGTGCCTCCCTCTCCAATAACAGCTTCTGGATCACCATGTTTGGCCTCCCACCAGGCCCTCAGAGCTTTCCGTAGCTCTTCCTTGTTTGCGCTGCCCTTCGCTGGGCATCCAAGCTGTTTGCAGAATTGCTTCAGGTGTTCCTTTTTGTAGTTGAACAACTCCTGAATTTCAAATTCCAATTCCACTTCTACTCTCACGCTTGGCGCTTTCTGAGACATGATGCTTCCTGACCTTTTCAACAAAAAGGTTTCACCAAAAAGAAAAAAATCTTGCGCAACCTGTGCTGCTAAACTAGACTAGTGATGTACAAGAAATCACTGTAGGTCAAGTGCAATTATTAGTTCAAAATCCGCACCGCTGTCCAACAATGTTAGATCTGGGGGTCTCTAATTGGCAGAGGTAAGTACCTTAGACCAAGTAGGGACCCTTGCTTCTAGTCAGGGTGAAGGAATACACACAGTAGATGACCTCCGCTCTCCCTCTAGGTAGCTTGGCGCAAACAGGCAGGCTTATCCCCAAGGCAATGTGTTTAATAATTGCACTTAACACAACAATAATCCCCAATCCACCACAAACTGAGACCACACAGGTAAGTATTTTTATAAAAAATATATATCTTTATCTAGTTTCAGCAAGGTATATAAGGCAGTTGCACGATAATCACTTTGTCAATATTATGTTGAACTTAATCTTAATGGTTGCAGTTACTTTCAGGAAGTATCTTATTAAAAAGATAATCTCAAGTCTCTTGGGAATCAGTATGCAAAATGAGTAATACTGACTTACTTTAAAATGTGCTCTCAAAAACGAGCAGTAAAAACAATGCCAGCGTGTATTTCACTAAATGCACTAGCCCGTTTATATTAGGGGCTTCAAGCGCTGCCAACGCGCCTCACCGCGGGGTCCAGGGACTCTTTTCTTTTCCCCGGCACAGCCTCGCTCTTCAGATGGCCTTAGGCGAACCGCGCCAAGCAGAACACACTCGTCCCTGCCCCGGCCGGTCCCCTTTCCTCTCCCGCCCGCTCTCGACAATCCAACGAGCGGCGGGGGAGTTGGTGCTGCTCACCTTGGGGGGACGACAGGCCGGGGTGCGGGACGCACTCGGACTCCCTCGGTGAGGACAGCTCTCGAGGACGGGTCGCCTTCTCTCCTCCTTCTCTCCTCGCCGGTCCAGCCAATCACGTCGCGGCTCCTGCGACGAGCCCCTGTGTTTACCCGGGAGTCAGCCAATGGCAGTGCGGCTCCCGGGACCAGCTCCTCCTAAGGCGAGGCCGCCAACCAACCGCAGCGCGGCCTCGTCGATGACGCTGCGACCCACGGGCCAATCCCGTCGCGGCGCTGGTGAGGGGGCTCGGCTCTCTCACCCAATCAGAGCGCGGTGGGCTCGGTCTTCGTGGCGTCGGTACCGTCCAGGTACGGGGCACTTCCACGGGGGTTCACTGACCCCGGGCTGCGACAGTGAAGCGGCACACAGTTGTTTTCAGTGCGTCTTGCACTGGGGAGGCCCACAAGCCTCCGATCTGCACCCCACACGTGTCAATGAACACGTCGATCTCGGCCACACAGCAGGCTGGGTCAGCGCGGCGCCCTCACTCAGATTAAAGAGCAGCCAGTGCGCTACGCAGTCAAACTACAGTGTTTCACGAACTCTTCACCACACAGCACCTTCAGGGGGCACAGCAGAGTTTTGTAGTCCTTGGGCAACCTTTATGTTCCTGGGTTGCAGACAGGGGGGCAGCTCTTCTCAGGCCCTTGGAGATTCAAGTTGAAGACACAGCACACAGCAAAGTCTTGGCAGTTTCAAGCAGGCAGGGTCACAGCACACAGCAAAGTCCCTTTCTCCTCCTCAGCTTTCAGTTGAAACAGCAGTACAGGTCAGCCCTTAGAGCACACAGCAAGGCAATCTTCCTTCAGTTTTCCAGCAGTCCTTCTTCCAGCAGAGGTTCCTCTTGATTGTAGAATCTAAATTTTCTGCAGTCAGGGGTCCTTCTTTTATACCCCAAAAAGTCTTTGAAGTCCTTTGAAGTCTTTGTGCAAGTGGGCCCTGAGCCCGGTCTAAACCAGTTTTGGGTGTAGCTGAGGCACTTGGGGTTTCCTGGCTCCCTTCTTCCTCTCAGTATCAGGGACAGAGGTGACAGTCGCCCAGCAGGGGGGTGGAGCCAGCTTTGTGGTCAGGCAGGCACAGCCCTGTCACTATCAGGTGTGATCTCCTCCCACTTCCCTGGCAGCAGATGCTGCCTTTCATCCACGGGCTGACTCAGACAATCCCCTGGGGGGTCTGCAGCCCCTGTCACACTCAGGCCAGACAGTCAATCCACAAACAGGCCCAGGCACACAGAAAGGTTTAGACAAGAGAACAGCCACTTTCTAAAAGTACTATTCTCAAACACAGAATTTAAAAACAACCTTCACTAAAAGATGTGTTATTAAATTCTGAGTTCAGGGATATCATTCACTTATGTCCCATCTTGTTCCTATGGGAAGATAGGCTGGTATCCATTGGGACCAGCCTCCCCCATGTTACTCTATGGAGCAAGATAGCCTTACAGCAGTGAGCACACAAAATGGCTGCCGCTCACTACCAGAGCATGTGACCTGCACTAGTACATGCTCTACCTTATCCATGCACTGCACCCTGCCCAGGGGGGTACCTTGAGCCTTCCATAGGGGTGACTGATGTGCACAGACAGGGAAGGGTTAGGCCCAGCCAGTGGGGACACTGGCCAGGCGGACATGGCAGTCACTGACTGCACACAGGCCCTGCGCTGGCAGGCCTGAGTCACCATTTTAGGGCTACTCATGTGGGTGGCGCAATCTGTGCTGCAGGCCCACTAGTAGCATCTGTCAT
Organism: Lissotriton helveticus; assembly: GCF_964261635.1. Taxonomy (NCBI): domain Eukaryota; kingdom Metazoa; phylum Chordata; class Amphibia; order Caudata; family Salamandridae; genus Lissotriton; species Lissotriton helveticus. The sequence continues at coordinate 1,059,840,728 of NC_136061.1, read as the reverse complement.
CACCAGCCCTGGCACACACAGTGCACTTTACTAGGGACTTCATGGTGATACAAATATGCCAATCAGGTATATCCAATCAATATGACAATTTACAGAGGGAGCACTTACACTCTGGCACTGATCAGCAGTGGCAGAGTGTCCAAAGCATCTAAACCAGCAAAAACGAAATCCAGCACAGCATCAAAAATACATGAGTCAGAGGCAAACAGATGGGGGGAAAACCACGCCAAGGGTGTCAGGTCTAACAAGGGCGTTGGTGTCAACGGTGTGGTGGTCCTCATCGGCTTCACAGATGTGTTGCATTCTGTGATCTGCTGAAGGTGTTGTGTTGACATTGTGTTGACATGTATGTTGGCGCATTGTGCTGGTTTGCTTGCAGACTGTATGGCAATGTACATTGAGACTGTTTGAAAGGAGCTGGATTCTTCTGTGGGACAGTATACATTTGGACTACATGACGAATGTGAGGTTGTACGGGTACATTTCCATTTCACAGTTACCGGAATCTGTCAGATGTAGTAGGCATGGTTCTGTGCATGTGCGGAGCAAGTTGTGTCCTTTGTTCTGCAGTGGCCACTATGCGCGTTGTACCATGTTGTCGTCAATGTGGGTGTGCTGATCTTGCTATGTGTGTGTGCTACAGTGTGCCAAGGGGATCTGGGACATGATCCTAGGTAATTGTAGGTGTGTAGTGTGCTACACCTCGTTGTGCATGTGTGCCATTGTGCCCATCTCCCCCAGTCCCTGTTCGTTGCACTCCCTGTTGATGTTGTGTCAGGGCCTCTCGAGCTGTGTCCGTACTCCCTACTCCTTGCACCGACTCTACACTGATGACTGTGGCCTGGGTTTCCTCCAGCTCCTCCTGTGGTACTGCCACCTCCTGTTGCCGTTGCTGCCTTCCTGTTGGCAGCGGGTTTGTGCTTGGTTTAGGTTGTCACTTCATGCCGGCACCTATTGGCCTCCTCGTTTGGCCTCCTCGCCACTCCGACTGCATTCCAGGTGGTCTGTTTGTGGGTCAGTTGCTGGTAGTGTTCTGTCACCTCCGTGATGCTGGTCCTGTTTTCCTGCGGTCTGCACCCTGTCCTACTCTCCTTCTTCTCCTTGGCCTTCCCGGACCCCGTTGTTCCTTGCTGGTGGTTTGTGGGGGTTGGGGGTTCGAGTTGGCCTCTGCACTGGGTCAGGGTGCATCCATGTTGCTACGTGCTTTGGCTTGTTTCTGGCGCGTTGTTTCTGTGGTTTTTATGGTGCATTGTCCCGTCAGATGCGTGGGATTTGTAGGGCTGTGGCTGGTTTTCGCTATTTTTTGTACCGCAGTTGGCCTCATTGAATGTCTTTTAGCATACACGTATCGCATTTTTGCAGCGTGGCATTCATTTCCACGCTGACATTTGAAACGTTATCTGGTGTCTATCGCATGCTACTGCCCCGTTGTGGATTCCATGTTGACACTGGGTTATTTTTCCATGATAGGCTGCAATGTTGGAAGTTGCGTTACGCTACTCTTGCGGTAGTTATCACACGTTCTTGTGAATATACCCCTCTATGTATTATTAGTCTCTGTATTGGACTGAAACTCAATACTGCTTTTGAGCTTAAATGCAATTAAAGTTGATACAATAACTCTGAACAACACTTTGAGTTATAATATGTTGTTGGCTTATAGAGGCCTACCTTCACAGTTATGAAATGACTTTCTATGGTGCTGCTAAAATCCGAAGTAACTAGTTAACAACTGAAATCTGAACAGCATTCCTTAATACTATATGCATTGTCAAACCATTTGATAATTATATCAAGGTATTTATTGATATTTGTTTACTAGTCTAATCATAATACTTCCATGCAAACATGATTCAACTGAATTCTCATTGATGCTTCAAATATATGATTTACTCTTAATCCAAGTGGGAATTTCTTTGTGGAAAAAATATAGTACAAATAGAATCTGTAATCCTATTGGAAGTCATCTTGTGAAAATGAACAAGTGCAAACTGTATTTGAAATCTTAATATATGTCTCCTTGGGAAAATACACAAATGCAACAGAGTTAGTTAAAAAGGAATGATTTGTTATGAAAACTAATAAGTGCAAGCCAATATACTTTTCAAGTGTGATGCAAGACGCTTCTTTTATCTCAAAGACATCCCTTATCATTTTCACAGGAAATGAGTATTTGAGAACTCCTGCAGCAGATCCTGGCTAAAGCAACACTGTTTCACGATTGTGTTTAAAAGACGTTATGGATCAAGAAGAACTAATTCTCTCAACATTGAAGGTGGCCACCACCATTGGGAAGTCTCATGACAGTCTTGTTGATCCATGAAAAATATAGTTATTATTTTCATTCAGGTGTTTAAGGTAGAGCATTCCTCTGAAATGTGAGGCTTCTGTCAGTCTGTTGTATAGCGTTTTAGGACCCTAGTGTAATTTTCCCGATTAATGCCCTTATATAGGTATAAAATACTGTATCCTTATATAGGCATAGAAATCATAACCATATTAACACATAGCTCAAGTAGTCCTAATACGGCTCGGCTACTTCCACTAGTTCCGAAAATCTGCAACGATTTTTTGGAAAAACCCACCTTCAGCAGTCAGGGACTTCCCCCTGCATGAATATTAAGTTATCCAAGAAATCATGGAGTTTTCAGAGAATTAAGTCTCTGATGACGTTATTATGTCCAGTCTTACGTCAAACTCGGCACCTTCAAGGTATAAATATGCCCACACTTGTCCAAACAAACACACGGTGGTTCGGAGCAGTACGACTATCTACTTGCCCGACGTGCCCTGCTGCAGCAAGTGCCGAAGGAAGCCGACCCTCCAGCTGACGCACTGAGAGACGCTGTACTTCCTCCTGCCGAGAAATCCAGCTCCAGTGTTTCCAGGCTACCCTTGCGGGTTGCTGGGAAATCGAGTCCTGAGAGAGAGATACAAGACCTCCTACATTCTAAAACCAAGGTACGGAGCTGATTAGACCCTAAGCGAATTCTTGGATTAGATTCTTGGCAAAAAATACTGAAACTAAGCTAAACTTCACTTACTTCTTCCCTTGTACTAGACCTAGGTTAGGTACACTGGGGTAGGCGTATTTTAAAAGCACCAGTTGAGTACTTTTAGTCATTATTTATCACTGTATGTATTGTATGCATTTTAGGTATCTTATGGCTTAGAAAAAATATCATGCTTTTACAGTATTATTTTATAATACTCTTCATATTATACGCTCTGTACTTTACAGCAAGTATTACGATTGCAGCAGTTCATTTCTAATGCTTGAGAAAGAAGACTGTTCAATAAATACCCTTTTATTGAAAACGCCCGTCTCTCTATTTCTCTGCATCTCTGGTGAAACGAAACATGCACGATTGACTGAGTGAAATAACTATCTATTGTTTCCACGACTCTAGAGATATATTTCTTATTCTTGGGGAACAAAGTTGTCATGTTTTAAGCGGTTGTCAGAAACTAATCCCTTTTTGTTTATTCGAGAAAGTTTCTAGTGACCTCTGAGCTAGCTGGCACACACACAATTAAGTGTAGTATATTCGGTAGAGACCTAGTTGACTTCAGTCCTACGTCTAAACTACAGGATACACTATTCCAATGTGCAGAGCCTATTGGGAATATAGGAACTACACTACAAGTCAACACCCCTCCATTCTCTATACAGCAAAGAAATATGACAGCAAGCCATAGGTACCACATCTTCTTCTTGTCCACAATATATTTATTATATTTGTATTAATAAAAAATGTGTGCATTCATTAAATATATCTGCTGCCCGAGGATGTGGCCATATGGTCAGATATACTCAAAACATAACTAATGATGCAAATTTCCCAAAATACTATCTCAATTCTTTTTTATTGTTTCTACTTGTAAAAATATCCAACGGTTATAGCACAAAACACCTAACGTATTCTGTCCATAGATTAGACTTCCGCAGGGAAAATTAATATAAATACAATATATGTTAAGAGCCCATGACCATTTAAAATCCATCCCTTGTTAGGAAGAATTATCTCCAAGTCCAAAGATTGTAGAGAACCAGAATAAGACTTATATTAATCAAAAAGTCTGTGCCAATCTGTCCCCACAATCAGTGCCGTATTCAGGACCAAGTGGCCTTACAGGTCCACCTCTCTCATCTCAATTAATATCAATAAATATTGGCTTTCTTTGGCCAGCAGCTGATTACAGTCACTCTGCTGTTCTGCGGTCAGAGTAGGGAGAGGTTGCCACCCTCTACTGACCCATCATGCTCTTTGGCAGGCAAGAGGTCAGAGAAAAGCTCGCTCTCCTCTTCTGACTATGGGCCCCTCAAAGTGTGATTGGAGGTGGTCCACATGGAGTACCTTTAAGGGGTGTCTATGGGTCTTGATATCCACCAGGTAGGTAGACTCCCCCTTATGCTCCTTCACCTTACATGGGCCTATCCAGTGATCTTGGAGAGCTCTGGGCTCCACTGACTCCATAACCCACCCTTTCTGGCCAGGTTGAAACACTTCCAGAACGGCCTTCTGGTCATACCATAGGGTCATAACTTCTTGACTGGCCTCAAGATTGCTTTTCAACGTCTTCCAGAAGCAATGCATCTGGTTGTGGAGGGCCAGCTTCTAGCTGACCACATCCTTAGTGGGCTACCTGGGAGCTTCCTCCTACCCCTCTCTGACAAGGCTAAGTGGTCCTGTAACAGGGTGGACATAGAGGAGTTCCAAGAGGCTAACCCCAATGACCTTCTGTGACAACTCCCTATAGGCAAAGAGAAGGCACGGCAGGATGATTTTCCACTGACATCTAACGGGCTCAGGTAGGCATATTATCATGTCCATTACGGTGTTGTTAATTCTCTCCACAAGACCATTTGTTTGGGGTGACAGGGTGGGGAGAACTTATAAGTTACTCCAGAATTATCTCACATGGATGTCATGTATGCTGACAAGCAGTTAGTGCTTCTGTAAGACCCTACCTCTTTGGGGAACCTCACAAGGATGAAAATCCCCATCAGGACCCTTGCGACCGCATGTCAGTCACCAACCTCAGAGGGATAACCGCCTGGTAGCAAGTTGCATGGTCCAACAAGACTAGGATGAACCTGTTGCTTAAAGTTGTCTTGGGGTCCAAAGGTTTAACAATGTTGGTGCCAACCCTCTTAACGGGTGTGCCAATAACAGGTAATGGGGTGTCAGGGGAGCCTTGAACTTTATCCCTGACTTCTCACTGGCCTGGCAGGTGGGACAGGACCTACAGAATGTATATGAGGCTGATTTCATCCGTGGCCAATAAAAGTGGACAACAAGCCTAGTAAAGGTCTTGCCTTGGCCCAGATGTCCTGCCATGGGAATATCATGAGCCAACCCCAGTGGGAAGGCCCTTTAAAACTAGAGGGCACCAGCACACGGGCTCCTCCAAGTCCATGAACCTTAGGCTTTCTATATAAAAGGTCATTTTCCCAATAGACATGGTGATTTTCAGAGGTATCGCCTGCTGCCTGGAGCCCTGCTTTTCTCCTCAAGTTATCTAGAGTGGGGCACTCTTTTTGAGCTTTGCAGGATTGCTACCTGGTTGGCCCACGCTCAACCTGCCAACCAACAAGCTCAGGCAGGTCACACAGGGTGGCAATGTCTTTAACGGTTGCCTCAGGAGCATCCTCCTCAGGAGCCCCTTCAACCTGGACTGGGGGAACTTCAGGGGCTGACTTTCCATCCCCCTTGTCCCTGCTCTTCTTGGCATGCTTGGGCCATTGTTCCAGGCTCCAGGTCCCCTAAACGCCCCCGCCCCCCACAAGCAGAGTTTAAACAAAGGAGTGCAGTTCCTAGTAAAAAATAGGGAACAAGGACTATCCAGGATGGTTTTTTTTAAGGAAGGAAAAGGCTCTAATAGGAGCATGGGTCTTCACATACCTGAATGGGTGTCATACTTCACAATTGGGCTAGCTTTGGGTTGGGCCGGCACTGCAATGCCCGACAGGCACCCACAAGGGGACACTTTGCTGGAAATCTTTTTTAGAAGAGCCGTTTGATGAAGTGAGGTTATGTGGACTAATAGTGTAGTGTAGATTGGTAAGATAAGTGTAAGACAATACTGCGTTAAAATAGGAAAAACGATGCTCAAAAACAAGAAGTGTTAACAACTGAGTTCACTAGCCTATTTAAATTGGTGATCGCTACCACCGAATATAATGGTCCTAGATGGCTTAGTGGATTATTGGCTTAATAGGTCAACATATTTCTCGCCTTGTCATAGTAAAAAATGATCAAGTGTCTATTCTTCAAGACCTAAAAACTACCTTAATCTACACTGTGACATGAATCTCTGGGTGTGAATTCCTAAAGTGAGATAACTAGTCACTCCATCAATTTATGGTAAATATTATACCTTACATTCAATAAAAACCCTCCCACTTAGGGTAATGGTTCTGCCCCCACAAGTAAAGTCAGAGAGAACACTAGTTAGCGGCACAGACGCAAAACAACGTCCACAGTGAGACCTACCCTGACTCTGCTTCCTTGGTAGCCATGGACCTTGTAGTCATAGAGACTCATTTAGTAAATCTCAAACATCTCCAAATTTGACCTGAGTTCCACCTACTTCCAGATAGGTATGCTCCAGGTAGTTGCCTAACAGACAATCTACAGCCATGGCAGGGCTCAGAGCTACTTTTAGAGAACCTGAGATCTCCCCACTCAAAGGAAACCAGAGCCACCAGTAGATGACTCTCTTGGTTGTCTGCAACCATGACTTGATGGAATATGTTAGGGAGGACCTGCTTTGAGGACACCAGCTGACATCTTACCAGTTCAGTTCAGTTCAGTTCAACTTTATTCGGATACATCTTACCATAGTCATGCTGCTACTATCTCTCTCAGAACCTCCTCCTGTTTCCCATTACTGATGACATGGCAGGCCTAAGGGCTTTTTACACCATCTCCTTATCCCCCCGGGGAAACCTCTGTCTGCTTCTCAAAGCTAACAGGGGCCACTTCCTCCCCAAGTGCCACATTCCCCAACCCAGGTGTTTTCCCACTGGTGGAGGGCTGTATCCTCTTGGGACATTTGGTAGTTCCTTTGGAGTAGTCATACTTGTAATGCTCTGTGCATTGGGGACAAACCTCCCTTTCGCTTTGTTCTAGAATCCCTTATGTGTGATAAGAGTGAGACAGGTTATTTCTGTTCCCTTGGCAATTATTTTGGGGACTTTTTGAGAACTTCTTATTTTTAAGTTTTTCTCCCCCCTCTTTATTCTGGTGGAACACCAGACCAACCTTTTGGGAGTCCCTACGTGCCTTTGGGTGCTGTGAAGCTGACCCAGAGGTCCACCTCATCAGCAAGCTTCCTGAGCTCAATCAGTTTGAAATCCACTAGGTGCCGGTGCAGCTCTGTAATACAAATATTGAGCATGAGCTCCCAGAGACTCGAGTTGTACAGCCCATCTTAGTCATTGACTTTGCTGCCCCTCGCCCGGCCCTTCAGTGCCTTGCTGGGGTAGTCCAAGAAACTCACCCAAGACTGTTTTGGGAGCTTGTTGCTGTCCCTGAACCTCTGGCCATACTTTTCAGGGCTCCATCTTTAATTTGGACATCTGCAGCTGAAACTCCCTATCTGTATCCCTGTCGTCCAGCTCCTCTGGGAACAGGCCATGCAAGGATACACTGCTTCCTGCTCTGAAAGGAGGCACTACTTCAGGAGAGTGGCCATCGTCCTCCACTGAAGGCTGCATTTCAGGGCTAATGTCCAGGTCCTGATCCTGCTCATCCGGACCATCCTAATGCTCTTGCCCCTCTGTGGTTGTCAGTGACTGGTGGACCTTCGTCCATGCTCTCAGAGCTTTTTGCAGTTCCACCTTCTCAGTACCCTTCATGGTGGGGAACCTCCTTTCCTGGCAGAACTCCTACATCTCAGCCACAGTGTAACTTTCCAAGTCATCCAGCTCAAACTCCATCACTGCAGGCATGATAAAAGACAGTTTTGAGCTACCCTCAGAGGAGGACTTCATCAAGGTGGCCTTAGGTGTCTCCTCGGGATCGCCTATGGACCCCCTTCCCCATAAAATCTGGAAAGAGCTAGGTCCCGAACTCTTTTCGGTTCTCCGCCAGTTGTGCGGGCAGTCCCTTAGTAGTGAGTCGGTGCCACCCTGCTGGAAGCAGGCAATTATAACACCTCTTTTGAAGAAACAAACACTGGACCCTACATGCCCAAAAAACTACAGGACCATTTCTCTCTTACCATACCGCGTGAAGACTGTGGAGCGCCTGGTGAGTAGGACGCTCTCTCAATTTCTGGAGGTTAACAACAAGCTGGAGGATGAGTAATTTGGTTTCCGCCCTGGACACGGGACGGAGACTGCTTTGATAACCATTTTGGATGATCTTCGAATGCGTGAGGACAGGGGAGAATCAGCTATATTAATTCTGCTGGACCTGTCTGCCGCATTTGACACGGTTAACCATGCGATCCTTCTAGCGAGATTGGAGGAAATGGGGGTGGTGGATGTGGCTCTGAGATGGGTTCAATCATATCTGGCCAACAGACGGCAGGCAGTGGCTCTCCTCCTTTTCAATTGGACTTTGTTGACATTGAGCATGGGGTACCTCAGGGGTCCGCAATCAGCCCTACATTATTTAATGCCTACATGAGACCATTGATAGCTATCATCAAGGCACATAATATTAGTCTGGTGAATTATGCCGATGATACCCATCTTATTCTGCCCCTGGAAGGAGATAATGTTGGTTCTTTGGAAAATTTAATTTCCATGCTTGTATGCGGGGAATGGCAAACTGGTTGAGAAATAACTCCCTGCAATTTAATAACGATAAAACTGAGATTCTGCACTGTGGGGTAGGTAAAGTGCTGTCAGTACTTCCACCTGACTTTTGGCCTATCCCCACGGACCGTCCTCTGATACCCATGGAGACGGTACGTAACTTGGGTGTCTGCTTCAATGATAAGCTGAACCTAGAATCTCAAGTCAACAAGCTGGTGGGGAGTAGTGTATTTCTTATCAGAGGACTTTGGAAAGTGCTGCCAATGTTACCAACTTAGGCCAGAGCTTTACTGGTAAGGAGTGTCATTCTGAGCTGTCTGGATTACTGCAATGCTTTGCTACTGGAGTCCCCGAGATATTTGATTGAGTGGCTCCAGAGAATTCAGGCAGCAGCAGCAAAGCTTGCACTAATGAGACGACGGTCATCTACATCCCAGGCCCTGGCGGAGCTGCACTGGCTCCCAGTGGCTCAAAGGATACAGTTTAAGTCACTCTGTAACGTTTTTAAGGCATTACACAGACAAACCGCTGCAGAGTAGATTTGGATGGTATGCTCCTACACGTAGCCTCCATTCTTCATCAGCCAACCTAGTAAACATGCCGAGGATAAAAAGAGCAACAACGGGGGGTAGAGCGTTCGGCTTTGCAGCTGCTCGGCTTTGGAATGGTCTTCCCACTGAACTGAGACAGATACAGGGCTTGGTTCTCTTCCGCAAAAAAATACAAACGTGTCTCTTTCCGAGAGTATAAATATCCATAATATAGTTGACTCTCTCTGCAGCACATTCTGTTGGCAATGCACGTGTATCCCAGTGCCAGGATGCCTGCAGGGTTACAGTGCGCTTTACAAGTGTCAGTACAATGCAATGCAGTCAGGTAGCTAAGAGAGTGCATTTGGAAAAGCAATATTAGCCAATCAAGGAGAATTTTAAAAAAATCAAATTGGTCTTACGTTATTTAAGGGCGGTTGGCAGTGTAATATCAAATTACTGTATGGCACTGTCCAAACACAAGTTCAAATCCTCACTGCTGAACACCAGTATAAGAAATTGGGTTACTGGTTGAGGGGATGAAACCCTTCCCAAGCAGCAACCACAGTTCTTCTCAGGGGGAAGTCACAAGCGAACCCTAATTAATCGGTGCTCAACCCTCGGGTAGCTCGGCACAGAGCAGGTAGGCTTAACTCTCAGGCAAAGTGTAAAGTATTTGTGCAGCACTTCAAACAGCAACACAGTCAAAACACACCACAAAAGGAGCCTACATCAGGTTTAGAAAAATAGAGTGATTTTTAATAAATAAAACAGGACCAAAACATTGAAAATCCTATTAGTAAAACCGGAGTTATTCAATTTTGAAGATTTTAGTACAAATAGGACCTAAAGGAGTAAAGCACCACCTCTGGATATATGGTTGTGCCAGACCAGCACTAAGTCCCAAGTTCAGGCCGGCCGCTATGGAGCATTGGCCGGCTACAAGGACACAGTTAGGCCCGCTGAACAAAGTACCATAAATCCTCGTTTGAGGAGAGTTGCGAGGATCCGAGTAGAAGGTGCATTGTACAGCCAAAGTGATTTGTCAGTTCAGAGATGCAGTGAAGCTGCGGTTAGAGGTCCTTCATCGATGTCGAAGATCCCATCGACCAGGGCTTGTGATGCAAAGTCCAGAGTCGAGGATGTTCTTGATTACCCAAACGAAGACACCATATGCGGTCCATACACGAGAGGAAGCCGATACACGATACGTTTAACAGTCCCCACGCTGCACCGCTTTCAAAAGACAGCGAAAGCTGAGAGATTTTTCTTGGAAGTCTTTACACTCGGTATGCCGCGTGGCCTGTTGAAACCACATTTTCTCTAAGTCTGGTCATCTTCCTGAATATCCAAACGCCATATCGAGCCTATAAAATATATCTGACTGCCAGATTCTATCGGAAGTTCTCGGACGTGGTTCACAGAATGGACCAGCGAACCCCTTACCAATCCACTGAATGAGGACAGTTCGTGCATCACCCGATAACAAACACGGCGATATAAGGGCCACTTCTAATAAATTCGTAACATCGAATCAAAGATACCGACTTTCTCTGTATATCGTGTATTGTGTGTCCCCTCGACCTCCACGTATATACAAAAAGAAACAACCACACTGTGATCACGCATTTTAGCAGAATATCGATGGTACAGTCCTGATGAAGGCACAGCTCACGTGTCAAAACGCGTCGACAGGAAACCATCCATTTTTATATTGTTTAATGAAATTTTAATATGCCAAATCATGTATATTCACAATGAAGGTCTCACCCACCCTGAACATTGTAATATTTTTATCGTATGATATTCTATGAAAATCTGAAGAAATTAAAATCAATCTTATCAGAGAAAGCAGTTGTCTAATGTTCTTGTAGATACTACTATTTGTATCTGTACACGCTAGTAATTTATGTGTTTGCCAGGGAATTTTGTTTCACATATATTTCTTACCCTGACCCAGGATCGCTATTTGCACCAGGGGGCCCTTGTTCTTTTACACACAGAGTCGAGGATGTGCCACACAGTTGGCACAATGCATCAGATCTGAGGCAAGGCTGCGATGCAGAGTCAGGTGTCATTGTCAAGGCTGCTGTCAGCGAGCGATACGAGGTCCTGAATAAAGGATAAGTCATGCAGTGGCAGTTCCAAAGCGTGGCAGGCTACGATACGATGCAGGTCTTGGTGATGGTTCTGATCCATGCAGTAGCAGTGATACATCTGTTCTGCTTGGGGTGGTGCTGCATAGCACAGGAGCTGCAACAGTTCTGCTGAGTCCACAGAGGCTGGCAGAGCACCTTGGGCCTACTTCCATGTTTCCATGACTGGGGTGGCACCACTTGCAGAATAGACTCACAGATGAGTCCAGGTCCCGGGTCAAGGTTCTTAGAGCCTTCTGTCCCTAAGGCTCAAGTCAGGATGCCAGCCAACTAGATTTTGGAGTCCCTCTGGGGTTCTGGGTTCAAGAGATGCAGGTTCAGTCCTTCGCACACAGACAAAAAGGTCAGCAGGTCAGCACATCAAGGCAGAAGCATAGCAAGGCAGTAGTCCAGCTGTTCAGTGGTCCAGCAGATTAGCACTCCTTCAGCAGCACATCAGTCCTTCTTCCCGGCAGAGTATCCATGGGTCCAGAAGTGTACTGAAGAGTTGGCATCTGAGGTCCAGTATTTATACCAAGTTGTGCCTCTGAAGGGGGGAAAAACTTCTAGAGGTTTCCCTTTGAAGTCCCCATGCATCCTGCCCTCCCTTTCCTGGTTCCGGTCTAACTACAGGGGGTATGCAGCCCTTTTCTGGAGGCAAGACTCAGCCTATTCAAGTGTAAGTAGGGCTGTGCCCAGTTCCACCCTCCTATCCATCCAGTGATAACTAATCCAGACACACCTAGCTTTCTATTGTGTGTGGCTGTCTAGAAGGAATGCACAATACCCAACTATCACTTACACCCAGTCATATGACCCAAGTACAAGTCACAGGCACTAAATGGCTAAGGCAGGAAAATCCCAACTTTCCAAAAGTGGCATTTTCAAAATTGTAATTTGAACTCCGACTTCACCATCAGTAAGGATTTTTCCAATTCCAAAGACACCAAACATGTACTGGTTAACTGCTCCCGTTTGGAAATTACAGTTTATTAAATGTAATAAAGGGCCCGATGTAGGTAAAAGTCATTTACCGATTTTAAAATACCGAATCGTACCGAATCAGTATTATGAAATCGGTAAATGATATGTAGATAAAAAAATTCGTTAAAATACCGAATCGGTAACAATCGCTATCGTGTTTCTACACTTACCGATTCGGTTACACCCGATTCGGTATTTCCCGAATCGGTATTTCCTGAATCGGTAGATACCGAATCGGTAATGGCAATACAACCGTATGGAGGCCCATAGGAAAGCATTGTCAAAATCGAATCGGTATTTCCCGATTCGGTATTTCCCGATTCGGTATTTCCCGATTCGGTAAATACCGAATCGGGAAATACCGAATCGGTAAACACGTGATCGGCAAACAAGGAAGTGAAACTAATGAAAGCAGCCAATGAGGTGGAAGCACCCTCCCCCACCCTAGCAGGGAGTGGCTACCCAGGCAGGTGCAACTCATCAGAACTTTCAGGAAAGGCAGCCAGAGCTGAACAGGGAGAGTGAGCAGCAGAGAGAGTGTTGGGAGTACTGTGTACAGAGTGGAAATGGCAAGCAGCTCTGAGAGCCACAAGGCTGACAGGAAGAGAAAGGTCAAGTTCAGCAGCTTGGAGCTGAAAGTATTGGTGGAGGAGGTGGTGATGGTCCACAGGCAGCTGTATGGGAGGCTGTCCCTCACTGTCCCAGAGTCAACAAAGAGGAACCTCTGGAGTGCCATCAGTGAGAGGGTGAATGCAGTTGGTGTGACCCCCAGGACCATGGATGACCTCAAGAAGAGGTTCTATGATATCCGGAGCCTCACCAAGAGGAAACTGGCGGAGATCACCAAGCAGGCAGGACTGACCGGTGGCGGCAGGAACCCCGCGCCTCCCCTAACTGAACTGGTGGAACTGGTGTCCACAACAATCGAGAGGGAGAATGTGGTTGGAGTAGGGGACCTGGACAGCTCAGCCAGAGCCAAGCTAAAGGTAAGAAGCATGCACAGCATGACACACCCTATCAGACACCTCCCCATTGCCCCCATGTACAGCCAAACCCCAGTCCAGTACTGCTAGCAATATATATGTGCAATGCATGATGGGAAATGTAGCCAGCTAATGTAGGAACATTTAACAGTGCACATGACACTGCAATGCACCTTAAGAAATAATCAGAGTAATGAAAATTACATGTGCAATGCATTTATTGTAGTGACAGGAAGACATTTCCACTCGGTTGACAAATGCTACTTTATTCCTAGGGCCACCATCAGGTAGTGGAGCAGCAGCTGCACAAGTCTCAGCACCAGCAACAGCAGACAGTGCGGTGGCAGGGTCAAGCAGCATGGCTGAGTCGCAGGAGGTGGAGGACAGCAGCGAGATTGCAATTGAGGATGACTCAGGACATTCCCTCTTGTTTCCCCACTCCCCCCAATTGTCGCAATCCCCAATATTGCAGTTCTCACCAGAGAACTCACCCACATGGTCCCAGCCAGCACCTGCCACAGCTACAGCCAGGAGGATTATTGTGGCCCTATTGTCCATCATGGAGGGAGCTGCGGGTCAGGCACCAGATCCCACACCTGTGACACCTGTGACACAGCAGCCCATACAGCAGACCAGCACCGAACGCCGCCATCCACGCACTTCCAGCAGTGGCAGTGCTATTCCATCACGGGAGGGCAGCGTCTTCCAAGGGCTTGAGGGGAGCATGGTCCGAATACAGCGGATGCAGGCCAAATCCATCCTTGCTTGTCACCGGCAATTGCGTCAACACAACCTGCAGATGGGGGAGTTGACAAAGGGGATTGTTGATTTAGTTGCAACCAACCGGGAAATTGCCACAGGAATGGGTAGAATGACAACTGCCATGACACAGCTGTGCGCAAAGTTGGACCAGCATGAGCACATACGGCGCAGGGATGCCCGAGTACAAAACCGGGCAATTAACCGGCTTGCCGCATCAACAGCCCTGCTATGCCGCCGAGGGGCAAATATGGAGGAGTGCCTCACTAATAACACTGCGGAGGTGACCAGGGGCATGGCCCACATCACCAGTGCCATGGAGACACTAATTATTTCAAACACAGTCGTGAATCCTGCCCTGGACGTGGCCGAGGCTGCTGACAGCAGCAGCCGCAGCAGTCCTGCCAGCGCAGTGTCCGAGCCGCGCCGGAGCACCAGGCGCTCCGCAGAGGCAGCCGGACATGCAGAAGGGGGGAGCCGCATCCCAGTGGGTCTGCAAAGCGCAACAAGAAATGAGACTGCCAGTGTGGGTGAGGCAACCCGGCCCATTTCCTGACCACATATTGTTGTTATTTTTACATTTGTTGCACATCAGTGCTGTCACGTTATACCGAAAATTAAAAATAGCATTTCTTCACATACACAACGTGTCTGTGCATCTGTACTCACTCAGAAATAGTTGTCTGTTATCTCCTCACGTCTGTACCTGCCATCACTTGGTGTAGACACTCCAGCAGGTTGTGTTTGTGGCACAGCAATGTCATCGTCAGGGTCCTCGTAGTCAGACAACTCTACCTCTGTGCCCTTCTTGACCGCAAGGTTGTGCAACATTGCACAGACAGCAATTATCTTGCAGCAGGTGATGGGGGTATATTGTCTTGCACCTCCGCTCTTGTGCAAGCATCTGAACTTGCTTTTCCAGATGCCGAAGGTCCGTTCTACTACATTCCTTGTGCTTTTGTGCGCACGGTTATACCTCCTTTGGCTGGGTGTTGAGGGGTTGAGGTAGGGGGTGAGAATGAATGAGCGGAGGGCATATGCACTGTCGCCTAGAAGAAAAAGGGGTGACATTACTCACATGCATACATGTACTTCACACTGCTATTTAGGTTATGGGGGTCTGACACTGTGTCTTACCTAGGAGGTATCCTTCACCGAATTCCCCTGCCGTCAGCCGTGCATAAATTCCGCTATTTTGAAAGATGTAGGAGTCATGGGTACTCCCTGGAAATTTAGCTACCACGTCAGTGATTACACACTTGGCATTACAAATCACCTGCACATTTATGGTGTGCCGTGACTTCCGATTGCGGTATACGTATTCTGTGTCAGCAGGGGGACAAATCGGAATGTGTGTGCCATCTATGCAGCCAATGATGTGGGGGAATCTTGCCATCTGGTAGAAGTCTGCTTTTGTCTGTACCAGTTCTGCATGGGTTGCAGGGAAGGAAATGCATTGGTCCATCCTTTGAATCATGGCGTCAAGGAACTTTTTTATAGGTTGCACCTGGTTACCACCTGATTCCAATCTATGGTAAATACCGAATCTTAAATACCGAATTTGACGCTAATTCGGTATTTCAGAGCTTTCCTACATCTCAATCTTCAGTTTTTCACACAGATTCGGTTTTATACCGATTCGGTAATTTTACCGAATCGATAACTTTACCGAATCGGTTTTTGTTCCCGATTCTGTGTTTTCCGAATCGGTATTATTCCGAATCGGTAATTTTTCCGAATCCCTATTTTTTACCGATTCGGTTTTGTTACCGAATCGGTATATTTGCCGATTTGGTGTATTTTCCGATTCGGTATTCTACCGAAACGGTAACTTTTCCGAATCGGTATTTTCACCGATTCGGGCGGTTTTCGGACTGCTACATCCCAAGGGCTCGATACCGGTCGATAACGGCCGAAAATACAGATTTTCGGCCGTTACCGACCGACCTACATCGGGCCCAAAGTAACTACAATACTACTCTGTGGGAGAGGTTTGCCTTGTAGTAGTGAAAAACGAATTTGGAACATGTAAAACTTTAAAGGACATATACACCTTTCTACTAACACTCTGTCCTGCCCTCTGGGCCATCCAGGACCTACACTCCGGTGAATTATATGTATTAAAAAAGGAAGGTTTTGGCCTGGCAGGAGGTTTTTTTACCAGGTCGAAATGGCAGTTTAGAACTGCACACAGGCTGCAATGGCAGGCATGAGTAATGTTTTAAAATATTACCTATGTGGGTGGCACAGTCAGTGCTTCAGGCTCACGAGTAGCATCGAATTTGCAGGCCCTGTGCACGTGAAGTGCCACTTTACTAGGGCCTTACAAGTAAATTAAATATGCCAATTGAGGATAAGCCAATGTCACCATATTTTAAGGAGTGAGGACATGCACTTAAGCATTAGTTAACAGTGGTAAATTTCTTTGTCAGAGGCTGTCCTCTGTATCTCTCGCACTTCCTGCCTAGCATCATGCCATCTCTCAGCTTGTGACTACACTACATACATGGGAGTAGTGTTTCTCTGCATCGCAGTTTCACGTGCCACGTGGTCTGCGAAGTCATTTCCTTGTCCAATCTTGTCTGTCACTTTCTTGTGCGCACTACACTTTACTATGGCTACTTTCTTTGGGCATGTTAATGCAATCAAAAGATTATGCACTAATTCTCCGTGCATTATCTGTATTCCGTGAGATGTAAGAAAGCCTCTTTCCTTCCAGAGTAGGCCAAAATCATGCGCTACTCCGAAAGCATAGCGGCTATCTGTGTAAATGTTCACACACAAACCGGCACTAAGCTCACAAGCTCGTGTCAAAGCTATCAGTTCAGCTGCTTGGGCTGATTTCTGTGGTATGCGAGCTGTCTCCACTATTGTTTCAAGCGTGGTGATTGCATACGCGGCTGAGGTCGTACCATCTGGTAATTTCAAACAAGACCCGTCAACCCACAATGCACCATCCACATCTGGAAGGGGTGTATCCTGCAAATGAATGCGACCCTTTGTCTGTTCCTCAGTCAGAAATATACAATCATGCGTTTCTTGTGACTGAGGCTGAGTCACTGGATACGGTAACAAAGTAGCTGGGTTCAAAGTTGCACATCTCTTCAATGTAATGTGAGGTGCTAGCAATGTCAGTTCATATCCTGTAAGACGAGCGCTAGTTAAGTGCTGCGTCTTTGTCTGATTCAAAAGGGCAGTAAACAAGAATGTTTCCCTTAGGGTGGAAAAGATCATACCATTGGGTACCCTCAACACACTGAACCAAGAATCATTCGGTTCCAATCATACCCCCTGATGGACTACAGTGAAATACTCACAAAAAGATTTAGTTAAAAAAGTTATGTGAAAAATATATATATATATATATATCTATATATATATATACTGTTTATTAAAAAAGTTTAAAACACACATAAGTAAACACAAGATTACATATACATCAAGTCAATAAACAAGATAATAATAATAATAATAATACGACGAAACATACAATGTTACAGGAGAAATCACAACAAAAGACAATAAAATCTGTCTTGTATTCAGTTAATTTGGTAACAGTTGATTCAACATAAGGTTTGGCAACACTTCCTCATCCCCTCATGAATGTTGACCACTTCAAATTTAACTTGCAATAAGGCGTCGACGCGTTTCGGCGGTGTTTGAATTATTCCAACCACCTTCTTCAGGACAATTTAATATTACTTCTCCTTTTTAATCAGTATAACCTAATGTAAAAATAAAATTAGAGTATTCATTTATCTCAATATTCCTAAACCGGTATAGAATTATTTACACAATTCAAATTTGTCATGTTGTTACACTCTCTGCTACTATAGAAGGCTTGTAACGTTTCTTTTCAGATGATTCCCAGAATCCATAGAGTACTTTATCTTCAGTGTTACATTACCCACAAGTTTCTACTGTGTTATCTCTTATCCCTTTTCATTTAGCGTAACACAATTCAAGCAGACTATTATTCATTTAATTTGGTCACATATATCTCATATTGTGGCACCAAGAACGCAACACTACTTGTTATATACAATACTCCATCACATATTTTAATGATGTTACTATTTTTCTACTCATCCCCATATATTGTACTCTCTGTTTTGATGATAATTTCACTGAGTTCATCATATTCATACATCCAGATTCACACCATTCTATCTAGTTGGTTGCAACAGCAGTGTCTGAGCACTCACCCATATTTTCGCACATATGTGTCAATATATGGTCATGGGTCTCCTCTTGATTCTATATGGAGGACCCTATCTGTCTTTAGAAAATAAAAGGGCAGGTATTAGCAATTGCAAACATCCCCCGTTTTATTCTGTAGGTTAAAAGTTGAACGTTGTACCTACTTAGGTTTAAAATTCTCTTGGGGTCCGTGGGGTTATTTTCTTATTTTTCCCTCACTCCCCGAGGTCTGAAATGAATATTCCCTGATGAACACAAAGCAATGGATGCTACTAGATTCTTAAGTGTTCTCTCTTGTTTCTACTTCATGCAATTACCAAATGAGACACTTATCCGGTACCTTAGTTCGTGTCCGTGGATGCTGAGTTGTTTTTCTTTCCACTAGGATTCTAAGCGACTTTTTACTTTAAGGGCCCTTCCTAATGCACACAAGGAAACATATTTTGATAACCCCTTATGATAATAAACATTTCGGAGATTTTCCTCTCACCGTTATTAGTGAAGGCCTAGCCCCGAGTTCCTATTTTCTCACCTTTGTGGTTTCATTCCATTATGGTTCACTCGGATCCTCGCCGCGGGTACTGTGGATTTGTTACTGTAGTGGCGGCAAAATACGAAAACAGACCATCTATTAGTCTCGTTTAGTGACAGTAATTTCGTAGCAGTTGGTAATCAGTTTTATTATTTGACCACGATATGCTCTAAGCTATTATTTATTGAACCGCCCTTGCTGTATGGGGCATTTTTATATTTTAACATTTAAAAATGCACAACTACATTTTTTATTTTTATAAAACCCTCCGCTTTCAAGGTGCGTTTAAATAAGCTTTGTTCACCGCGCCCTAGTCGTTTTACGAGCAGCAGTCTACAGCCTACCTTGCACAAAGCACAACTACATTTTTTATTTTTATAAAACCCTCCGCTCTCAAGGTGCATTTAAATAAGCTTTGTTTACCGCGCCCTAGTCGCCTAACGAGCAGCAGTCTGCAGCCTACCTTGTATTTGGTGCACTGTGTTTCCCCGTCCGGCCTCGTCTGTTTCGTGTAATTTCGTTTTAGATTGCAAACGGAACAGCGCCGGAAGACGGGCTTTTTATTACTCGTCAAGAAATGACGTCATTCTCAAGGGACCTATATTCTTTCTAATGTTTAAAGTAAACACAACACCCTTTTCTCGTGGCCGATTTTATTGATACAAATACAGGTGTTTGCTCGTGTCCGATTTTATTGATACAAATACAGGTGTTTGCTCGTGTATTGTTTTAATGCTCAAGTTTTTTTTAATATAAATGAGTCTATTCTTATTTTAGAGTATTTGAATGGTTCACGACTAAACATCTCATTTTACTCAGTTTTGTTCCCCACACCTTGCTCTATTTTGCTCACAACACCGTACCGTTTCTTGCTTAGATAGATAGAGTACACACGCGTGTTGACAAAGCGTAATTTATTGATGTTAATGCGTTATTTTATTTCCAACACCGTACTATTTCTTATTTAGATAGATGGAGTGCAAAAGCGTGTTGACAAAGCGTAATCTATTGATGTTATTGCATTATTGTTATCAATTTATCTTGATTGAACAGTCTTTATTAAGTTAATATTTAAAGGTTCTCAGTCTAAAATGAAATGAAGCAGAGACACCTAATCTCTTATCTGCTGCCCTATCTATCATTATACTGCAATTCTCATCCAATCTTCTTTACTATTCAATCCATTGTTCACAGTATCCAAAGTAGAGATATACCACTGCTCCCTATTTTTGCGCTTAAGCTCTATGTTTCCGCCTCTTTTGGAGCATGTTATTTTTTCAACTATGAACCAAATGAAGTCTGTGTGTTTATGTTTGAGTTTGCCATAATGATCAACCATTGGAGCATTAGGTTTGCATGTTTTAAGGGCTGACCTATGTTCAAGAAGACGCAGTCTCAATTCGCTCCCCGTCTCTCCAACATACGCCAAACCACATGGGCAGCGGATTAAATAAACTAAATTACTACTCCTACAATTATTCAGAGTTTTGGACGTTATGGTATAGTTGTTGTGGGTAAATGTTTTTGCCACACAACAATTGTCACAAATTGAACAGTTGCCACATCTGGCATTTCCAACTGCTTTGGTTCCAGTAATGGTTAACTGACTATTTTGAGTCTCTTCCCTATATGTATGAACCAAGTTATTGCGAAGGTTGTCATTCCGTCTGAATGCAAATATAGGTTTGGGAATTTTCACCTCCCTACCATCATTAAGAATACTCCAATTGGAATGGATCACATTTTTTAGTCTATTGCTGATGTTTGAAAACTGACTAACAAATACCAGCTTGGAGTTTGCGGGGACTTTGGTAGCTTTCTCATTAGGATCTGGGTTCAACATACTTTCTCTGTTATAAAAACGTGCACGTTTGCACGAGTTCTTAATCAACTTCTTGGGGTAACCCCTATCTTTTAGTTTGGCCTTCAAGATTTCGGCATGTTTAAGGTAGTCTTCCATCTTTGTGCAATTTCTCCGGAGACAAAGAAAATGTCCAAACGGCACATTATCTCTTTGGGATCTTGGGTGATATGATTTATAATGGAGGAGGGTGTTCTTATCTGTTGATTTGGTGTATAATTCAACTTCTAAAAAACCTTCCTCATTTTTAATCATGATGTCCAAGAAGTGTACAGAATTGGCATCGTATTCTGCTGTAAATCTAAGGTTACTGTCGCCCAGATTAAGCCACTCCAAGAATTCCCTCAGATTTTCCACATTGCCTTCCCAAATAAAGAAGATGTCATCAATGAAGCGGCGCCACATCGTGATATTTTCAAAGAATGGCGCCGCCTCATTGAAGACATGCTTCCTTTCAAAGTGTGCCACATAGAGGCATGCCAAGCTTGGGGCACATGTGGCTCCCATGCTGGTGCCCTTGTGTTGAATGAACAAGTCATTTTGGAACAAAAACATATTGTTCTTGAGCACCAGTTCTATGCACTGGGATATAAAAGCTTTATTGGCTCCATTGAGATCTGCTGTTTCCAAAATGTCACTGATTACCTTTATTGTGTCGTCCTGTGGTATGTTTGTATACAATGCCTCTATGTGGAGGGTCACCAAAATCTGAGTATCAGAGTTATATGGTGTCCCCTCGATCATAGAGATAATGTGGGCCAAGTCACGGACATAGGAACTTTGTTGGGTGACTAACGGTTTTAAGAGAGTGTCGGCATATTGGCTCAATGGTTCCAACAGGGATCCAATGCAGCTCACTATGGGCCTCATTGGGGGATTATTCAAACATTTGTGGATTTTTGGAAGGCCATAAATGGCTGGGATTCTGGCACTGGTGTTGTTTAAGAATTTATGTTCCGCTGTACAGATCCAGCCTTCATCTAGAGGGCAGTATTGATTTTCTGTAGTACTTCTCTTTTTAGTGATTCTAATTTTGAAAAGGGTACTTTAGAGTAATGTTCTTTAACGTCTAGCAATGACAGTATCCTCCTATCGTAATCTTCTGTATCGAACACCACCACTCCCCCACCTTTGTCCGCTGGTTTGATCGTAAGTGACAGATTGTTTTTAAGGTCCATCATTGCCTTACGTAATTCTCTTGACATGTTATTTGTATCTGGATATGCTTCATTAATAATCAATCTGACTTTGGTTTCTATCACTTTTTCGAAAGTTTCAATATTCCTATCCACCTGTGTTATTGCTGGGGTGAAAGTAGACTTATCACGTAAGCCTGATACATTCTCAGCTGGATTGTAGTCCCTATTTTCAAAAAAATCTCTCAGTCTGATTTTGCGAAAGAAAGCTTTCAAATCTTTTTCCAAGTTAAATTTATTGCAATTAGCCGTGTGCGCAAAGGTGAAGCCTCTTTCCAACACTGCCAATTCATCTTTACTTAAGGTATATGACGAAAGATTAATGATGGGAGAAAAAATGTTGTATCTATGTTGTCTACCGTCTGTATCTCTGGCTCCGGGTATTTGGATATTCCTGAGGTGCCTGGTTGTGTTGATAATTGCCCCTCTGTCCATTCTGGTAATCCTGTTGATTCCTCTGATAGTGCCTCCTGTATTGGTAGGGATTCCGGTCTACCTTCCCACCTCTTGACTGGCGGTTTTCTAAAAAAGAGGATGAGGAAGAGGAAGGTTGGGGTCCATTGCAGCCACCCATGTGTGTGCCGTTGGTACCCCCCATATGTGTTCCATTGTCATTATTCGCGGGGCCTTCATCCTCACTCCCAGATCCGGAGGTCTCCGAGAAGGTATCCCCCTTCTTTCCCCCTCTTTTATAAATGGGTCTCTGTTCAAAATTTCTCTCTACTCTCGATTGTTGATAATAATCGTTTTTAGTGTATGGGTACACCAGTTCCATACTAAACCGATTAATATCCTTCTTAAGTTTAATGGTTTTCTTATTGATTAAATATTCTTTATATCCATCCACTTCTTGATTAAGTTCTTGCAGTCTTTTTTTCGCGTCATCTACAGCTGTCATGTCTTTTAGTATCCTTTCCAGCTTTTCTATCTCTTCCTTCTCTATGATGACCATATTTTGTGCAGTATATTAGCAATTTGTGTCCATATTTCTATAAATCTTTTGTTTTCTGTAAACAACCCAGGTTCATTGTGGACCTGTAGGCCTATTGGAATAACGCCTGATTTCGCATATTGAGTCAGAAACTCAGCATGGAGTTCTGTGCGAACCATTTTTTTCTTAAGGTTGAAAACCTCATCCCATTTGTCGTTATTCCCCGTAAATACCATAATTTTGTTTACACTATTTGATGAGGCACCAATAATTTTATTGTACTGGTCCTCCGTGAACCCGAAGGTTTTGAATTGGTCCATTTGTAGTGTAGTTCCTATTATCCCAATAGGCTCTGCGCATTGGAATAATACCTCCAGTATTAAAGGCCTAGACCAGACGTTAACTAGGTCTACTACTGTCGATATTAGACTTAAAGTTTTGGGTTTGCCAGCTAGCTCAGAGTTCACTAGAAACTTTCTCGAATGTTCAGGCAGGACTTAACTTCCCTGATTAGACAAGAAGGGATTTAGTTTCTGACAACCATAGAACATGACAACTTTGCTCTCCCCTAATCAAGAGTATATCTCGAGAGTCGTGTGAACAAAAGGCAATTTATTTTACTCAGTCAGTACGTGCATTCTTAGTCTCATCAGATTGTAGAGAAAAGGAAGAGACGGGCGTGTTCAATAAAAAGGTGTGATTTATTGATCAGTCTCTTTTCTCATACAAGAGAAATGGATCGATATTATTGCAATACTTATAGTTAAGTAAAGTGCATACATTAGAAGCAATAGTATAAAATAATACTGTAAAAACATTGATATGGTTTCTAAGCCATAAGATGTTTTAAAATGAATAAAATATATTACATACACATATACATTTGACTAAACGTACTCAACTGGTGTTTCTAAATACGCCTACCCCGTGTACCTGACCTAAATCTAATACGTGGGCGGGAATAGAAAGTTACAGTTTAAGTTAAGTTTGTTTTTGCCAAGTGAATAACTAAGGAATTCTCTGTGAGGGGTTATTCAGTTCTGTACCTGGAAGTTAGGATGAATGAGGGATGGTATCTCTCGTCTCTGGTCTCGATATTCCAGGCTGCCTGCGAGGGCTACCCAGAAACGCCGGTGCTGGATTTCTCGGCAGGAGAAAGCAGCTTCTCTCAGCGCGTCAGGAAGGCGGGGCTGCGCCAGCGGGGTCTGCTCTGCTCTGGGCTTCGGCAAGTATGGCTGCTCCGTCTCGTCACCACCGCGTGTCTTTGCATAGGGCAATATCGGTAATATTTATACCTTTAAGGTGCCGAGATTGACGTAAGGATGGACATAGATACGTCAATAAGGATGTCATACGACTTGCTCGTTAGCACATTCTTTTGCTGAAGTTCTCGGTGAAATCAAAACAATGGCCGCAGGGTTTTGCCCAGGTTGTCATAGGTTTGATTTGTTATGAGAACTCCGTATGCCTTATCAGGGGCTGGAGGAATATCGCTTGTCTAATTAGATCGCAAGCGTTATGACCTAATCAGATAACACGTTCCTGTGCCGTAGTGTGACTGCGTCAGATAACGGTATCTGCATCATGGGGGTTTTCTGCCTCATGGGCTGACTGCTAGTTAACTTGTTGGTTTGTTTAACTAGAATAGGGTCAGGAATAGGGGGATCGATTCAGAACCTATAGGAATACATCACACCCACTCTACGCTAACTATGTACATATTTACTAATCTATGCATAGTAAAACATAGTACAACATACTATAGAGTATTGTGTATACCTTACCACCCCAAAATACATAAATGCATTTTGAAATTATCAAATATACTGAAAAATTGCAGACATATGTATTGTATGCACTCAAGCTGTAGAATAATGCCAAAGTAATCGCATTTGTATACATTATTGCTATTTGGTATATGAGAATTACACATGAAATGGCTCTTAATACAGAAAAAAAGTTCGAGACCATTCCATCACAGATTAAAATATTTATGAACATACCAGCGGGCAGCTAATGTCTATAAGCTATCTAAAATTAGAAATTTTAGTTCTTTAAGAATAGTTCTTACTTTAAGCAGAAGATAGTGTCCCGAAAATTATGAAAAAATATTTTGGGGCTGCTGAAAAACTTGCTGTCCGTGAACTGGAGGGAAAATTGTTCATGTGACTTTATTTTTAAAGTTGAAGGCCGAATTCAGGGAACGCCGTGTGCGAGTTTGCTCAAAAGTCTCTATTTCTGCTCTGGTGAGAACATCATATCATTTAGGCTTTCGAAAAAACTGTCAACAGCTTCCTGGGAAAGTTCCACTAACTCGGAAATAGGTGTAATCATGCATTCGCGCGCATGATTGTCTCCATTGACATTCTGATTCGCATTGATGACAGAAGGTCGTACCTGATCGATGCTGCTTTCATCTTGAACTTCACTACCCATCAATCGTAGTGGTGAAGCTTCCACGAATGCCGTCATCAGGATTGGTAGCCTTTGAGGGCAGCACAAAGCGTGAACCTTGATCGGGCTCAACAATGTTTCTGCATCCATTGGCGCATCCGATTGTAGGGTCAGACAGGTGTCTAACACGCATTCTTCTCCGCATAGCAGACACCTTAATACAGGTAAAACACATCTTTGCCACATTGGTCGAAATGATAGAAACCAAGTCATGTTCAGGTCTCTAAGCCGGGAGAGTCCCAGGATTTTTGATATCCGGTCCCGGTATCCAATGGCTAGGATTGTTTCTTCCCTTGTCGCAAGAGTTTTGTCTGTGACATGGGTTGCCATAACGAAAAATAAGGACCAAGAATAGGATTCCTGCAATTAGTCCCAAGATCAGGGGAAGTCCGCCAAAAATCGAATGGACGAAATCTGGAAAAATACCCAGTATGGCTTTGAATGGTGTTAATGCCATTGAAAATACTGTCTTAAATACCTTTGAGACCCATTGGTATCAGAAATATTTAAGATTTCATTCAGGATTTCTGCGAAATGTATGGGGGAATTAGTTGATAGCAATGAATGTATCTCTGCAGTCGTCCTTGCGACTTGTAGATCATACGTTTCTTTTGATGACGTGAGCCTTGTAGGCGTCTGAAGAAGCACTGTTTTCATTCTGCTTAAAGTATCTATTCGAATAGAAGTAATTTTCAAGTTGGGCCATGCCCTTGCCTCCCTGTCTGGAAAGGAGCTGGGGAACAATGAGCGTCCACAGCACTTGACCTTCGCAGTCGTAGTTACGAGATAAGGAGTCCCGGGCATAAGACTACAACATCTGCGGTCTACAATTAGAATGTAACTCCCATTATAGAGTCTTTGAAAGAATGGTTCTATTTCTGTTGCAGGTGCGCCTTGCTGGTGACATGAAAGGTTGTATGAATTCCCTTCACAGGCTCCATGCAAACTAATTCCGTTACACAGAAGCGTGCCGCTTCGTGACATCGCACAATTATTGCCACTAAGAAACACTTTCTGTCCTTTATTACTGACACATGCATGTGAATAGGGCAGGTTCCATGTTGTTTTAATGTACCCCTTTCCCAATTTCTCGTACATGCCAGCCTGTATATATTTTTGGCAGTATTGAAACCTGAAGGTTGAGATTGGAATATTTATTATCCCATGTATTATCCATTCACTGACAGGTCGTTCTGACATTGTCACTGGTAATCTTTCGAGTTTTTCAATGCTCAAGATTGTATAATCAGCACCCTTTTGTGCCATACTGATTTGTCTATCAGTAAGGTTAAAGATTTGGAATAGTGACGTTGTGTTGATTAAACGCCAAGGCACATAGCCTGAACGTAGATTTTGTAACGTCCAGCCAAGCTGTACAATAGAACGCAATTGAGACTGACCGTGTTGTAGCAACAGTAAGTCTTGCGATAATATGTCGATTGCTGAAGACACAATGCTGTCCAAAGAAAAAATTCTGGAGGACAGAGTCATTAACCCATTGTCCACTACAGAAAGTGATTTTTCCAAATTAATACGGTCAATTTCCCGTATTCTCTCTGCTGTTTCAATTTGAGTAACCTTCCAGGCCTCATTGTATGCTGCATATACAGAGGCTGCTATGAAACATTTTTGACGCTGTTTGCGCGGTCCCATAATGAAATCACGCAAGTCAGCACCATCAGTAAGTAAAGATAGGTGTTGCTTAATTTCTGCCAGTGTGGAGGTCTGTAGCCATTGAAGGCATAATTTGCCCACACTGTAGGTGGTTATTATCCCTGGGTGATGTCTTTGAGGATATCTTGGGTCTGGCCTGGTCATTTTGAACCCCTGTGTTTTGTTCAGGAATCTGTCGACAGTTATTAGTATCTGTGGGCCAGATCAACCACTGTTTCCAATCAGGATGTGTTCTGTTTTGGTTTAATACATAATCTACGTCTATCTCTTCATCTGTAGAGCTATTGCTGAACATTGTTGGCTTTGGATTAGACGGTTTATTTAAGTCTTTGATTTTGGCTAGGCCAAGACAGGTGGTTTGTTGAACAGTGTCATTTAAAAATATCATTTGTTCTGGGATCATGCAGGCTCTAAACAAAGATTCTATACCCTGCACTTGCCATTCTTTTGTACCCCAAACACTTTTCAATTCAACATTTTTGTCCCAATAATCAAAACCAAAAGTATTCATTTGTTCAAAAAATTAGTCTGAATATATCAATTTTGTGTTTGTTATCATGGTCTTAGTTCCTGTCTTGTTTGACAATTTGAAATAAAATGCTTCAGCATTACTTGTGTTAAAACCTGAAAAGTATGAATATTTGTCATAGAAGGTTCTTGAGCTTCCTTTTGGAGGGGTTGCACAATGTTCGCATTGATTATAATTTAAAACATTTCTAGGTTGTGCAGATCTATGTAAAAAATGGTTACCATAGTGGTTATAACAGTACATACTATCATAATTTGTAGAACCCTGCAAATAATCATGTTTAGTAAATTTAGCAGACATTACTAAGTCAGACATCATATTATTAATGCTTTCGAAGTCCCAATCATCAGCAAATGAGCTTGGTTTTGCAAAGTCACTCAATGAGATCTTAATTTGGTGTGGATATTTCAGGATTTCGACCGGACCATAAATTTCATAGTCAGTGTTGTCCCAGGCTACCCCACCCGGTATCGGATTGGCTGTGAAGTTGACTGAAGAAAGTTCTCTTTTCTCGACGTGTGAAGATGTGTGTGGTTTGAGGATCAAGTTGATTTTCTGACTTGCTGTGTCCATTTTAGCATATTTTCCCTCAATGAAGCGTCCCAAAGTTAGTACCATGATGAGCCAAAGAATGAGGATAAATGCACCAAAACCCACCCAAAATTCGATCCATGGAGAAATCAGATATGTTTCTTTCAGTTTTTTCAAAAGTTTTTTAGCTTTATCTTTAAAGGTATTTGATGATGGCTGTGTCTTTGATTCACTGAAGCCTTCAGAGGAATCATCGAAGTTTATGAAGTAGCCGGATGCAGTTCTGTCAATTGTTCCAATTGCCTCAGGATTTCTGTTTCTTGCATTTTCACTTGGTACTTCATTATAGATTGGTGTGTCTCTGCTAAATGTTTTTATTTGGGTTTTCAGAGGTCTGAGTTCTATTGCATTGTTGCATAGTCCTTGTTGTTCTTCTGTAGGCGTTTCGAATGTGATGAGCCTCTTTGTTAGGACCTCTGTACTGGTAGCAAACCTTGGTGTTCTGCTACTTATTGGGAGTCCACTTGGCCTACTGTTTGTTATCGGCCACATGATTGTGGTTTTACCAGGTCGATGGATACAACTCGGTTCTCCTTTTTACCAGCAAGTGGCGGTAGTACAACTGATCTTGTCCCGTTGACAGACAAGACAGGAACTGCTTTTCTGTAAGAAGGCCCAAATTCCTTCTTTACCGCGATCTTTTCCCTTACTAGATCCCCGACTTTTGGAATCCAGACAGGTCTTGCTGGGACAGGTGGTGGTTTTTCAGTGGTTGTTGGCTGTTGTTTCAATTTTATGTTGCTCAGGTCTTTTCTTGTTTTGTTTAAGTCCTGCAAAATAGCCAAACGGTCTTTGATATCAAAGCTTTTTTCTTTCACCACTGAAGTCTGACTATCAATGTCAGAGATCAACATCCTAGTTCCAAATAATAATTCGTACGCACTGAATCCCTTCAGAGAATTTCTTGGCAAGTTATTTAGACTACGTTGGACACTTATTAGATGTTTGACCCACCCAGCTCCCGAACCTAATATCCTTTCCGTTATAGATTGCTTTATGCCTTGGTTTTTTCTTTACACCATCCCGTATCCCTCAGGAAGGAAGTGAGAAGATTCCCGCTGTGCTATGCTCATTTGGCCATGTTTCCCATCAGGCTGGAGGGCTAGAGTGAAAACAATGGTCAAACGTAGCATGCTCTTAGCGTATATGCCATTTAGACTCGCAAATCTTTGTATAACAGTCCAGACGTCAGCCGAGTGCTGGTGATCTACATTATAAGTGGAAACTAGCCTGTATATGTTAATCGCAAGCCTTCCTTTTTACTCTTGATTTTTTCTGGAGTAAAACGACGAGGTATTAAACTGTTTCTCTCCCCACTGCGATCTCTGTTGCAGTTTGGGCAGTTTTTTACAAACATGGTGTGACGCAGGCTCATGCCTGGCCACCAGTACCGTGATTGTAATTCTTCCAGAGAATCTTTTAGTTTGAGGTGTCTGAGACCCTCGCCCATATGTGCATCTGCGTTTAACAAGTTTCTCCTGTCCATGTTTGGAATCACTCTATCCCCCACTCCAGGGATTCGAGCAAAAGGGACGGAGTTTGCATCGATTATGTATGTATAATTGAGTGGATAGTTGATCGGTAATGCTGAGCAGTCGCCTTTTGATGACGTTTTCACCGCCAGCACTGTTTCACCGTCAATGTATTTTAATGTACGCTTTTTTTCGAACTACGGGAGCCGATTTAGTGGCTGCCGCGCTGGCTGTTTCAGCCAATTAATTCCCTGCAACGTGAACGCCATCACGCTGATGACTCAGTGAGTGTGTCACGTGAGTCTTTGGTAGCTCTTTCTGTAAAAGAGCTATTTGTTCCCAGAGCAGTTTTTGCTTTATTGGTGCATCTGTGTCATCTTTGTAACCGTTTTGAATCCATGTCTGCAAATCGCTGTTATATGATTTGACGCAGTAATATGAATCTGACACTATAAGTGTCGGGAATTCGCGATCCGCATTATCTAGCGCCATTTTCAACGCTAATATTTCAGTCTGTTGTTCTGAATTAGTTTCTACTGAGTGTGTTTTTGTTAATAGAGGTTTTAGTTTACCTCCGCGCCACACTTCTTTTGTAATCCCACATGTGGGGTTGTATGCTTGTTCTCCCCAAACGGGGGGTTGAACATGTCCGTCTGTATAAATTACACAGGCGTAATGTCGTAAAGGCAGAATGTCGATTGGCAGAGGATATGTTTTTTCATATTCTAGATTTTTTAATTCTTCTAGTTCTGGATCAAAGTAGTAGTATACTTTGTCCGTTGTTATTGAATTCACCCATTGTATCCATTCCGGATTCAATGTTGTTGTTGGTAAATTACACGGTGTTGTTAGTGCCTCAAAGGCTGATTCAGCTGTTCTGACTGTGATATGTCTACCGTCCGCTTGATCTTTTTCTCTAGCTATTGCGGTTTGAACTGCATGAACAACTTTTTCTTTGTTGCTGAATTTCTGTTCAGCTTCTGTGTACAAGTGTGATTTGAATGCAATTGGTACCTTTTCTCCCTCATTAGAGGTTAGGTATGTGAATCCGCATCTCCCTGGGATGACTCGAATCACAAGATTGCGTGTGTTATCACGTGTTTCTAATTTTGTTTTAATTAGCATGTCTGTTTGTAAGGATCTCAAAATTTCTGTGTGTATTTGAGTCCAATTGGATCTTTTAAAATCTGGTTTTATCAGATCATAAAGGGGTTTGACCCTTTCTGCGTAATTTGCAATGTATGTTCTTCCGAAATTTAGGAAGCCTAGAATCGACTGTAAGTTTTTTAGTGTTCTAGGTGCTTGGAGTACGGCACATTTCTCTAGGAAATTGTCAGCCAGGCTTTTGCCTTCACTTGATAATTCATATCCTAAGAACAGGACTGTCAGATGGGCAATTCTGGATTTTTTAAAGTTGAATTTGTAACCCTCTGCTGCGAACCCAAGTATTATGGTGTTCACTCTTTTCAAGTGAGTCTCCAAGTCATCATCCGTTAAGTAAATGTCATCGACATAAGATAATGCTTCATCATCATATATTTGTAGTAATTCTGTTACTCTCGCTGAGAATACCCCCGGGCTGTTCTTGTACCCCTGGGCTAACCGACAGAATTGTTTTTGAGTGCCATTTATTGAGAATGCAGTTAAATATCTGCTCTCTGGTGCTATGTTTTGACAAAAGAATCCATTAGAGATGTCTAATGTTGTTTTGTATTTTTTGCGCACTATGTTATTCATTAGTGCAGCACTATGTGAGTTTTGCACTGCAAAAGTTTTGCAACATGTGTTAAGGTGTCGGTAATCCAAAACTAGACAATATGAAGTGTCTGGTTTGGAGACCGGAAACAAAGGGTTGTTCATTTGTGAGGTGCAAGTTTCAATCACCCCCTGGTATTCTAGCTGATCTAGTATTTCATTTACCTGATTTTTAGCTTCTTGCTTAATTGGGTACTGCCTTTGTGCAGTAGGTTGTGATTTTAACTGGATTTTGTGAGGAGGAGAGTCCTCATCCCATCCCACGTGATTTTTATATAAAGCAGGAGCTAGAGCCACTGCCCACTTTCTAGCAAGTGTGTATTTTTTATGAATTGGGATATGATTTGAGAAGGCAGGCATAATTATTTCTTCGCCATGAGGGCACTCCCTGACAAACTCTGGTGGCCAGTCTTTTTCAGCTAGAAGGATATCATAGCCCTTGGAGAGATTATCCCAAAATAGTCCCCTTATTTTTCTAGTCTTATCCCCCTCTATACGCAATGTTATTTCGTATATTTTGTGAGGTTTGCTAACTCTGGTGTCCGCAGTTTCCACTTGAAGATATTCATTCGTGTCCACTGTCTCCAGATGATTCATAAGGACTTTGCGAGCTATGCTCACTTCTGCTGCGCTGTCTAGCATTGTCTGAGCCCATTCTCCGTTTTTCAGTTGTGTCCTCAGTATTCTCGGCATTGTTAACTACCTTGATACTGGCTACCTTCTTTTTTGGAAATTGTAATTTCTTTTTTAGCTGAGCAGGTTCCTTGTCTTTGGACTTGGCGTGCTCTTCTCTTTGTTCTGATCGTCCTCTTCTTTCTGATTTCTGCGAGGGAGTCTGAAAAGATTGAGAGGGACGTGTATCAATGTCTTGATATCTATCAGGCTTTTTTATATTATCCCTATTTCTAAGGTTATATCTTTTCCCAGAGGGGTCACTCTGAGGTGACCTGTGTCTTTGGTTCGGAGATTTTTCTCTTCGCCTAGGAGACCTTCCTCTGGACTGGAATTTCTTTTCTTTAGGATTGGATTGTTTGTTTCCATCCCAGCTCTTTTTCTGTGATGTTGAATTATTATTAAAAAATATTTTTTCAGGACTTTCAATCAGTTGTGGTTTTACTGGTATTCCACCTAAACTATCTCTACCTAGTTCCTCATAGGATTTTTCTATGATTCTGGCAATTTCAGCTGGTTGGTCTGCTATATCTGTCTCCTTTAACCTCTGGCGGATCGCCACGTTTGCTGCTTCTCCCTTTATGTTGGCTAATAATATAGCCGAGACCTGCTTGAAGTCTTTCAGTAATTTCATACCAAGAGTTAAAGCGGGTTCTGGACCATATTCGTCTTGAATTTGTTTTAGCACATCTGGTATTACCGAAATGGATGGAACACCGTGCGTTTTTGTGTAGATGGAAGCAAAAACTGTACCCCAAGTGTCACAGTCCTCAATGTGTGGTGCGATTCCCATTGGAAGACAGATAGTCAGAATCCTGTGTTTTTGTAGCGGGGTGGTGTCTGGAAACACCGCCTCTATTTGGGTGATTTTCTGCGCTAGCCAGAATGGTATTTTTTCCCGTTTAGCCGGTACTTTACCTAGGCAGGACTGGATGTTCTGTGGTGTAATTTTATTTGTGTTCCCCTGGTGAGGGGTCAGCTGTGGGAGTTTAATCGCTGGCTGAATTGTTGAAGTCCGCATCACATACTGGACTAATTGTCTATGTATTTTTATTAATTGTTTTAGCTGTGTTAACAGGTTAGCTGCAGACATCCCGTCGATGTCTGGATGTGGTGTGTATCCGGCTAGGACCGGCCACGTTGCTCCTGGTCTACCTAAAGGACCGAGCCTGGTGATGTGATTATTGTGTATTAGGGCGCCATTAAATAAGAGCAAATGCTCTTGGAATTTAAGTGTTACTTCCACCTCCTCGAAAGGAGTGTACATTTCAGGAGGTTCCTCTATTTTGTAATAGTGGAAGTACTTTGTTACAGGATTTGCTGCTGGAAAATTTATCCATGAATAGTATACCTCTGTCTGCCGATATTCGTGTGCCTCAATTACGAATATGACTGTACCACCTCTAGGTGTCAGTCCATTTTCTATAAGTTTTATGGTTATAGATTTCCTTTTGATGACCGGAATGAGTATTATATTCGGGTCCGCTTCCTGCATGGTAGCATCAGCTTCTGCGAGTTCAGTTGCTAATCTAACTGCCTCTCTTTCTTCATCACTGTCTACCATTTTACCGACAGGAAGGTTATTCTGTTTGTTTGCAGATCAGGTTTCTTATGGAAACAAAGATTAGACGCACAATATTTTGGAACAGTGTATCCTTCAACGTTGACTTATACCAAGAACCATACATAGGAGTTCCCTCCTGCGAGGTCTGGCGGATATAACCTTTCACCCACTCCAGACGTCTTTGGAGTATTTGGGAAAAGGGGTCTGAGTGAGAAAGCACGACTGAGTTACTCTAAATGTCTTACGTTAGTTTTATCGCCCTTTCCAAACGCGTTGGGCGCCATGTAGTGTAGTTTCTATTATCCCAATAGGCTCTGCGCATTGGAATAATACCTCCAGTAGTAAAGGCC